>NC_053495.1:59226684-59554184 GCF_905171775.1 Rana temporaria | reverse complement strand
CAGGCACTTTAGCGCTAGAAATGGCCTCCGAAAACAACCTCCCATTCATTGCAGTGCTTCTTTTCACACGGGGGCGGTGCGCTTGCGGGACATTACGAAAAGTCCTGTAAGCAACATATTTGGGGTGGTTTGGAAGCGCTGTAAAAAGCTATAGAATAATTTCAAGGCTACATGTATACTGGCCTACCCGGACCGCGGCTGTGGGAAAACACAACAAAAAACGTGATTTTGTTACAATTTGCGTTTTCCCGTGGCCGGCAGCCAAAATGTTCCTGTCCTGAATGCAATTCTTCCACATTCAGGAGGGAGGTTTAACCTCGCCTAAACATGGTAACTCCTAAACGCTGCTAAAAGCCCATGTGTACATGGAGACACAGGCTTTTATGTAGTTGAGTTTAGGAACGTTGGCAAAAAAATAAAACAAAAAGTTTGACATACATGGTGAATGAAGGATGGTTGCACACGGGTGAATGAAGGACGACTGCACACGGACGTAATGGATTACCGTTTTCTCAGGAACTTGACGACAGAAAGCCTGCGGGAAAAAAAAAAACACAGAGAGGCAGACTGGGGATCTGCCTATGTAAACAAGACAAATCTCCGTTCTGACAGGGGACAATACTGAGATTTGCTGTTCCTAGTGATCAGAAACAGTGATCTCTGTTGTCTCAGTAAGCCCATCCCCCATACAGTTAGAACACACACAGTGAACACAGTTAACCCTTTAATTGTCCCCCTTCCCTGCCAGTCTCGTTTATACATTGATAAGTGCATCAAATGACACAGCACAAACACACTGCGCTGTACAACATTGCTTTAAGGCAGGGGTCTCCAAACTTTTTAAACAAAGGGCCAGTTTACAGGCCTTCAGACTTTAGGGGGGCCGGACTGTGGTCACTGGGAGTGGAACAGGTCAGAAGGCAGTGGGGAAAAAACAATGCCCTATCGTTGGTGTCAGCAGGAGGAATTGGTCCCAGTTAATGGTATTGGGAGGAATTGTGCCCCATTATTGGCATCATTGGGAGGAATTGTGCTCCTTCATTGGTGTCACTGAGGAGGGATTACACCTTATTGTTGGAATCAGTGGATGCAAGAGTGCCCCAAGGGCCTGATAAAAACAAGCAAAGGGCCACATCTGGCCGCCGGGCGGCAGTTTGGAGACCCCTGCTTTAAGGGAACAGGATTTTTTATTTAGGTAAACAAACACTTTAAAGTAATGTCCCTTGTCCCCCCCAATAAAAATTGTATACTTGGGTCCCTCGCGCTCCTGGCCCCTTCTTCCTCCTGAGTGCCCCCATAGCAAGCGGCTTGTTATAGGGGCATCTGAGCCGTAGCTCCACGTGTCCATTCTGCTGTTCGGCCCCATCCCCTCTCACTATGATTGGCTAACTGACCTACAGCAGCGGGAGTCAATGGCGCCGCTGCCGTGTCTCAGACAATCAGGAGGGAGAGTCCCAGGCGGCCAAGACACTCGTACACATTGCTGGATAGGGATGGGGCTCAGGTAAGTATTAGGGGGGGCTGCACACAGAAGGTTTTTTATCTTGATGCATAAAATGCATCAAGACCAAAAAACTTCTGCCTTCACAACCACTTTAAATTGGTAGTAAACTCTGTTACACCACTTTTACCCTATAAGTGAGCCTATAATAGGGCTTACTTCTAGGTCCTGTGAATATCTCCTAAACTTGCACAGTTAAGGAGATATTCAAAGTGCACACAGCCGATGACATCACTGGCGCATGCGCTCTAAAGGTCCGGCTTACGCTCCCACACGCATTCACGGAAGTGACGTCACCCCAAAGGAAGAGGTCAACCGTCTCAGAGGTGAAATCGCTGCACTGGAGGGGTTTTGTTCCAAGGTAAGACTATCATAATGTGCTAGTATGCAAAGCATACTAGCACATTATAAAACATTGCTTTGCTGGGAATTTATTTTATTTTTCTACCACCTGTTGGCTACTACCACCATAAGGGTATAGACGAGTTGTATGTTGCAATACAACATTTACGTCCTTAGTCCTTGCTTTCCGTTTGGCGAGGGAGCCACCACAGCAAGGGAATCCCTCAACAGGAGATGAAGAAGTTGCTATTTATGGAATTGTATTTTTTTTTTATTGGTCGATAGATAAACTTGTGTCTTTTTTCAACCCGATTATGTGTCATCATTGGCAATTACTACCTTAACCAAAACCACACACCCTTTGAGGATTCTGTATGCTTCTGGGTCTACAATCCTAAGGCAGAGGTCCCCAACCACCAGGCCACGGACCAGAGCCGGTCTGCGGCCTGTTGATGACCGGGCCACAGGAGATGAGCAGCGACCATGGTCTGCACAGTGATATCAGACTGCGGTTGCCACTTACCTCCTACTGTGGGGCCATGCCTGTGTCCCATCTCCCAGATTAGATAAAATGACATATCAACCAGGTGGGTGGGGGAGCTGGGAGAGGACACACACAGACTGATCACAGCCTCTGCAAGAAGAAAGGGGAGTCCGACTGGGGGGCAGACTGCAGGGGCACTGTGATGGAGGAGGCTGGGGCTAGGGGCACTTTAATGTAAAGGGGACAGCAGTCCCCTTTATATCACACTATCACAGTGCCCCTTTTACACCAGCGGACCGAATTGGGTCTGCCTATTAAAAAAAATAATAATAATCAGGCCGACCCAATTGGACCACCCATTGATCTATTTGGGGTGGCGGGCATGTGTATGCCGACACCCACCAACATCGGATTCACTCAGCTAACAGACAAATGTGGATAGATTTGCCATCTGTCAGGGGTGGACGGGAAAGGCAATTGAATGGAACCAGACATGCAGTCCGATTCCATCCAATCCAACCGTCGCATAGAGGACCCGTAGAGATAGCCCGCTGAGCAGGCAGATCCACTGTCTGAAAGGGGCCTTACAGCGCAGTCCCCTTTACATCACAGCCCCCCTTTTCATCAATGTAAAGGGGATGGCACTGTAATGTAAAGGGTGGCTGTGATGTGAAGGGGAACTGTGGACACCGATATTAAAAAGGGAGGCTGTGGGCTGATGACACACCACCAACCCCAGCCCACAGACAAAATTGGCTGCCGTGAAACCGGTCCAAAAACGTTGGGAACTGCTGCTCTGTATTAAAGGGATTGTAAAGCCTCAAGGTTTTTCACCTTAATGCATTAAGGTGAAATAAAAGCACCCCCAACAGCAGTAAATGGTTTGTCTAAACACTCATTGGCAGAGCAGCTTGTTCCTGTGAAAAACAGACTTACTGGGCAGATCACTAGGTGGATAAAAAAGCCTAAGGGCCGGTTGACACCACAGAAACGCAGCCCGGATGAGTTTCTGTATACTATACTTTGTGTTTTCAATGCATTTCCCCCCAAAGATTCCTGTATTTTTTTCTCCCTGTAATGCGTTTTTTGAAGCATTTTGATGTGTGCCAGTACAGCACTGTGCTGAAAGAATGCAGTATGTTCTACATTTTTCTGCACTGGAACTGACCGCACTGGTGAGCTGCAGCACAGAAGGTTTTTCACCTTAATGTATTAAAGGGGTTGTAAAGGATCGTCTTATTTTCTAAATAGGTTCCTTTAAGCTAGTGCATTGTTGGTTCACTTACCTTTTCTTTCCATTTCCCTTCTAAATTTTTTTCTTTGTTTGAATTTCTCACTTCCTGTTTCTCCTCAGTAAGCTTTCCACCATCATCTGAGCGGTGGAAAGTCATTTAGAACAGCTTACTGAACACCTTACTGAGGAGGAACAGGAAGTGAGAAATTCAGACAAAGAAAAAAACATTTAGAAGGGAAATCAAAGCAAAAGGTAAGTGAACCAACAATGCACTAGCTTAAAATAACATATTTAGAAAATAAAAAACGAACCTTTACAACCCCTTTAAGGTAAACCTCTAGACTTTACAATTCCTTTAACAGAAAACCAAACGCAGCCACCACGGCGAACTGCAATACAATAAAAGTTTGCTCTTGGGTTTAATACTGCTTCAAAGACACAAGATACCTAAATGCACATCCATTTTGTGAGCATTTTCATACACGTTTGTATGTGAACAGGCCCTACAAGTGATCGCTGGCGTAGCCTCTGGGTCTGTGCCAAACTTCCAGCTAAGAGCACAATCTGTACATCTTTGAAAGTCTCTGTACCCCCCCCCCCCCTTGGGCTACATGCCCCATAATACCAAGCACCACTGAGCCTGCACACCCCATCCAGCTTTCTCTGGACATGAGGAGTACGCACACACAGGGGGGTCACCACAGGACCCTGCTGGGGGATGGTGTCCTGACAAAATTAGCAACCCGCGTCACTTCCGTTTTCTTTGAAACCAGAGGTCTCAAACTGGCAGCCCTCCAGCTGTTGCAAAACTACAAGTCCCATCCTGCCTCTGTCTATGGGAGTCATGCTTGCAACTGTTAGCCTTGCAGTGTCTCATGGAACTTGTAGTTTCTCAACAGCAGGAGGGCCGCCAGTTTGAGATCCCTGTTTAAAAACCAACATAAATTGCATATTTTGACAAATTGCTATTTGGACACAACACCGGTGTTCCAACGATATGGTTCCCCTATTGGATAGGGTCCGGGCTGGAGTGCCCAGGCGCAATCCGAGCCAATGGAAATCTACGAGGCTGAACAGCTGTAGACGGAGCATGCGCAATGAACAGGGCGCTCGCTCCTGATGCTTGGAACTGGTTATACACGCCGCTCTCTGCTTGCTCTATACAGCAAGGGGCGGATGGTTTTCTGAAAGGGGCGGATATGGTTAGAAGAGGCATGATGGCCAGTGCTTTATGAAGGGCATCGCTTTTTTTAAAAGGGCTGCTCAATATTACATGTGCCCCTTTGAGAAAAGTACTGAGCATCACAAAGCACTGGCCATCATGCAGCATCTTATAACCATATCCGCCCCTTGCTGTATAGCGCGAGCGGACAGCGGCGTGTAGAACCAGCCCCGAGCAATCGCTGTGTTCATCGCGCATGCTCCTTCTACAGCTGACGAACAGCTGTTCAGGCTCAGAGATTTCCATTGCATCTGACTGCACAGTCGAGGACGGACCCAATCCCATAGGGAACCATGTTGACAAAACACCGGTAAAAGAGTAGAGTCTGGTGCATGAGATTATTACTCCGCTCCTAAACCGAGAAAATGGCCGCCTCCGAGGCAGCGACAACGTTGTCCTCCTTAACAGCTGTGCTGTGAAAAGAGCAAAAAAAAAATCATATTTTACCAGACTGTATTGGGTAGCTGTTGTTCCCATACACCAAATCGTCCAAATCAGCAATTACTGATGGTTTAAAGAAAGCGGAAGTGACGTGGGTTCAGTTTTCTGCTGAGTTGCCTATTTTGTCAGGACATCGCCTGTGCAGGAGGAGAGCAAAGGACAAGCAGCACATAAAATATCACATTTACCTGCAGTGATTTCTTTCACCCCTAAATTGCACACTTCCTATACAGATAATGACCAAGCAGATAAAGTGATTGTCACCTGAACACAACTCACACCCCCCCTCCTCCTCCGGACACTAGTCCTGTCCCTAGATGAGGCGCCTACACCGTATAGACCAGAGACTGCTCCTCACAGAGAACGGACTCCTTCCCTCATCTCCACCCGAAACCTCACATCTGTTACCTCGGAGGAACATGGCCGCTCCCAGCGCCTGTGAGGAAGACTAGGCCTCCGGCATCCGTATATCACCTCAGAACACACACATCACACTAATAACCAGTCAGAGCCCTGCGCCGGTCTCTCCCACCGTTCCCTGCCGCCGCATTTACCTATTCCCGCCGTGCTTTCCTCCGGATGGCTGTAGATTCTTCCTAGGCCGGTCCCTGATACCGGTGCATACCGGCGCTTTGCACAGGAAAATCCAAGAGGCCGCGCTACGTCGGCAGACACGCCAGTACTGTCGCAAAGTTGGAAAACGTGCCAGGAGTGTCGTGAGAAGGTGTTACGCTCAACGCTACGTGCAAACTATAGACAGCGTAGCTCTATACTAGAGCGGCCAGCGTGCGAACCATCGAGTTTGAGGATCGTGTGGAGGAGGAGCTGGCGGAGAAGGAGAGGGAGGAGGAGTTGCAGCTGGAGGAGATGGTGTGATGTCAGCTGAGCGTTCTGTGGAAGGAGATCAATTACAATGTATTTCATGGAATGAGGCTGGACATGACTGGGACAGGGATTGTGGCAGTGTAAAGGAGAGACAGGGAGATCAGCAATAGAGAACTAGGAGGCCCCTTTCACATTGGTGCGTTGCAGGATTCACACAGAAATGCCTGAAAACGTGTTTTGTACTTGCAGTGCAATTATTTGTTAATGGTGTTGTCAACACTCCGAAGTAAAATTTACAAACAGCACCCATTAATTACTGGCAAAAATCATGAAATTTACTGACACTCCAAAAAAGTACCTAAAATGTTAGTTTTCAGTCAGTGCAAATATCAGTATTTAAACTATAAACACGTAGATAGTGCTATAGCAATGTGTTTAAGGTAAACAAAAGTAAAAAAACATTTCTCCATTTATATGGTACAGGAGGGGGTCAGAGGCTGTGTGAACATGGTACAGAAGGGGGTCAGAGGCTGTGTGGACATGGTACAGGAGGGGGTCAGAGGTGGTGTGGACATGGTACAGAAGGGGGTCGGAGGCTGTGTGGACATGGTACAGGAGGGGGTCGGAGGCTGTGTGGACATGGTACAGGAGGGGGTCGGAGGCTGTGTGGACATGGTATAGAAGGGGGTCAGAGGCTGTGTGGACATGGTACAGGAGGGGGTCAGAGATTGTGTGGACATGGTACAGGAGGGGGTCGGAGGCTGTGTGGACATGGTACAGAAGGGGGTCGGAGGCTGTGTGAACATGGTACAGAAGGGGGTCGGAGGCTGTGTGGACATGGTACAGGAGGGGGTCGGAGGCTGTGTGGACATGGTACAGAAGGGGGTCGGAGGCTGTGTGGACATGGTACAGGAGGGGGTCGGAGGCTGTGTGGACATGGTACAGGAGGGGGTCGGAGGCTGTGTGGACATGGTACAGAAGGGGGTCGGAGGCTGTGTGGACATGGTACAGAAGGGGGTCGGAGGCTGTGTGGACATGGTACAGAAGGGGGTCGGAGGCTGTGTGAACATGGTACAGAAGGGGGTCGGAGGCTGTGTGGACATGGTACAGGAGGGGGTCGGAGGCTGTGTGGACATGGTACAGGAGGGGGTCGGAGGCTGTGTGGACATGGTACAGAAGGGGGTCGGAGGCTGTGTGAACATGGTACAGAAGGGGGTCGGAGGCTGTGTGGACATGGTACAGAAGGGGGTCGGAGGCTGTGTGAACATGGTACAGAAGGGGGTCGGAGGCTGTGTGGACATGGTACAGGAGGGGGTCGGAGGCTGTGTGGACATGGTACAGAAGGGGGTCGGAGGCTGTGTGGACATGGTACAGGAGGGGGTCGGAGGCTGTGTGGACATGGTACAGGAGGGGGTCGGAGGCTGTGTGGACATGGTACAGAAGGGGGTCGGAGGCTGTGTGAACATGGTACAGAAGGGGGTCGGAGGCTGTGTGAACATGGTACAGAAGGGGGTCGGAGGCTGTGTGAACATGGTACAGGAGGGGGTCAGAGGTGGTGTGGACATGGTACAGAAGGGGGTCGGAGGCTGTGTGGACATGGTACAGGAGGGGGTCGGAGGCTGTGTGGACATGGTACAGGAGGGGGTCGGAGGCTGTGTGGACATGGTACAGGAGGGGGTCGGAGGCTGTGTGGACATGGTACAGGAGGGGGTCGGAGGCTGTGTGGACATGGTACAGAAGGGGGTCGGAGGCTGTGTGGACATGGTATAGAAGGGGGTCGGAGGCTGTGTGAACATGGTACAGGAGGGGGTCGGAGGCTGTGTGGACATGGTACAGGAGGGGGTCAGAGGTTGTGTGGACATGGTACAGGAGGGGGTCGGAGGGGTTGTGTGGACATGGTACAGGAGGGGGTTGGAGGCTGTGTGGACATGGTACAGGAGGGGGTCAGAGGTTGTGTGGACATGGTACAGGAGGGGGTCAGAGGTTGTGTGGACATGGTACAGGAGGGGGTCGGAGGCTGTGTGGACATGGTACAGGAGGGGGTCGGAGGCTGTGTGGACATGGTACAGGAGGGGGTCGGAGGTTGTGTGGACATGGTACAGGAGGGGGTCGGAGGCTGTGTGGACATGGTACAGGAGGGGGTCGGAGGCTGTGTGGACATGGTACAGGAGGGGGTCGGAGGCTGTGTGGACATGGTACAGGAGGGGGTCGGAGGCTGTGTGGACATGGTACAGGAGGGGGTCGGAGGCTGTGTGGACATGGTACAGGAGGGGGTCAGAGGCTGTGTGAACATGGTACAGGAGGGGGTCGGAGGTTGTGTGGACATGGTACAGGAGGGGGTGAGAGGTTGTGTGGACATGGTACAGGAGGGGGTCAGAGATTGTGTGGACATGGTACAGGAGGAGGTTGGAGGCTATGTGAACATGGTACAGAAGGGGGTCGAAGGCTGTGTGGACATGGTACAGGAGGGGGTCGGAGGCTGTGTGGACATGGTACAGAAGGGGGTCGGAGGTTGTTTGGACATGGTACAGGAGGGGGTGAGAGGTTGTGTGGACATGGTACAGGAGGGGGTCAGAGATTGTGTGGACATGGTACAGGAGGGGGTCGGATGCTGTGTGGACATGGTACAGGAGGGGGTCGGAGGTTGTGTGGACATGGTACAGGAGGGGGTCGGAGGCTGTGTGGACATGGTACAGGAGGGGGTCGGAGGTTGTGTGGACATGGTACAGGAGGAGGTTGGAGGCTATGTGAACATGGTACAGAAGGGGGTCGGAGGCTGTGTGGACATGGTACAGGAGGGGGTCGGAGGCTGTGTGGACATGGTACAGAAGGGGGTCGGAGGTTGTTTGGACATGGAACAGGAGGGGGTGAGAGGTTGTGTGGACATGGTACAGGAGGGGGTCAGAGGTTGTGTGGACATGGTACAGGAGGGGGTCAGAGGTTGTGTGGACATGGTACAGGAGGGGGTCGGAGGTTGTGTGGACATGGTACAGGAGGGGTCGGAGGCTCTGCTCTCTCTAGCTTTCCTCCCTCCTCCTCCATACTTGACTCAGTATAGTGGAGGCTGATCATCACACAACACGTCTGCCCTGGATGGTCACAATCAGGCAGAGACCGATGTCCTCTGCTGTGGCGAGGCGTGACTGCCGAGAATGAGCGTGCACCCCAAATATGTTTTGTATGTTGTATAAAACCCTGACCAGGTTTTTTGGGCTGGAGCACCCCTCCTCATTACCTCCTTATTAGTGGCCACCAGTGCATAGGAGGAATCCCTTCAGTTCTCCCATATAGAAGAGTTTGGCTCCCATGGTTGAGACGCAGGTTCTTTCATGCAGAATTGCGCTGTCGGCACGCAAGCCATCTTGTTTATGGGCACCGCTGCTCATTATGGGCATTTACGGGCAGCCCGAAAATGGGCTGATATTTTCAGGCTGCCCGTAAATGAACAGGCGCTTGGCAACACTGGGTGCTGCAAACATGACTAGAAAATGTGTGTTTTGTTATTTTACAAGCGTGTGAAGCTCGTCTCCAAAAAAAAAAAAGTGCAGGAGCTACTTTACTGCATTAGTCTCGTATATGGCAGCTTATTCAAGTGAATGGGCTGTTGTATGATAAATACGAAAAAAAAAAAAAAAAAGCAATGTGTTGTGCAAGTATTAATGCGACCTTATTGTAAATGGCATGCCAAATGCAGCTCGGAAATGTGTGCTTTGCCAAACGGCGCTCAACGCCTGAAAAGCTGCAGGAGCTTCTTTTGGTGCTTTTGTCATGCATAAGTATATGAGCTGCCCCATGCTGTTACATGAAAAACATGAAAAAAAAAAAAACCTGCAGGTGTGAATGGGGCCTGAGGATAAATATCATCATGTGCTCAGTAATGTTATGCTATTAACCACTTAACCCCCGGGCCATATTGCTGGTCAAAGACCAGAGCACTTTTTGTGATTCGGCACTGCGTCGCTTTAAGGTTCAATACATTTTTATTATCAAAAGATTTTTTGACAAACATGTCAGCATCAACCCGACAGCGGGTAAACCGATTGATAATGGAATAATGGAAAAAGCATAAATATCATAATATCGATAAAACAAGAAACATTTAAATTACCATATCAAGTATTTTTAGAAAAAAAAAAAAGAGAAAAAAGAAAAAAGGAAAGAGTAAGAGAGAAAAAAAAAAAAAAAGGGAGGGGGGGGAAAGAAAAAGGGGGAGCGGCGTGCTCCTTTTCGGGACGGCCCACTACACCCATAGGGTGGAGTAGACCGACACATTATGCTAAGCAAAAATTTAAAATAGATTCAGTCTAGATTTTAACTTATCTGAAGTGGAATAATACTTCCATAGACTCCAGGTAGAGAAAAAATGGGCATAGGTGTCAGAGGATTTGGCCTGTAGCTCCTCCATAAGCATAATATTGTTCATCTCACATACCCATTCGGCTAAGGTTGGGGGAGTTGGGGATTTCCAATGTCTGGAAATCAATTGTCTGCCGGCACTCAAACAAAATTTCAAAAGGGTATCTTTTTCAAACTTAAAAGAGCCTGGAAGAATGGAAAGAAGAGCTATAAAAGGGGAAGGAGCAAGTGGTTTATCGTAGAGGTCTACATAGATCTGGAAGATGAGATCCCAAAAAGGGCGAATTAAGTCACACTCCCACCATATGTGACAGTACGTACCTATGGTCTTATCACATCTCCAGCAAGAGTCAGAAGCAGATGGAAACATGGTCCTGAGGGCGACCGGAACACGATACCACCTTGACAATACTTTATAATTCTTTTCTTGAGCATAACTTGAGATGGAAGACTTATGTGTGTAAAAAAAAGATTTACGCCAATCTGCCTCACTAATATCTCTGCCAAGGTCCTCCGACCAAGCTGCAGTGAACCTAGGTAGGGATTTATGTGTGTAGTCCAGGATCAATTTATAGATCTGAGAGAGGGTATGTAACTGGGTATGTAACTGGGAGCAAACAAAGTTGCTCAAAATCAGTCAGAGGTCTATGAATTTGTCCTGTATCATGAAGTAATTTACAATACTTTGAGAAATGTAGCCGGGTAAGCCAAGTTACCCGGGAAAGGGTGGGAGGTTTAGATAAAATAAAGGTTCCGGAGGAGACGTCAACAAAACAGTGGGCTCACTGCGTCGCTTTAACTGACAATTGCGCGGTCGTGCTATGTGGCTCCCAAACAAAATTGGCGTCCTTTTTCCCCCACAAATAGAGCTTTCTTTTGGTGGTATTTGATCACCTCTGCGGTTTTTAGTTTTTGCGCTATAAACAAAAATAGAGCGACAATTTTGAAAAAAAATAATATTTTTTCTTTTTGCTATAATAAATATCCCCCAAAAATATATAAAAAAAACATTTTTTTTCCTCAGTTTAGGCCGATACATATTCTTCTACATATTTTTCTTAAAAGGAAATTGCAATAAGCGTTTATTGATTGGTTTGCGCAAAAGTTATAGCAAAAGTTATAGCGTTTACAAAATAGGGGGTATTTTTATGGCATTCTTATTAATATTTTTTTTTTACTAGTAATGGCGGCGATCAGCGGTTTTTTTTTTTTTCCCCGGTACTGCGACATTATGGTGGACACTTCGGACACTTTTGACACATTTTTGGGACCTTTGGCATTTTTATATAGCGATCAGTGCTATAAAAATGCATTGGATTACTATAAAAATGCCACTGGCAGTGAAGGGGTTAACACTAGGGGGCGGGGAAGGGGTTAAGTATGTTCCCTGGGTGTGTTCTAACTGTAGGGGGGTGGCCTCACTAGGGGAAATGACTGATCTTCTGTTCATACATTGTATGAACAGAAAATCAGCATTTCTCTCCCTGACAGGACCTGGAGCTGTGTGTGTTAACACACACAGCTCCCGGTCCCCGCTCTGTAACGAGCGATCGCGCCCCTAGAGGCCTGCGCAAGAGCCGACGTATAGCTACGGGCTCTCGCGCAGGGGAGCCAACCTGCCTCCGTAAAATGACGGCGGCTGGTCGGCAAGTAGTTAGTGCACAATATTTTCCCTATAAAAAGACAAGAATAACACACATAATCCTACAATCATTTGCTCTTTCCCTTTTCTTTTGCATCTACTTGATGGAAGTTTATATTCTCTATGCAGATCCCAATAATATCAAATGTTTTATAACCCCTGTAATTTTTTTGTCATTTGTCTCCCATTGGGAAGTTTTCCTGTCACTTCAGGTCCCATAGCTAAAACTGGACATGAGAGGAATGCTACGAAAGTGATGGAATCCTTGGTTGTCACCAGAACTAGTGGAAGATTTCCCCTCTATTTCTACTCTGATTACAATCCCAAATTTGGTATTTTTTTTTCACTTTCAATAGAGAGGATGAACCTCTCTAATGGGGAGCACATAAACCAATAAATACTCGGGTGTTATCTTTTACAATCTTTTTTTATTAAAATTTTTGAGAAGTGAGAACAACTGCAATAATCCCACGCAGGGGATATAAACAATAAACATAACATGGCACAGCTAAATAGTGCACATTAAAAACATATTCGATAGTGGGAGTTATCAGGCATCAACAGCCCTCTGGCCTAGACCGGGGGTCAACATAGAGTAACTGAGCATTATTGCTCAGAGGGTAAGGCATGGAGTAATCCCCTAAAATGTGGGAAGTAAAACTAAAATCGGGGACACACAAACAAAATAAAACTGGAAAAACACAAAGGAAAAACAAATGGGAAAAGTGGGAGAAAGGGAGAGAGAGAGGTTCCCCCCAGGTCGGGAGGATAGAGGGGGTCAATTGACAAGGCCTAGGCTGGTTGGAAAAACTCAGGTGTTTTAATCCTTCTCCACTGTATCCAAAACTAAAAGAAAAAAACATTTTGCCTTTTAGTTATACTTTATTTTAAAATAACAAAGCAGCTCTGGCTGCAATACTCACCACTAGAGATGGCCCAAACACACCCCTGGTTTGAACCTCAACAGTGAACCCCATTTAAAGTTGTTGTAAACCCGGAAATTAAAAAAACACCTGCAAGACAAAGCCATAATGAGCTGCTAGTATGACTAACATACTAGCTCATTATGCATTACTTACCTTAGATCAAAGCCCCCGAAGCCGTCCTCGTCTCCCCCTCCGGCCGCAGACATCTCTCCACAGATACCCGGAAGGTTACTTCCGGGTATCGCCGCTGGAGTGGCGAAGACGTCACTCCGCGCAGGAGCCGGCAGATACGACATTGCCTTTTTTTTTTCAAAGGGGATTCTCACGCATGCACCGTAGACAACAGTCTATACCTATTGGAAATTATCTCCTAAACCGTGTAGGTTTAGGAGATATTGCAAACACCTACAGGTAAGCCTTAATCTAGGCTTACCTGTAGGTGTAACTTCCTGGGGGGGGGGTTACAACCACTTTAAGCCTATGGGAGCCGAACAGAAAAAAACAAAAGTGCCCATTTTGAAGGCTTATATGCAAGTAATTGGCCATAAAAGGGGTATGGAGGTCTGGAAATGTTGAGGGCATGTGACCTGGTATGATTTAGTAGCCAGGCTGCATGGCCAGATAAGGGTCTGGTGTGGATTCTGGCATGGGGTTCCCCTTAAACATGGGACCCCATGCTAATTTTTTCTTTTACTTTCTAACCGGCAACCTAAAAAAAAAACGGGAAACCCATTGACAGCTGTTGACTCATCGGTTGTTAAGGATGCCACAGTCGGCTTCCTGGCCGTGTCTCTTTAACAACCAGCTTATATTTTGCCCTGATTGGGCAAAGCTTTTCCCAATCAGGGCGCAAAAAACTGTGTAGCGTGCAGTGCATTGCAGGGCGATTGGCGGGGTGAATACCTGCCGAACGCCCTGCATATTCGGGTGTTGGACGAATGGGACAAACAGCCAATGTTCGGCCCGAGCATGGGCTCGCCCAACACTACTCACCACCTCTTCTGCACTGTCCCCAGCACTAACTCCTTTCTACCATTAGGTGTGTTCTGGGCTAAATGATATCCCCTGTCCTCTGCATGTGCCAATCTCATCGGCACATGCTCACTAAAGCAAACTGAAGCAATGGCAAAAGCAAACTGAAGCATATATGCCGTTGCTTCAGTCAGTGTGCCGTTACCGGTGGCTCCCGCGCGCATGCACGGGAGTGATGTCATCTCAGCTCCGGACAATCAAAGCGCTGGAAGTAACCCCCGCAAAAAATGTTGGCGGAGGAGGGGGGACGAGGACCACTGCGGGGGCTTCGATCTAAGGTAAGTAATGCATGCTATGCATACTAGCTCATTATGCCTTTGTCTTTCAGGGTTTTCTTTTTTTTTTAACAGGGCTACAACCACTTTAACTGTACGGGGGCACAGTTGCACTCGCACTACACAAAAAGACCCAAAGGGGGGTGGGGGAGGTGTAAGTCGGGCTTGGTATGGTTACAGCTGCCAATGTGAGTACATCTTAAGAGGGCACCCTGTGAGTGAAGAGCCTCATAAACCTGTCACCATGGTACCTGGCACTCCCATCACATACAATGACGGGGGGAGTCTGTCCATGGAGTATGACTGGGGGCAGGAGGGGGAGCCCAGAGCTGAGCTTCAACCTTTGACAAATTTCCAACATTTGAATACAAAAATACGAAAACCACCTTTCAGGTTCAAGAAGAAACATGGGTTTTTGTCTAACACCCTTCATCTCTGTTTAGACAAAATAGGCTCTTGGGTCACCAAGGAAAAAGTGGAAGTAAAATAGGTACCACCAGTGATGTCAGAACTAGCATAATACATCATTGGAGTACCTGGGAGTAAAATAAGCCCATCATTCTTATCAATGGGAGCAAAATATTGGTGGCATTGAAAGTACGGTAAATTAAGCACCATTCTGGCATTGGTGTTAATTGGTTACTTACCTCATCACATCTTCCCACACTGCTGCTCTTCCTCTCCTCTCCAACTCAACTATGCTGTCATTGTCAGGAAGGACATAACTCTGCCAGATGTATGAGTATATTTGCAATTGCAAACACTGTGGGATCATGTGCAAAAATCACAAGACTGTCCTGCATGATCTAGTACATTTGGCAAATATGCTTTTGCTACACATACCAGCTTTTATTTTACCTCAAATGGCTGATTTGCTTTTACCAAAGTAAGAATTTCCCCTAAAATCTTCAAACAGTTTTCACTTAAGCAGGTGTCTCTGTTGTTAGATTTACCCTTTACATCTGCTCTGGTAGCAGCCTTAAAAAAATGTCTCAACTTCTGTCCTGGTGACAACTACCACCAGGGTAGTAAGCTACCCAAATGGAGATACAGACAGGACTTCAGTCTTCCCTAAATTACCCAGATCTTCCCAATCTACCTAGGCAAAAAACGTTTTGCTTGAAATTCCACTTTCCTGTCAGCTCCTTGTCAGAAAACTGATGGGTAGTCTCTGCACCATCTACCTTCATAGGACTGTTTATCCATGAATTTGTCCCCTCTCAATCACAGCATTCCTATTTTTACCTTCTCTTATAGTGCTTCAATTTTTGGTGAACTCTCTCCCCTACTGTTTCTATTTAAATCTTTAATAGTCCAACAATTGGTTGGTGAAGTCCCCCCCAGATGAACTTGTAAATGGAGTTTTGGTAAGGGATCTCATGACCGGTCTCTTGGGACATGTTTCTCTATACTTCTTTCCCAATTCATAGTAAAGCTGAAAAAAATAGGATAATGGCAGAAGGAATCCAAATGTGATTGTTTTCAAATCTCTTTTTATTAATTTTAAGAACAGTTAATACAAATACATACACATTCCTCCATTTATAAAGTAAAAAAATACCCTATGGGGGTAATCCACAAAGATCCTGCGTAACTTAATTTTTTCCATTTAAGTTACACTGCCTTAAAATTTCTACCTAAGTGCCCGATCCACAAAGCACTTACCTAGAAATTTTGGGCTGTATAACTTAAATTCCGACGGCGCAAGGCGTTCCTATTTTCATGGGGGCGATTCCCATTTAAATTAGGCGCGCTCCCGCGACGGCCGTACTGCGCATGCTCGTGACGTAATTTTCCCGACGTGCATAGCGCGAAATTACGTTACGCCGAGCTTTGTGGATTGCGACGGGTCAATAAAGTTGCGTCGGGGAAAAAAAAAGATACGGCGCGAAAAAAAAAATTAAAAAAAAATTGCGTCGCTGGACAGAAAGGTCTGTTTTTACAAGGTGTAAACAGTTTACACCTTGTAAAAGCAGCCCTAATTTTGCATTTGCAAACTAAAACTTACGGAGAAAAAACGAAGCTGAAAAGCTTTGTGGATCTCCGTAAGTGCTAATTTGCATACCCGAGGCGGCATTTCGACACGAAATGCCCCCAGCGGCGGATGCGGTACTGCATCCTAAGATCCGACAGTGTAAGTCCCTTACACATGCTGGATCTTCTGCCTAACTATGGAAAACTGATTCTGTGGATCAGTTCCATAGTTAGGAACAGGGATACGACGGCGTAACAGTAGTTACGCCGTCGTATCCCTTTTGTGGATTTGGCCCTATGTCTTTAACAAAGAGCAAGCATTTCTCAAAGTCATTTCTATCTTGTGATTATATACCAATCAATTATTCTTTAATCATATATACAATTCATTACGTCGTCTCTCTTCCATTCATCACAAACATTTTGATAAAACACTATCTCATTATATATATATATATATATATATATATATATATATATATATATATATATATACACACACAAAAAAGAAAAAGAAAAACCCCATTGGGGTGGTACGTTCACTTTCATAAATACTGTATAAAAACTGCAGAGGACCTAAACTCTTCCCTTGGTTGCCAAATTTTTTATTTGATTACATAAATTCTCTTCAACCCTTATCATTTCCTCCATATGTTGTATTTCGCTCATCTCGAAAACCCATTCTATTATTGTAGGACTTTTTACTTTTCGCCAATTTCAAGCTATTATTGTCCTAGCAGTTGTTATATGGTGAAGGATGTCTGTATTAATAGTTTGCCTTGATCCTGAAATAATGGATAATGTTGAGATGTTAATACTTGGTTGTATCTCAGAGCTCCGACATCGTCTGATAAATATTAAATATCTCATACCTGAAATCCTTCACCATTGGACAATTATACCAAATATGTGTCATTGTTCCTCTATCCTTAAGACATCTCCAACATGTTTCCGAGTTGTCTCTGTTTATTTTATGTAACTCTACTGGGCTCCAATACCATCTAATCATAATTTTATAGTTTCTTTCTTGATGTTTAACCGCTATCGACATTTTATGTGTCAAGGAAATTGCCTTATTCCATTTAACTAATGAGATTGAGCTCCCTGTTTAATTTTCCCATTTGCTCATACATTTTAACTCATTGAGGGGTCCGAAAGGAAGTAAAAGTTTTATTATTATTATAATACAAGATTTATATAGCACCAACAGTTTACACAGCGCTTTACAATGTAGAGGGGGGACAGCACAATTACAGTACAGTTCAATACAGATGGGACAGGAGGGCCCTGCTCGTAGAGCTTACATTCTAAAAGGAGGGGGTGGTGGAACAAAAGGTAATAGATGCCGGTTTGGATGAGAGGGCATTGATGAGAGTGTTCTAGTAGGTTTGTTTAGCAGTGTGGAGGCAGGAGTTGTATTTCAGAAGGGCAAATTTGTAGAGGGTAAGGTCTAGGGGTGCAACGGATCAAAAAACTCACGGTTCGGATCGTTCCTCGGATCAGGAGTCACGGATCGGATCATTTTTCACAATGGGCAAAAAAAAAAAAATCTCCCCAACTGTAATATCCACATCTCCCCCCCCACCAACTATAGTACCCCCTCGGTGCAGAGACCCCCCCCCTCTTAGTACAGAGACCCCCCCTCTTAGTACAGAGACCCCCCCCTCTTAGTACAGAGACCCCCCTCCTCTTAGTACAGAGACCCCCCCTCCTCTTAGTACAGAGACCCCCCCTCCTCTTAGTACAGAGACCCCCCTCCTCTTAGTACAGAGACACCCCCTCCTCTTAGTACAGAGACCCCCCCTCCTCCTCTTAGTACAGAGACCCCCCTCCTCCTCTTAGTACAGAGACCCCCCTCCTCCTCTTAGTACAGAGACCCCCCTCCTCCTCTTAGTACAGAGACCCCCCCCTCCTCTCAGTACAGTGACCCCCCCTCCTCTCAGTACAGTGACCCCCCCTTCTCTCAGTACAGTGACCCCCCCTTCTCTCAGTACAGTGACCCCCCCTTCTCTCAGTACAGTGACCCCCCCCTCTTAGTACAGAGACCCACCCCTCCAGCTAGTACCGACAGACACTCCCCGAGCGGTGTGTCCCACGAGTGCGGGCTCCTCCTCTGTGGGTGTAAACAGAGAAGTGCCGCCGCCGGGTGTACCAAGATGGGCGCGACTCCGGAGCTAGGCCGAAGCCGCGGCCTTTCCTAATGTTATTCCTGCGGCTCCGGAGCTAGGCCGAAGCCGCGGCCTTTCTTAGCATTATGGTCGCGGCTCCAGAGGTAGGCCGAAGCCGCGGCCATAACATTAGGAAAGGCTGCGGCTTCGGCCTAGCTCCGGAGCTGCCGCCGTAACATTAGGAAAGGCCGCGGCTTCGGCCTAGCTCCGGAGCCGTGGCAATCCGCGGATCACAGTGCGTTCGGATCACGGATCAACTGTGATCCGTTGCACCCCTAGTAAGGTCTTGCAGGGATTTATATATAGTTGATAGATTATGGATCGGTCTTTGTTCCTTTATTAATAGTTGTTCAAAACTAGTTAATTGTCTATCAATCAGGGAGAGTTGTATATTAAATCTAATGTATGTATTTAACTGCTGGTATTGCATCCATTTATGTTCATGTTCAGGCCCCAGGTCGGGCAGTTGAAGAAATTTGGCATCCACTAGGGTCTGAACTTTCCTTACATTTTCAATCCTTTTCCATTTGATAAAATGTAAATGTATAGCCTCTAGTGCTGGTGGGAATTCAGGGTTTGAAAAGAAAGGGGTCATTGGCCCAATCAATGTGGAAAGCCATCCCTTTTTCAACATTATATCCCATATTTTCAGTTGATGACACAAAGAGCGTTAATTCTTTTTTCCCCAGTCAATACTGAGGTTTAATCCATGGAAGGGATTTAAGTTGCAAACAGATAATATCTTCCTCTAAAGTTACCCATTGTTTATAGTTTGCATTGTGATACCAGTCTATAATCCTGATTAAGGATGCAGCTTGCAAGTATATTGTAAAGTCAGGAAGAGCGAGACCTCTGTTCTTTTTTGTTCTAATTAGAATTTCTATTTTTATCCGTGATGTTTTGTGGGCCCAAATAAAGCTTCCTATGGCTTTGCGTATCTGTGCCATTAAATTAATTGGAGGAATCAAGGGTATAGCTTGGAATACATATCGTAATTTTGGTAATATATCCATTTTTACTGCAGTATATCTCCCCATCCATGTGTGAACCATTTTATCATATCTTTGGAGTAATATTATAACTTTACGAACTATTGGAGAATAATTCAATTCATGCAATTTGTTCATATCTGTTGAGATATATATCCTCAGATATTTATTTGCCACTTTTTGCCATTGCAAAAGGAAATTCTTTTGAAGAAGTTCCTGATCTTTATTTGGTAATGATACGTTCAACATCTCTGACTTATCATAATTAACTTTAAAGTTACTTACTTTACCGAACCGCTTAAATTCCTGTATATTTGGTAGTGTCATTATTGGTTTAGTAACATATATTAATAAATCATCTGCATATACTGACATTTTATACTCTTTTCCTTTTAACACTTAACCCTTGAATATCCCTATTGTTTCGAATAGCTGTAATCCGATGTTCCATAACTATCACATACTGTATAACAAGGGGGAAAAGGGGCAACCTTTTCGAGTACCATTTGATATCTTTACATAATCGGAGAGTGTCCCGTTTTGTTCATATTTTCACACTGAGATTAGAGTACAAAGCCATAATCCTTTGTAGCATCCTGGGTCCAATCCTGAGCTGGATTAGGGCTTCTCTCAGGAACCACCATCCCACCCGATCAAATGCTTCAGCGTCAACTGATAAAAGACATGATGGGATGGCGCTTCTCTGGGCATACTCCACTAATGTACATGTTTTTTGTGTATTGTCCCTTGCCTCCCTACCCATTGTAAAGCCAGTTTGATCTAAATTAATATGCGTAGGTAAGATGGGTGTCAGTCTATTTGAAATAATTTTGGAATGTAGACGCAGGTCTAGGGGTTTATTCGTTCGGGCCTGGGCTTTTGCCCAGGACCAGTGTGGATATACAGTATCTCACAAAAGTAGGTACACCCCTCAAATTTTTTGTAAATATTTTATTATAACTTTTTATGTGACAACACTGAAGAAATTACACTTTGCTACAATATAAAGTAGTGAGTGTACAGCTTGTATAACAGTGTAAATTTTGCTGTCCCCTCAAAATAACTCAAAACACAGCCATTAATGTCTAAACCGCTGGCAACAAAAGTGAGTACACCCCTAAGTGAAAATTTTCAAATTGGGCCCAAAGTGTCAATATTGTGTGTGGCCACCATTATTTTCCAGCACTGCCTTAACCCTCTTGGCCATGAAGTTCACCAGAGCTTCACAGGTTGCCACTGGAATCCTCTTCCACTCCTCCATGATATCACAGAGCTGGTGGATGTTAGAAACTTCTCGCTCCTCCACCTTTCCTTTTTGAGGATGCCCTACAGATGCCCAATAGGGTTTAGGTCTGGAGACATGCTTGGCCAGTCCATCACCTTTACCCTCAGCTTTTTTAGCAAGGCAGTGGTTGTCTTGGAGGTGTGTCTGGGGTCGTTATGTTGGAATATTGCCTCCGGCCCAGTCTCCGAAGAGAGAGGATCATGCTTTGCTTCAGTATGTCATAGTACATGTTGCCATTCATGGTTTCCTCAATGAACTGTAGCTCCCCAGTGCTGGCAGAACTCATGCAGCCCCAGACCATGACACTCCCACCACCATGCTTGACTGTAGGCAAGACACACTTGTCTTTGTACTCCTCACCTAGTTTCCGCCACACCCGCTTGACACCATCTGAACTAAATACGTTTTTTTTGGTCTCATCAGACTACATGACATGGTTTCAGTAATGTCCTTAGTCTGCTTGTCTTCAGAAAACTGTTTGCAGGTTTTCTTGGGCATTATCTTTAGAAGAGGCTTCCTTCTGGGACAACAGCCATGCAGACCAATTTGATGCAGTGTGCGGCATATGGTCTGGGCACTGACAGGCTGACCCTACACCCCTTATACCTCTGCAGCAATGCTGGTAGCACTCATACAACTATTTACCAAAGACAACCTCTGGATATGACGCTGAGCACGTGCACTCAACTTCTTTGGTCGACCATGGCGAGGCCTGTTCTGAGCAGAACCTGTCCTGTTAAACGGCAGTATGGTTTTGGCAACCGTGCTGCAACTCAGTTTCAGAGTCTTGGCAATCTTTTTTTAGCCTTGGCCATCTTTATGTAGAGCACAAATTCTTTTTTCAGATCCTCAGAGAGTTCTTTGCCATGAGGTGCCATATTAAGCTTCCAGTGATTAGTATAAGAGAGTGAGAGTGATAACACCAAATAACACACATGCTCCCCATTCACACCTGAGACCTTGTAACACTAATGAGTCACATGACATCGGGGAGGGAAAATGGCTAATTGGCCCAATTTGGACATTTTCGCTTAGGGGTGTACTCTATTTTGTTGCCACAGACATTAATGTCCTTCCATTGTTTCCTTAAGCAGAGTAGGCAATGCTTTTTCTCTGATATATTGGCATATTTTGATTGGAGCACATGCTTCGCTCTAGCTTCTACTAGTGCTGGTTACTGTTCCACTTTTTTTGGACACTGGTTGTAAACCTCCAGCAGACCTGAATACTCATACATGCACAGCTCTGCCCATTTCCAGCTGCCAGTCACATTTCTTGGAATGCAATTGTGTTCTAAATGTTTGACAGTCATGCCTGTATAGGAGTGGGCTAAAGCCTGACTGGGCAATAGATTTACCTGCTTCCTAATTTACCAGGCTTCTGCCACCAGTTTTTCTGCCAGTGTGTCCTATTTATGCTTACACTATGTTATGCAATCATACTAACAGCATGAATTTCATTATTCTGTTCTTAGAATGAATACAGCCATGTCATTCCCTCCATGGACTAACCAGTGCAGAGAAGGTAAGTGAAGGCCCCCACTATAGCTTTTGTCATTTAGCAGTTGATTTACTAAAACTAGAGAGTGCAAAATCTGGTGCAGCTCTGCATAGAAACCAATATACTTCCAGTTTTTTTTTGGCCAAAGGCTGAAGTTAGAAGCGGATTGGCTACCATGCACAGCTGCACCAGATTTTGCATTCTCCAGTTCTAGTAAATCAACTCAACAGAGTTTCTTTGCTATATGTTAGCGCCCATTGTTTCTGTGGATCTACAACCCTTCCAGATCAGCACATAGGTCTTCCAGAAGCTGATTTCAAGCCTTGAACTCTGCTAGATGTTCTGTAGATCTTAATCCAGAGAAGGAGAGACCTCTGTAGCCACAGACTGAATAGAATGATCATTTTCGAGACACTATTGTTCCCCAACAAAAACTTATGAAGGATATCCTCACCTTCAGTCTGTTCCTGATGGGAGTTGGGCCCGTCCTAATGTGGCTTTACCAAGGAAAACTGCTTGTGAAAACTGTTTTATGGAAGGAACCAGAGACAATTAAGCCTAGTACACACGATCATAATATCGTACAAAAAAATACTGCTTTCGATTCGATAATCTGATCTTTCGTACACAGCTTTCTTCCGAAATTATCCGAAGGGACAAACGCAAAAGTTTTTTTTTGTATGATACCATATCATACAATTTTCGTTTAATCAGCACAGTTTTCATCCAAAAATACAATACAAATACATTGCATCTCTTCCGAATTTTTATTCTGTCATATGAGAATTTTTGTACTTTAGTAACCTATTTGTTTTTGATATGGAGACTAGCATTCAGAAATAACAGACAATCATTCCTCCTATAATCTCATTGTGTGTACCAGGCTTTGTATTTTCAAGTCAGTTGTGTACCTTTTAACCACTTAAGGACCGCCTAACGCCGATATACGTTGGCAGAATGGCACGGCTGGGCACAATCACGTACCTGTACGTCCTTTTTAAGTGCCCAGCCAATCGCCGCCGGAGTCCTGGGATCGGTCACAGGAGCTGAAGAACGGGGAGAGGTGTGTGTAAACACACCTTCCCTGTTCTTCACAGTGGCAGTGTCACTGGTCGTCTGTTTCCTGATATAGGGAAAGACGATCAGTGACGTCACAAACCCAGCCCCGCCCCCCTACAGTTAGAAACACACATGAGGTCACACTTAACATCTACAGCGCCCCCTAGTGGTTAACTCCTAAACTGCAATTGTCATTTTCACAGTAATCAATGCATTTTATAGCACTTTTTGCTGTGAAAATTACAATGGTCCCAAAAATGTGTCAAAATTGTCCGATGTGTCCGCCATAATGTTGCAGTCACGAAAAAAATCGCTGATCGCCGCCATTAGTAGTAAAAAAAAAATTATTAATAAAAATGCCAAAAAACTATCCCCTATTTTGTAAACACTGTACATTTTGCGCAAACCAATCGGTAGGTAAAAGAATACGTATCGGCTTAAACTGAGGAAAAACATTTTTTTATACCTTTTTTTGGGGATATTTATTATAGCAAAAAGTAAAAAATATAGAATTTTTTTCAAAAATGTCGCTCTATTTTTGTTTATAGCGCAAAAAATAAAAACCGCAG
This sequence comes from Rana temporaria, assembly GCF_905171775.1. NCBI lineage: Eukaryota > Metazoa > Chordata > Amphibia > Anura > Ranidae > Rana > Rana temporaria. Next base: position 59,530,360 of record NC_053495.1, on the reverse strand, counting down.
AGGTGATCAAATACCGCCAAAAGAAAGCTCTATTTGTGGGAAAAAAAGGAAGCCAATTTTATTTGGGAACCACGTTGCATGACCGCGCAATTGTCAGTTAAATCGACGCAGTGCCGAATTGCAAAAAGGGGCCTGGTCCCTTACCTGCATATTGGTCCGGGTCTTAAGTGGTTAATGTAATTAATGTTTTTTGTTGTGTTTTGTGTAATTATATTTGTACATGGGGAAGCCGTATTTTCTCATTACAAATGCTGTTTCCTTCTTCATGCTTTTGAACCCTACAGTTCCTATGAACACACGTTTGCACTCTAGATCTTTGTGTGGCTGAGATTTTATCTTGATAGCTGTTCATCAAGAAGGCTAAATGGTCTAGTGTAAGACCAAGTGTAATACAGATATACACTCACTGGCCACTTTATTAGGTACACCTGTTCAATTGCTTGGTAACAAAAATTGCTAACCAGCCAATCACACGGCAGTAACTCAGTGCATCTGTAGATGTGGTGAAGATGACTTGCTAAAGTTCACTGGTTTGAGATGCTAGAACGGCAACAGTAACACATGCAGAATACCATCTCTGAACGCACAACACAAGGAATCTTGAAGCAGATGGGCTACAGAAGCAGAAGACCACTCCGGGTGCCACTCTCCTGTCACCTAAGAAACAACCCCCGCAGACCCCTAAAGCATCCTCCCCATGTTGAGGCCTGGTACGGTTCAGGGGGGGGCGCTCTCTTGTCTCCCCCTCTTTTCATGCGGCCTGCCAGGTTGCGTGCTCGGATAAAGGGTCTGGTATGGATAATTGGGGGGAACCCCACATCATTTATTTTTTCAAATTTGGTGCAGGGTTCCCCTTAATATCCATACCAGACCTGAAGGGCCTGGTAATTGAATTTGGGGGGACCCCCACGCATTTTTATTATTATTTTATTTTATTTTTTTATTTTTTATCAATGACTTTTAATGACTTTTCTCTGTATAGCCGGGACTACTTTTAAATTACTTTTTCCTTCATTAATGACATTTTGTGCAGGCACAGTTCTAAGCACTGGAAAGCGCTTCCTCTTCAGGCATACTATATATGAAATTTAAAGGAATATTTCACTTTTATTGTTTCACTTAAGCATTATTAAAATCACTCGCTCCCGAAAAAATGGCCATTTTTAAAACTTTTATTTGCATTGATACAAGTCCCCTGGGGCAGGACCCGGGTTCCAAACACTTTTTATGACAATAACTTGCATATAAGCCTTTACAATTAGCACTTTTAGATTTTTTGAGTCCCATAGACTTTAAGGGTGTTCGGATGTTCGAACAAATTTATTGCCTGTTCGCATGTTCTGATGCGAGCCGAACTGTGTTCGGCTCATCCCTATTCAGGACCACTCATCTGTCCCTTTACAATTACATGCAAACTCTCCCATAAACACCTGGTCATGCCCACCACAGGAATGCACTTAAAGGGACACTAAAGGCAAAATTGTTTTTGTTTAAAAATAACAAACATTTTATATTTGCCTCCGCTAAAGCAAAAGCTTTCCACGTTCATGCGAGCTCCCTCGCATGGTGGAAAGCTTCATCCGCTGTGATTGACAGCAGCGCCAGCCAATGGCTGCGCTGCTATCAATCCGCCCAGCCTAGTCAATCAACGGGCAGGCTGGGAACCGAATAGCAAGACGAGAACGCGCACTGGACTTTCAAATGGAGAGGTAAGTAAAACGGGGGCTCGGTGGGGGGGGGGGGCTATCGGGCGGTGCTATCAGATGTTTTTTTACCTTAATGCATAGGATGCATTAACCACTTAAACCCCGGACCAAAATGCTGCCCAAGGGGTTTTTACAGTTCGGGACTGCGTCGCTTTAACAGACAATTGCGCGGTCGTGCGACGTGGATCCCAAACAAAATTGGCGTCTTTTTTTCCCCACAAATAGAGCTTTCTTTTGGTGGTATTTGATCACCTCTGCGGTTTTTATTTTTTGCGCTATAAACAAAAATAGAGCGACAATTTTGAAAAAAATGCTATATTTTTTACTTTTTGCTATAATAAATATCCCCCAAAAACATATATAACATTTTTTTTCCCTCAGTTTAGGCCGATACGTATTCTTCTACCTATTTTTGGTAAAAAAAAATCGCAATAATCGTTTATCGGTTGGTTTGCGCAAAATTTATATTGTTTACAAAATAGGGGATAGTTTTTTTGCATTTTTATTTTTTTTAATTTTTTTACTACTAATGGCGGCGATCAGCGATTTTTTTCATGACTGCGACATTATGGCGGACACTTCGGACAATTTTGACACATTTTTGGGACAATTGTCATTTTCACAGCAAAAAATGCATTTAAATTGCATTCTTTATTGTGAAAATGACAGTTGCAGTTTGGGAGTTAAACACAGGGGGCGCTGTAACATTTAGGGATCACTGTGTATGTGTTTAATAGTGTAGGGGGGTGTGGCTGTAGGAATGACGTCATCGATCGTGTCTTCCCTATAAATGGGATGACGCGATCGATGCGCCGACACAGTGAAGCACGGGGAAGCCGTGTTTACACACGGCTCTCCCCGTTCTTCAGCTCCGGGGAGCGATCGGGGCGGCTATAAACGAATAGCCGCGCCGTCGTCCCGGATTGCTCCTGAAGCCACGGGGACCGCCGCATGTACGGGGGGGGGGGTCCCGATCGGACCCCCGACCCACGTCAAGCAGGGCACGTATATATACGTTGATGTGCCTGCCTGTGCCATTCTGCTGACGTATATGTACATGAGGCGGTCCTTAAGTGGTTAAGGTAAAAAAAACGTTTACCTTCACAACCCCTTTAAAGCGGAGTTCCACTATTGAACTTCCGCTTTTCGGAACCCTCCATCCCTCCGGATTCACATTTGGCAGCTTTCAGGGGGGGGGGGGAGGGAGCAGATACCTGTTTAATACAGATATTTTGCTCCCACTTCCGGGCATAGATAGCTGAGCCACCCACGGCTATCTACACCACATCCGGTGTCTCCCCCCTGCTGTTTTCTGGGAGACACACATGTTCCAGAAGACAGCAGGAACCAGTGGGATCGTGCAGCGCGAATCGCGCATGCGCAGTAGAGAACCAGGCTGTGAAGCCGCAAGGCTTCACTTCCTGATTCCCTTACCGAAGATGATGGCGCCAGCAACCCAAGAGCCGAGGGACAGATCAGCTTCGGGTGAGGACATCGTGGGCGCCCAGGACAGGTAAGTGTCCATATTTTAAAAGTCAGCAGCTAAAGTATTGTAGCTGCTGCTGCTGACTTTAAAAAAAAAAAATTTGGTGGAACTCCGCTTTAACCGAGCAGTATAAAGCACAGCACGCCTGTGTAAATGAACATGTATACAGTATTTTTTTTGCAGGAGTGACAACAATCACAGTATGTCACAATATAAAAAGAGTGATCTTTATTATTATTTCGATCGTAAGTTTTCCTTTTTTCTTCTTCTTTTTTTACTGACTACTACCCCACCTCTTTCAGCACTTGTTTGCTGCGGTGGTGGAAGGGGAATGGAATTAGAATTTACACTGAGGTTAAAAAAGACTGGTGGTTAGCTGGAAAATGTATGTTAAAAATAATTTCCCTGCACTAATGTCCCCCCTCTTTTAATGTAGTGTCCACAGCACCAGTCCTTAGGAATTCACTTACCATGCAGGCAGCTCTCCTGCTACCTGCCCCTGACTTATGTTAGGACCAGTGACAGTGAGGAGGGCCCAATCAAAATTTTGCTTTGGGGCCCGTGATTATTAGTCATGCACCTGGTAATAGTCACTGGGCCAGATTCAGGAACATCAGCGGATCTTTGGTCCGGCGCAGTGCATCTTTTTTACACTGCGCCGGAGCAGCGCAGAGAGGCATGCTAGTGATTCAGGAAACTTTTTTCCTGTCTCTTGCCCCGGCGTGGCGGATTTTACACGGCGTAAGGCGGCGTAGCGCGGCGTAAGGCGGGGTAAAATAAAATGGGTGGCTCCCTATGCTAATGAAGCGGGGAGCGTGGCGCAGGGGTCACGGCGGGGCGCAGAGTCGGCCGCGCATGCGCAGTGTGCTCCCTGGGGCAAATGCCCCAATCTGCCCATGCTCAGAACTGCCCCCCGGCGTGACACCTGCGCTACGCCGGCCCACTGCCTACGCCCAGGCCATAAATCAGACCAGAGTTCCGCCCTACAGGTGCAAATGTTCCCAAGCAATTTTATCAACTGCTAGGTAATTTGCTATTGCTATTGTCTGTGCATTATTATGTCTGCTGAAGAAGCAACAGGTGGCCGGATGACCAACTTTAGCCCTGAGGAGAGGGCAGTAATTATTGAGGGGCTCTTCCAACATGGGGACCGCCTCTATGGGCCACAGAGTGGGCACACTGGCAAATCTGATAAAGAGCGAATTTTTGCCATCATTACTAACCAGGTCAATGCTTTGGGGGTTGCGGAGAGGCAGCCCAAACATATCAGAAAAAAAATTTATGATTTGCGCAAACTGGTTAAAGACAAGTTGGTGGCAATGCGTAAACATGCCAGGGGAACAGGTGGTGGGCCAGCAAAAAAAATTACATTGACATCAGAGGACCTTGTGGTGGCCAGGTTCCTAGATCGTTCGGTGGTGGAGGGCCTGGATGGGTTTGATTCTGGAGAGCAGCCCTTGAGGACAGGTAAGTGTGTTTTCTCTTCTTTCTGGTGTGTTGCATGTGTGTGTGGGGGGGAGGGAACAAGTGACAATTGTGTGGGTCCACCAACATCTGAATGTTTTGTGTCCTCCACAGATGTGCAGGATGGAGCTGGGCCATCATCGGCTGCCGACCGACCCACCACATCCAGGGTGGAGACTGCCCCTACCTCTGTGGTGGAGGAAGTGGTGGAGGAGCAGCCCGTAGAAGAGGAGGAGGAAACGTTTATTTTATTTTTGGAGACCCCCATTCCTGACCCCTCCCCCACCTCCCCCCTCATGACATTTACCCCCTCAGGGCTCTCTAGCCCTATCAGGGATTCCCCACCTAGGGACCCAAGCCCCTCCCAGGCCGGGCCCTCACAGGACCCAAGCCCCTCCCAGGCCGGGCCCTCACAGGACCCAAGCCCCTCCCAGGCCGGGCCCTCACAGGACCCAAGCCCCTCCCAGGCCGGGCCCTCACAGGACCCAAGCCCCTCCAGCCGTCCTCAATCTACTCCTGCCCCAAGGATGGCTCGTCAAAAAAGGAGGAGAGTCCATGACGAGCTGGAGGTGTCTCTGACAAGGGACCAAACTAAACAGACCCGCTATATGGGGTCTCTTGCGGGGGATCTCTCACGGGTGGCTGCTAGCCTGGAGTCCTCTGCAGAGAGCCAGGCTGCCTGCACTCTGGCAATGAAGGAGGCCATTACTCAGCAGGCTGGCCAGAGTTTACTAATAAACGACAGCCTCCAGGACGTGGTGGGTAACGGGGCAGCCCTTCTCACGTCTCTGGGTGAGCTTCAGGCCACCACAAGCGAGCTGGTGGCAGAGGTCCGCAGCCTGGCAGGTGCAGTAAGAGAGGAGGGGAGGCTGACGCGGCGCCAGCAGCGCAGCAATGTGACCCGCTGGCTGCGGATGCAGGCTGCAACTAATATCTACCTTAATAGGTTAGCCGTGGCAATGGAGGGCAGGGATGCAGCTAGGGAGAGACTGGGGGAGGTACCACCACCACCACCCCCTGCCCCACCAGCCCCGGCCCCACCAGCCCCGGCTCCACCAGCCCCGGCCCCACCAGCCCCGGCCCCACCAGCCCCGGCCCCACCACCCCCTGCCCCACCACCCCCTGCCCCACCACCCCCGGCCCCACCACCCCCTGCCCCACCACCCCCTGCCCCACCAGCCCCGGCCCCACCAGCCCCGGCCCCACCAGCCCCGGCTCGCCGCAGGCAACTGCGCCCCAGGAGCCGAGGGCCAAGAAAGAGCCCACGACAGGGCCGTTGATTTTGGTTAAATTTAATTATACTCAGGTTTTTTTTTTTTTTTTTTTTTTTTATAGTCATGTTATTTAAAATTTTTTATTTTTCTACTCAGGTTATGAGAATGTTTTTTCCATTTTACTCATGTATTGCAAAAATTTATTTTTATTTTCTCAAGTTATGAGAATTATTTATTATTTTATATGCACACGGGAGTTAGTGCATGATTTATTCATAAAGATGTATGAATGGACAGCAACATAATTGGAGCCTTGGCGCGGCGTTGCTGCTCCCTAGTACCATGGGTGGTACTTCGGTCTAATCCAATTCTGTGTGAATGTGGGGTGTATGTGTTAGGGACCACAGTGATGTGCATGCATCCATTAACATTAATTTAATCGTGAAAAATAACGTTCGACGAGGCGACTCCTGACTGCTCTTCCTTCAGCAGACGGGTTAGCCTCTGGCAGGGGGGGATTATGTGGTTGGGGGGTCAGGTCCTCACGTAGCTCAATCTCCAGGCCCCTTCTCACTGCAAAGTTATGGAGAATGCAACAAGCCCCGATAATTTTGCAAACAAATTCAGGGGAATATAACAGGGTCCCCCCAGACTTATCCAGGCAGCGAAAACGAGATTTCAGCAGACCAAATGTTCGCTCCACAACTCCACGGGTCCGTGCATGGGCTAGGTTGTATCTCTTCTCTCCTGGGGTTTGGGGGTTCCGGAATGGGGTCATCATATGTGGTCCAAGTGCATATGCTGCATCACCTGTAAGGGAAAAGACAGGAGGATGTTACTCATGCATGTGCCCCTCGTGATGTCTATATCATGGGGGGGGACAGTCATACCTGACACCCATGTCACTCACCAACCAGCCAGCTGTCCCCGTAGACGTTCTGGTCAAATTCATCTGGGATGTTGCTATGACGATAAATAAAGCTATCATGGCACGAGCCGGGGTGTTTGGCACGGACGTGCCATATTAGTCCTTGGGCATCTACTATAATCTGCACATTAATCGAATGCCAGTGCTTTCGATTACAATAAATGTGCTCGATGTCACGGGGGGGCTGAAGTGCCATATGTGTACAATCAATTGCACCCACTGTGCCAGGAAATCTATCAATTGCATAAAAATCTTGCATTGTCTTCATCCGCTGGACCTCCTGGGAGGGTTTTATGAAGAGGTGGGACATGTGTCTCAATATTGCTGGTATCACCTGGTGAACACACCTGCTCACGGTGGGTTGTGACATCCCAGCCGACAGTGCACTTGTCCTTTGAAAATAACCAGTGGCCAAGAAATGAAGTGTGGCTAATACCTTCACCAGTGGCTGCACTGCATGTGTGCGGAGTGTGGGGCTTGTGAGGTCATCCTGCAGGAATCTGGTGATTTCCAGTATGGCTTCACGGCTGAACCTGTAGGTGCGATACACCTCTGCGTCCCCCATGCCAAAAACATTAATGCGTGTGCGGAAGATTATCTCCTGTTCCCTCCTACGTGCCCGTCGACGCAGAAGTGCAAGGACCACGGCTGCCCCTGGCATGATGGCACACAGGTGTTGTCCAGCAAGTGTACTTGCAGCTCAGTTCGTCTGTAGCGATGTGGTTTTATCTGCTCTCCAAATGACCTGTGCAAGTGTGGTGTAAAGTTACCCCTGCTTTATAAAGGGTAACTTTCCGCTGCAAACCAGAGTTACACGCACCGGGAGTAGCCTGCGCCGGCAATTCGTAATTTGCTGAATCGGACCAACTCCCTCATTTGCATATTTAAAATAGAAAAACCAGGGCCGCGCTAGTTCAGACCAGCGTAAATGGGCGCCCACGCCGCACCGGCGTGGAAAGGTCCAAACGAAAAAAAAAAATCTACGTTACGGCGTAATATTGTTTGCTGAATACGGCGCGGAGATACGCCGGCGCAAATTGGCATTTACGCCGCGCATCTCAGTCTACACCGGCGGAAATTGTTCCTGAATCTACCCCACTGTAGTTACATATTTTTTTCTCATAGGTCTGCAGTACCACATATTAACCTCTAGATGCCGCCAAATACTTTGCTGTGTAGGAAGTGCATTCTCTGGCTGGTGACAAGACACCTTTTGTTAACTACACAACTGCAGACTATAGGATATTTCTGAATGTAATCGGTATGAAAACTGCTTATGAGTACTATTTTCCACATGTAGCGGTACCCTCTTGAGGGCCGCTGAGTGTTGTAGTCTGTCACCCTTCCCAGCCAGGCACACAGTTCAAATTCACCCTCAGGCAGAATACCAGTCCTTGAACTTTGTTTTTATTTTTATTGAGGGGAATAAACTTGGATAGGGATGGGATTTTCATGAGATGCCCAAACTGATTTGCAGAACAATATATATGGGACGGACTATATACACCTCCGGTATGTATATACAACTACAATCTTCAACTCCAGCACATCACTTGCTTGCACACTATCTCTCCTCAACACCTTGCTTGCTTCCTAGATCAGCTAGCACTGATTAGTAGGCCTGACACTGGCTCAGTCAGGCCTAGGGTAAATGCCTTTTTCAGGCAGAGACCACAGGCCTTATTAGTGTAGCACAAATATGGTAGACCTGAGTGCTAGCTGTCCATTAGCCCAGTACCACATATTCAGGCCCTGCCAGCCCTCATGGCTGCAGTTGCCTCTCTTCACTGCCCATAACACACCAGTCCACTGCTCAGACTGCACTCTCCCAGTCCTCCCAGGCGTGCCTCCCCAGTCCTCTCCCGACTGTGTGTCACTCACCAGCCCTCTTGGCCGCTACCTGTTCCTCTCCCTGAGACTTTTCCTGGCAGTGCTCTCCCGCTGTCCTCTCTTGATCCCATGCCACCTATCCAGGACACCTCCATGTGTCACGAGAAGGGTCCTTTCCACACCCGAGCCCCAGGCCCAAGGTCACCCCCCCCCCCCACACTGGGGAGCTCCTTCCCAAACAATGGGAAATTACATTTTTTTAAACTTATTCACTTGACAAGTGATGTTTGTGATGGATAGCGATGACAAGTGATGGATGTGTACAAGTGAATATTGTTTGTATTACTGTTATTACCTAGCTACCTTACTTGGAAGGCCGACTTACTTATTATTCTCTTTGTGGATATGTCAGATTAACTATCTTTTCCACCTTTCCAAGTTAACATGCAAACAGAAGCCTCCCAGTTCTTTTTGACAAAATGTGGGGATTGTGGGCCTATTTTATTCACTCTTTTGCTGACTGTTCTTCATAAACTTTTTCATCGTAGCCTTATTTAGTGTACTTTGGTCTCTTTGCTTCTACAATATTGTTGTCCGGTAAGATCCTCTCTGCACCAAAGATTCTTTACTGTTTACAACAGTATCTCACAAAAGTGAGTACACCCCTCACATTGACAACAGTGACAACATCGAAGATATAACACTTTTCTACAATGTAAAGTAGTGAGTGTACATCTTGTATGTAAATTTGCTGTCCCCTCAAAATAACTCAACACACGCCATTAATGTCTAATGTCCAAATTGGGTCCAAAGTGTCAACATTTTGGGTGGCCACCATTATTTTCAGCACTGCTTTAACCCTCTTGGGCAGCATGGAATTCACCAGAGCTTCACAGGTTGCCACTGGAGTCCTTTTCCACTCCTCCATGACGGCATCACGGAGCTGGTGGATGTTAGAGACATCCCCACAGATGCTCAATAGGGTTTAGGTCTGGAGACATGCTTGGCCAGTCCATCACCTTTACTCTCAGCTTCTTTAGCAAGACAGTGGTCTTGGAGGTGTCTTTGGTGTTGTTATTATGTTGGAATACTGATCTGCGGCCCAGTCTCCAAAGGGAGGGGATCATGCTCTGCTTCAGTATGTCACAGTACATGTTGGCATTCTTGGTTCCCTCGATGAACTGTAGCTCTCCAGTACAGGCAGCACCCATGCAGCCCCAGACATGACACTCCCACCACCATGCTTGACTGTAGGCAAGACACACTTTGTACTCCTCACCTGGGTCCCACCACACACTGAAACAAATACGTTTATATTGGTCTCATCAGAGCACGGGACATGGTTCCAGTAATCCATGTCTTTGTCTGTTTGTCTTCAGCAAACTGTTTGTGTGCTTTCTTGTGCATCATCTTTAAAAGAGGCTTCCTTCTGGGACGACAGCCATGCAGACCAATTTAAGGCGGTGTATGGTCTCAGCACTGACAGGGTGATCCCCCACCCCTTCAACCTTTGCAGCTATGCTGGTAGCACTCATACGTCTATTTCCCCAAAACAACCTCTGGATATGACGCTGAGCATGTGCACTCAACTTCTTTAGTCAACCATGGCGAGGCCTGTTAAACCACTGTATGGTTTTGGCCATCGTGCTGCAGCTTAGGGTCTTGGCAATCTTCTTATAATCTAGGCCATCTTTATGTAGAGCAACAATTCTTTTTTTTCAGATCCTCAGAGAGTTCTTTGCCATAAGGTGCCATGTTGAACTTCCAGTGACCAGTATGTTTTTTTCTTGAAACCGGAAATACGTCACGTTCCATCTTGACGGCGCATCGAACAGCGGATCGAATATCGCACAGCTGAGATACGGAGCGCACGCCTGAGGTACATAGTAGCACATGCTGAACAGACTAGTGCCGGTTAGGGCACTGGAACATGTGAGTGAGCATTTTAAACTTTTTAAAAATTTTCAAATAAACCTGCATAACCTGTGCATATTACACTATGTGGAGTCTTTTCTTTTTGAGCGAGGAGAGGAACTGAAAACTGGTGTAAAGGCAGAGGTTTGTTTTACCATATAGGAGCCTAACAAAGGAGAAACGGCAGCATTGGATACAGAATCGAGGATACATATCCCGGGTATTGACTACAGGCTATTTATATACCGCCATCTGGTGAGCATTTAGCACATTACTGGTGGAGGAAACACATAAAGGGTGATCAAGTCACAGACCTGCAGTCAAGTTGTTTAGGGGCACCGCACATATATATGTACTTATATACTTGGAACTTTGGACTATATAAAGATTCTTTTGGATTGTTGAGCACTTTTTGTGCATGTTTTTTGGCACTGGGCAGTGCACAAATAAGGGACATCTATTGAGCACAGTGGTGTTATGGAATAACTTGCATCATTATTTTACATTTATTATTTTATATTTATTATTGTTTTTCACATTCTTTATGTAATATTGGTGTTGTATACATACAAGGGTAAAAGTTCTATTATCCAAATTTATATTATATCAGCGCAGTAGTATATGAATAATATACACAAATACATATTATAAATATTTTACACCTCCCGCAGGTGAACACAAGAACTGCAGCAGATACACTAATTAGATTAAACAATCACAATATAATATTTTTTGCGCCGGTATCACCATACACAAAAATCTTCTTATAATCTAGGCCATCTTTATGTAGAGCAACAATTCTTTTTTTTCAGATCCTCAGAGAGTTCTTTGCCATGAGGTGCCATGTTGAACTTCCAGTGACCAGTATGAGAGAGTGAGAGTGATAACACCTAATTTAACACACCTTCAGCCCATTCACACCTGAGACCTTGTAACACTAATGAGTCACATGACACCGGGAAATTAAAATCGATAATTGGGTCCAATTTGGACATTTTTACTTAGGGGTGTACTCAGAGGTGTATTTAGGTTTTGTGCTGCCCTAGGCCTGACTAAACTCGAGCACCCCCTAATTTAAATACGACCCACCCTTCCTGCGGGGGGGGGGGGGGCAGTTAGACATCAGACATCATGCTGTATTCACATTTAAAAAAAGAGATCAGACAGCTCTCATCGATTTGTACCTCCTGTTATTAGATGACGATCTGAGTGCTTCTTGAACTTTGTTTTCCTCCGCGGTACACACTGTCCACCATCGTTCTTCTCCTCTCCCTCCTCCCGTCCCGACCAGATGCTATGTAGCCGCGGGGAGGCGGAGCATCCACCAGCTAAACAACATGCACCAGATCTATGCCGCCCTAGGCCAAGATACATCTCTGGGTGTACTCACTTTTGCCAGCGGTTTAGACAATTAGAGTCGGTTCACAATAGGGCGACACGACTTCCACCGCGACTTTCAGAGGCGACTCCGACACGACTTGAGCATGAACCACAGGGCGATCTGGGGCGATTTACAACACGACTTGAAGTCGTCTCCAGGACAGGAGACATTCCAGTGGCCAATCAAACAACAATCAGCTCTAGGGGAGGGAGGGGGAGGGAGAGGTTTGCCTGAGAAATGTATGTTATCTTCCTGGAAAGTCGCTTCAGTTAAGACAGTGATCAGACTTGGAGGCGATTTCCATTGAAATCAATGGGTACAAATCGCCTACAAGTCGGATTGAAGTAGTACAGGAACTTCTTTTGAAGTCGGATCGCCTTGAGTCGTGTGTATTAAAACCGCTCCCATTCACTTGCATTGTTTTTCTCGACAGCGCGACTTGGGACGACTTGAGGCGACTTCAAGTCGGATCCCAAGTCGCCCCAGTGTGAACCGGCTCTTAATGGCTGTGTGTTGAGTTATTTTGAGGGGACAGCAAATTTACACTGTCATTTTATACAAGCTGTACACTCATTACTTTACATTGTAGCAAAGTGTAATTTCCTCAGTGTTGTCACATATATATCACTTTTGTGAGATAGTGTGTGTGTGTGTGTGTGTGTGTGTGTGTGTGTGTGTGTATATATATATATATATATATATATATATATATACACACATATATTTTATTTTTGCCTAGGAGCTTAAAAAAAACAGAGATGAGCAAACCTGTCCTCTCAGCAGTCATATTCATGGTCAGTCATAAATCTAACATCTGCTTGTACAGCCATATCAGTCTTTCAGGTCTGTCTCAGTGAAAGTGGCGATCAGCTCTTCTGGTTACGCCCCACCATCCAATCTCATTTCAGTTCTATGAAATATGTCTTGTGAAAAAATACCTTCTCCTGGGCTTTCTAGCTCTCCCTACATTTATCACTGAGCCACAACTTCACAGTCACATTAATTACTTCTGTAGATGTCAGCACATTTGCCCATTTGATATGCAGGATGAGTATTTGTATATATTACAATTACAGAAAAGTCTGTGCGTTAATGGAAATCTTATTGGTTGGACAATAATGGTGCCCGTATTTTGTATCAAGTATTAGCCAGCAGGTTTATGCAATATCTACAGTATGCAAAATTAACTACCAGTCAAAGTAACCCATGAGTGGATGGAAAGATTCCCCAGTTAGCTCCTTGCTATCCAAGTGCTTTAGTTCAAATCTCAAGCTAGTTAAGCTGCAGGTGTACAAGTTTGTGAGTAAGAAGAAAATATATTTCTTCTGAGATCAGATGCCTGCTCGGGAGGGAAAAAAAGCTTCTTGCCTTCCCTTGTGTTTCAAGAAAAAGAACATGTGAGCCACTATATTTGGATCCTTCTTCCATGAATCAGGAGATATTGGTTGGGCTTGATTATGTAACCTCCGCAGCTCTTTCACAACATGGGGGGCTCCCCAAGGGCTGCGGCCTCACAGTTTGGGAAGTCCAAATGAACTCAACAAAAAATGCATTGTTTAAAAAAAATATATAAAAATGTAAGCCTTGATAAGGGGGAGTCATGTGACCAGGATACAGTGAAAGAAGGGGAAGATCTTTACTCCCTGGAGGGTGTACTACCTTAGGAGAGGTCTACTCTTTTCTTATTCTATTTTTGCACATGCAACTTTAAGGCCACGTCACACTACAAAAAATTGTGTCCCTGACAATAGCTTGATAGAATCATGTTTGCTAAGAGAGAATCATGTTTGCTAAGAGAGTACAGAGAACACTCACCTGCTCCTTTGCTGAATGAAGTATCATCTTACCGCTGTTTCCCCCAAAATGTAAATACTGTGCGGGACATTTAATAAAATTATAACAATACTTTTCTTGTGGTAAAACTTTCAGGTAGTTCTTACTACAGCAATATTTAGACTCTGTCACTATGGCTGAGACAGAATCTAAAATACCTCCAGTTTATAGATAAGGAAACTGGTGGTAATTATGACCATCTTTGAGTTGGCATACAGAGAGATGCCCAATATGTGCCAGTAAGCTGTCAGTAATGTGACAACTTGACAGCTTCCCACACAGGGTTTGTGGGTTGCTAGGATGCTGCCAGAGTCCTAGCAACCAAAGATTTATTCCCAACCCTATTCAGCAGCTAGCCAGGACTGGGTTGCTGGCTGGTAAAGAATGAGCTTCGAGTTCGAGTTGAACTCATGTTCGACTCGAACATTGCCTGTTCGCCGAACAGCGAACCATTTGGGGTGTTTGCGGAAAATTAAAAAAGCCGCTGAACACCCTGTAAAAGTCTATTGGAGAAATCTAAAGTGCTAATTTTAAAGGCTACAATTAAATACAGAGAAAAGTCATTGAAAGTCATTGAGAAAAAAAAAATGCGTGGGGTCCCCCAAATTCAATTACCAGGCCTTTTAGGTCTGGTATGGGTATTAAGGGGAACTCCACCCCAAATTAAAAAAAAATGACATGGTGTTCCCCCCAAATATCCATACCAGACCTGAAGGTATGGATTTTAAGGGAAATTCCCCCCCAAATTTTATGAAAACATTTCGTGGAGCTCCCCCCAGGTTTGCCGTTATATCAGAGGGGGGTGGGGTCACACGCCCTCACGTACATAAGAGCTGTCACTGGCTGAAGGTGCGTCATTCCCCGGGTGTCTCCGGTGGAGACAGGTGATGCGCTGCGCTGCGGACATCTCATCGCTGGATCCTGGACCTGGATGAAGGGGAGATCTTCTCATTGCTGGACCCCGGAGAGGAGATCACCAATCGCAGGATACCGACAGGAATCTTTATTTTTTATCTTTATTTTTTATTTTTTTATTTTTAATATAGGACTTTCCCAACGGTGTCTGTGTATTTTTTTTTTTTACAATTTGTTACACTTTCTTTGTGAAATGGTAGGGGTACAATTACCAATTCACATAGGGGGGGGCGGGATCTGGGGGTCCCCTTTGGTAAAGGGGTCTTCCAGATTCCAATAAGCCCCCCACCTGCAGACCCCCACAACCACCGGGCAAGGGTTGTGGGGATGAGGCCCTTGTCCCCATCAACATGGGGACATGGTGTTTTGAGGGGCTACAGACCCCCAAAGCATCCTCCCAATCTTGAGGGCATGTGGCCTGGTACGTTTCAAGAGGAGGGGGCGCTCTCGCGTCCCCCCTCTTCCTGCGGCCTGCCAGGTTGCGTGCTCGGATAAAGGGTCTGGAATGGATTTTTGGGGGGAACTCCACCCCAAATGTTTAAAAAAATGGTGTGGAGTCCCCCTTAAAATCCATACCAGACCTGAAGGGTCTGGTATGGATATTTGGGGGGAACCCCACATAATTTTTTTTATTTGACGCAGGGTTCCCCTTAATATCTATACTAGACCTGAAGGGCCCCCATGCATTTTATTTTTATCATTGACTTTTCTCTGTATTGATGGGAGCCGACAATTCATTATAATCGCGATTTTAAATGACCTTTTTTCCTTCAAAAATTACACTTAGTGCAGAGACAGTTCTAAGCACGGGAAACATGCATACTATACACCCCCCTAGGTACGAAATTCAAAGGAATATTTCACTTTTATTGTTTCACTTTAAGCATTATTAAAATCACTGCTCCTGAAAAAACGGCTGTTTTTTTGCATTGATACATGTCCCCTGGGGCAGGGCCCGGGTCCCCAAACACTTTTTAGGACAATAACTTGCATATAAGCCTTTAAAATTAGCACTTTAGATTTCAAACGTTCGAGTCCCATAGACTTCAATGGGGTTCTAAAGTTCACACAAACTTTTGGTTTGTTCGCTGGTTCTGGTGCGAACCGAACGGGGGGGTTTTCGGCTCATCCCTACTGGCTGGCATCATTGTCTAATTATGGTCATGCAAAAGAAAAAGTACTGTAGATACTTACCTTTCTGGTTAGTGTCAAGTTCTGAGTTTGTCCCTTTCAAAAGCTGCAGTGGGTAAGGGCCAGTTCACACCGAGGGGTGTTTTTTTTTTCCTGGCGCACTTGTGCAGGTCCTTTCCCCCCCTCAGTTGTGGGTAGGCAATCATATTGGATTTCCTTATTGTGTTATGTTGTTTATAATATTTTCACTGTATACTTTGTTTATTTACTGTACTTATAATTAATTTTTGACAATCACTGGCTTATTTTCCTCCTGAGGAAGCAAAGAATGTTGAAAAACATGTAGAGGAGTGACCACAACATTCTTTCCCTTTATCCAATATTGGGAACTTACTCCAGTTTTGGTTGTTAACTACCATTTTGGGGAAAGTGGTTTGGCCTTATCTGAACAGTGGATGCTATTACAATGTGTTGGTGTTATGTTTTCTACTTTTAACCGTGCACTGTGCACTGTGAAACCCAGAGACCTAAATCTGAGGTTGCTGACAGGCGTCAGGAGGGCTTCATGCTGGAGCCTGAGCAGTGGTGCTACTGCTGAAGAGAGCCAGGTGGCTTGGTATTTCCCTTTGCATGTGTGAGCCAGGAAGCTGAAGTCATTATTTTTTTTGGACTTCTATTTTTGCCTTTAATAAAAATGGGCTACCAGGCCCTCAAATATAGTTCAGGACTGGTGTGAATCACTCTGGAGCAAGGACCGGGATTCCACCGTCTTGTGCCCGCTGAATCCACCACTTGTAATGTTGGGGGTTGTTAGCTCAAGTGGGATATGTGGTTTTAAGTGATTCACGCCAGTCCGGAAATATATTTGAGGGCCTGGTAGCCCATTTTTATTAAAGGCAAAAATAAAAGTCCAAACAAAATAATGATCAGTGAGTTTTGTAAAAAGGATTGTTTAAGAGAGCTCTGTCTCTTTTCGCTGCAAAAGCCTTGCCATGAGGCTGTCTCTCTGCCACCCTCATGGAATCTTTTATTGGGCCTAGCCATAAGGCTTAGCCCTTTCTGTTAACATCTGAGCTCAGCCAGTGAGGGTTCATCCAGAGGAGGCGATAAGTATTTTTGATGATGTTTTTATATGTTGTAGATATTTGCAACATAGGAAATAAAATATAACATTGTTTACTGAGCAAATGTGTCTGTCTTCATAGTTAACATTGTATCATTAGGCCTAGCATACTCTGATGTTAGTCTAGCAATAAAGGGACAAACAACTAATATATGCAAAAGCTATATAGGTTACAATAGAGTGTATAGTATTGCAGTATTTACTTCGCTATGTATCAGCCATTATATTCTTTTATATTATTTTATAAATTCTATTGTATTATATGTTGCCTTAAAGTGGTTGTAAACCCACTTTTTGCAAGTTACGCAGGCGCACTGACAATAGCCGTGCGCAGAGTGACATCATCGCCGCTCCGGCCAATCACAGCGCCGGAGCGGTGATACCCAGAAGAAACCTGGCCGGAGGACGGATTTGTGGGTAAGTAATGCATAATGAGCTAGTATGCTAGTCATACTAGCTCATTATGGCTTTGTCTTGCAGGGTTTTTTTTTTTGGTGTTTTTTTTTCCGGGTTTACTTCCTCTTTTTAAAAGCCCAATGAGGTTTAAATGCTTTTTCTGCTCTGAGCTCCTGGGTCTTCCCTCCAGCCAAGCCCATTATGAAGGGTTCGACACTACATGATAGATTATTAGTAATCTAAAAGAGTTTTTACAAGTATTGAAATGGGCGTAAAGTAACATCACCAATGCTGACGAAGACCCACACCTATGTTATACAGTACATATTAAGGCAAAGGAATAGATAAGATGCAATATAGCATACACAGAGGGAATGTATTACATTGACAAGTGGCAAGTTTCAAATTGCTGAAGATAAATAAAATAAGAGACCCAATCACAGATAATTTGCAGCAAGAAGTACAAGATAATATAGCAAAGCCCATATAATTTGAGTATATATGGTTGACAAAGCTGATAGATTTTTTTTTTTGAATAGAATTTTATTGAAATATGCAACATACAGAGTATAACATCGATAGTAATAGTATTTTTTTTGCACAAAACTGCATTTATAAAGAAGTGCAATAGAACACATAACAATAACAAGGAGTTTCTTAGCCTAGGGGAGGCGTAGAAATAAGGCCCCACATGGGGGGGGGGTAACAAAACATCATGTAATAGCAGTGCAAGGGTATTAACCTTTGTAATGAAAAAGTAACTGGATGGATCTAAAAATGAGGGGGGTCCCTAGGGATATCACGAGGGTACTGTTGGATGATTCCAAGAAGAGGCGTGGGGCAGGGAGAGGTGGGGAGAGCAGGGAGGATAGGGGAGAAAAACGCCAAGTTCATGCAATGGATGTGAAATGGCAGTAGACAGTGAGGTTGGAGCTGCGTATTCAAGAGCAGCGCTTCCTTCGGTCTGTTTGGTCTGTTGATGGGCGAGAGGTGGTCTTGCACGATGATTCATGATGTGACAAGAGTGGGATTCCTTACGTTGCAGATTTGTCAGTCAGGAGAGAGAGAGCGGCTCCGTCCATGGTGTAGGGGGGAGGCCCATGATAAGAGAAAGAGAGTTTTTCGAAATTCGCCATATCCATAGAAGTGAGTGTTGAGGCCATAAAAGCTTGCCATTTATGTTAGAAACGTGTTTTGGTCTTTTTATGTGTTAAATCCGTGTTGAGTTTGTCCTTGTAGAGTAGTTGTAGGAGATCTCTTTTGACCTGTGAGGTGTTTGGGCTAACGTTGGAGATCCAGTTTTTCAGGATGGATCTTCTGGCGAGTAGGAGCCATATCAGGGTCCAGTCTTTGCTAGAGGGGGTAGAGTTCAGCGACCAGGGTAGTAGCTGGGGGTCCCAATGGCCAAAGATGAGAAGTAGAGGGTCTTTGTGCAGTTTCAGGAGTCACCTCAAAGATGTACGATAGGACTTGATCCCAGAAAGTGGAGATGTAGGTACACGACCAGGAGCGATGTGTCAGTGAGGGCCTGGGGTGTTGGCAAAGGGGGCACATGGGGGTGGGATTTTTTTATTGATTTTATTTTTTTATGAAAGAGATAATCGCAGGAGGAGCTGGAGGGGAAGGAGGACCCAAATCTTTGAGAGAGAGTCAAAATTTATGAAATTTATGGTAAATTTGAAGCATAAAATAGGCCAAGGATTGATTCAGTCCACTAGGGTTCACTCTTTACAAAAATATTATTCTTCTGGTGAACTTACCTTTTAAACAGAACGCCTAAATGAAACCGTACAGTATGACTAAAGCCCAAAAAAATCTTTAGTTTGAGTGCTGAGTGATTGGAACCCCTGTCAGTTTTTATTGCTGTTTGTGTCCCAGTTAAGGAGATTTACTCTCTCTATTTTTCCTGTTTATCATTGAAAGTGAAAGTAAAAGAATATCCCAAAGTTTGGGTTGTCCCCAGAAAAGCAATATAGGGGAAATCTTCCATTGTGGACACTAGTTCTGGTGACAGTCCCCAAAGAATTCCCTTAATTTGCAGGGATTTCCTCTCACTTTTCTGTTTGGCTCTTTTGCAATTTTTGTTGTTGAAAAGGGTCGTTCGAGACCATCGGAAGCCTTCAGGTTAAAATGTCCTCTTTACAAAGTAAAGCCAGAGTAAATGTGAACACTTTTTATACTGCAATAATTATGTTTTCATATTTGTTTTAGGTGCGGGAGAGAAAGGAGAAAAAGGTAAAAAGGTAAGACTTACAAATTCGAATATAGCCCTTTTTCTAATCAATATTTTATTGGGCTAATGACAGACTTGCAACATACATCAAAAAATTTCACCAAAATATGAGTACACAGGGCGTACTTGGCATTTACTGGAGTTTACAGGTAATGGCAGTTTTCCCAGAAATATAAAGTGGAGATCATTAGGTACCTGCATGTACCTTTAGCTTCCAGGTCCATCCAATTCCTGGGTGTTCAGATATGCTTGTTTTGATGCCTCCTAGCAAGTCCTTAGCTGTCCTTCTCTTATTTTTTAGTTTTTTACTTTTATACTGTAATGCAGAAATTTCCTAGATCAGAGGCAAACTCCCCTAGAAACTGCTAAACGAAAAACTTCTCTGCCTCTTTCCTCAAACCCGGAACAAAAATTGTGAACCCAAACACTGTATCAAAAGCAACCTACTTTGATTTGATAGGTCCCCAAGTGCACCAAATCGCCTTGGGTATAAAATAATTTTAGATACAGAGGAAGTGAGAGATTAGACATAAACTTGGAATGATAAAAACAAAAAAAAAAAGATAGAATAGGAAGGCGTAGAGGAAGTGGGAAATTAGACATAAACTTGAAATGATAAAAAAATTATAATTTTAGATACATCCCATTCATCCATACTGAGTCATTCTAACTAGACTGCTGTGAAAGGAGCTGTACATTGAAGGCGGTCCCTACCAAGATGACTGCCTTCAAGGACCGTGCAATCCAAACAATAGCATCCAGAACTTACATTATGTACGATAGAATTTGTAAGAAATGGAGGGTGGGAGGGAAACTCATTTACCGTCAGTTGGTTTTAAAAGAAGCTTCACTACACCCCTTAGACTTACTCTAAAGACATCTCATTACCAAGCCTGATCCATCTGGTAAGGTTAGAGCCCCTTTTCCATTGCTCTACAACAGTGTTTCTCAACTCCAGTCCTCAGGGCGCACCAACAGGTCATGTTTTCAGGATTTCCCTCAGACGAAACTGCTGTGGTAATTACTAAGGCGGTGAAACTGATAAAATCACCTGTGCAAAATAATGGAAAGCCTGAAAACAAGACCTGTTGGTGCGCCTTGAGGACTGGAGTTGATAAACACTGCTCTACAACCATTATCATACTTAACCCATTATGAGCTTTGTCATTCCTTCTACTATGGCAGACTTGTAGGCTCTGGGGCAGATCCTCGTACAGCGGCACATCTGTACGCCAGGCGCAGCGTATCTAAGATACACTACGCCGCCGTAACTTATTTTTTTTATTTCGAATCCACAAAGAATTTGCGCTGTAAGTTACGGCGGTGTAGTGTATCTCTTGCGGCGTAAGGGCGCGGAATTCAAATGGATGTAATGGGGGTGTGTTTTATGTAAATACATTGTGACCCGACGTAAACAACGTTTTTTTTTAAGTGCGCATGCGCCGTCTCTGGGGGTATCCCAGTACGCATGCTCGGAATTTAACCGGAACATGCCAATGCTTACGACGGTGACGTCATTCTACGCAAATTCCAAATCGCGAACGACTTGCGCAAACGACGTAAAAAATTCAAAATTGGACGCGGGAATGACAGCCATACTTAACATTGAGTACGCCTCAGAATAGCAGCTTTAACTATACACCGGAAAAAGCCGAACGCAAACAACGTAAAAACAATGCGCCGGCCGGACATACGTTCGTGGATCGCCGTAAATAGCTAATTTGCATACTCAACGCGGAATTAGACGGAAACGCCACCTAGCGGCCGCCGAAAAATTGCAGCTTAGATCCGACGGCGTACTAAGACGTACGCCTGTCGGATCTAGCCGAGATGCCGTTGTATCTTGTTTTGAGGATTCAAAACAAAGATACGACGCAGGAATTTTCAAATTACGCCGCCGTATCAATAGATACGCCGGCGTAATACCTTTGTGGATCTGCCCCTCTATGTCTTGCTTCTTGCTCCTTGCTCCAGGCCTATCTTCAAGGAAACTTCTATTAGGCCCCATACTCACGACCAAACATGTCTGCTGAAACTGGTCCGCGGGCCAGTTTCAGCAGACATGTTCGGTCGTGTGTGGGCGCGAGCGGGCCGAATTCCAGCAAACATTTGCCCGCCGGGCCTTTTCCCAGCAGACAAATATTCCTGGACTTGTTTTAAAACAGTCCGCTGGAATTCTGCCCGCTCGGACATGTACGGTCGTCAGTACAGACCTACCGTACATGTCCAGGCGCCCGCCGTCCCTCGCATGCGTCGAATGACTTAGACGCATGCGTGGAAGCATTTTAAAGGCGGGCCGCCCACGTCGCTGCGTCATCGACGCGGCGACACCGCGTCATCGACGCGGCGACACCGCGGACACGCCCCGCGTATTGTTTACGCGCGGACTTCTGTACGATGGTGTGTACAACCATCGTACAGAAGCCCTCTGGCAGACATGTATGGTGAAAACGGTCCGACGGACCGCTTTCACCATACATGTTTGTTCGTGTGTACAAGGCCTTAGAGAAACATAAAGGCCTTCTTTGCTGATGCTTTAATTTTTCCATTAAAATAACCGGTTTTATTTAGTATTTCTTCTGACAGGAGAGAGAGGAGAGTCTGGGTTACCTGAATCTTTGTATGATAAGTTTAAATTTTCTAAAGAGAATGTGCATTTCTTGTGCATAGCGGTGGGCAGTTTAATATCATCAGAATCAGAAATAAAAAAATGTATCTAAAGAAAATTCGTTTTTTTAAAAGACCTAAAATGCTGTTTTGCAGATTTTCAGACAGGACTTTTTAAAATAATATTATACATGACAGACTCCCTTATCATAGGCAGGTAGCTGGATACACGTTACATGCACCTGCTTTCACCTATGCTGGCCATACATGAACACATTTTTCCTTTTCATAGGCTCAAAAAAACTAGAACAAAAAACGCTGGCTAAAAATGCTGATAATGGCATTTTTGTGCCAGCTTCATGTACTGCAAATAGTCTACTAAAATGCTACTGCTCATAAAAGCTACTAAAATGCTACCAGAAACTTGCACAAAAATGCTATTATCAGCATTTTTCTTCCAGCAATTATTTCTAGCTTTTTTTAACCACTTTCATGTTGGTTTATAGTCATATGACATCCACAGGAACACTCTCCCATCCTGGGTGGACATCATCTGCTTCTCGCCGCTGTTGTGGGCCCGCAGCATGGCGATCAGGGATCAGGCGTGTCCCTCAGGAGTCAGCCCATCCCCGATCAGGGTAAAGAGCCAATGAAATTGGCTCTTTGCCACGTGACCGGCTGTGTCCAATCACAGCCGGTCACAAATGTCAATAAACGGCTGTAGCGCAGTTTCCGGGTTCTCCTGCTCAGTGTGTGAGGAGGAGACCTGGAAGAAAAAGTGAAGTGATGTGCCCGATCTCCCTCCAAATAAAGAGTACCTGCCACAGCCCATCAGAGTATCTGTCACCACCCACAATTGCAGCCAGAGTCCCCTCACCCACAATTGCAGCCAGAGTCCCCTCACCCACAATTGCAGCCAGAGTCCCCTCACCCACAATTGCAGCCAGAGTCCCCTCACCCACAATTGCAGCCAGAGTCCCCTCACCCACAATTGCAGCCAGAGTCCCCTCACCCACAATTGCAGCCAGAGTCCGCTCACCCACAATTGCAGCCAGAGTCCACTCACCCACAATTGCAGCCAGAGTCCCCTCACCCACAATTGCAGCAAGAGTCCCCTCACCCACAATTGCAGCCAGAGTCCTCTCCCCCCTACACACACACATTGCAGCCAGAGTCCACACACACACATTGCAGCCAGAGTCCCCTTACCCACATTGCAGCCAGAATCCTCTCCCCGCATCCTACCTGTGCTGGGTAGGAGAGGAGGAGCCGCTGTGTTCAAACCGCAGGGAAGATTACAGCTTTCAATTCAATAGCTGTAAGTGTGTTGATGTTCCCCGCAGCGCGCGTGTTCTACAGCCCCTCCCTTCTTATCCGGGAACCTTTGATAGACAGATCATCCATCCAATCCTGGGATGGGTGACTATCAAAGTTTCCCGGACAAGAGGGGAGGGGCTGTAGAACACGCGCGCTGGGCAGAACATCAACACACTTACAGCTATTGAATTGAAAGCTGTAATCTTCCCCGCGGTTTGCACGTGGCGGCGGTTTTGCTCTGCTCTCCTCGCTCGCCCCCCCTTGCTCCCAAACAGTCAGCCAGACGCGAGTGTAAATTTTGAGGGCTGTGTGTATATATATATATATATATATATATATATATATATATATATATATATATATATATATATATATATATATATATATATATATATATATATATATTTTTGTAATTGTCTTTTTGTTTATAGCGCAAAACATAAAAACCACAGAGGTGTTCCAATACCACCAAAAGAAAGCTCTATTTGTGGGAAAAAAGGGACAAGAAATGTATTTGGGTACAGTGTCGCATGACCGCGTAATTGTTAGTTATTTTTTTCAAATTCAACAGCTACAAACACTGACTTTTAATAAGGACACTTACCTGTCCTACTCGCCCGCGCTGATGGCCCCCCCTGATGCCGATCCCTCGATCACTGCAGGTCCCACGCCGCCATCCTTACTAAGGGAAACAGGCAGTGAAGCCCGTTTCCTCCTGCGCATGCGCGAGTCTCACGCCGATTTGTGAATGGGCGGCTGCTCTCTGGAATTACACACAGTTCCCAGAAAGCAGCACACCCCATTCACTAGAAGAGGATGCAGAAGAAGACAGACCACGGTTACGGAAGAGGCAGATTATGGACTTTCCGCATAGCAACAGGTATTTCGGGTAAGTATATAAAAAAAAAAAAAAAATCTATTTTTTTTAGGATTTTTAGTGAAATTTTTTTTCAGGGTGGAACTCCACTTTAAAGTAACGCAATGCCCTATCGCAAAAAATAGCCTGGTCAGGAAGGGGGAACCTTCCAGAGCTGAAGAGGTTAAGATAAAAAACCTTCTGATTTTACAATCCCTTTAAATTATACACAACACAGCATTAGATTAAAAATTTTTTTAACAATCATGCACACTTTTTTTTTTTACTTTGTTTTTCTGCCGGGCAGTGAAGGGAGACATTTTTTCTAGACATAAATATATCATAAAGCTTTGAAAGATATTTCTTTTTATTATTTTGGACAGTTCATCTTTTCACTTGAAAAGGGAGGATATTTTTAATCGATGCTGTAAGCTTGAGGATTTGTAAGTTCAAAATTGTCTGTCAGGCTGGAAAGTGAAGCACAACATCTGGTTCAGTTTTCCGTGTGCTTTAAACGACTTTATTATCAGAGGGCTTTACAGTTGGTGTGCTGCGGTGCTGTGAGTCTTATTGGCAGTAGCGGATTGAAGCTAATTGTAATAGGCTAATAGGATGAGGCTGCTGGGCAGAGTTGTGCCTTCAGAGTCTGCAGTTTCCCACTATGGCCACCAGAAAGCAGCCTTGTTGCTCTAAATGTCGGATCATATCATTTTAAAGGAGTAAGGGGATATGCATACATTTTAAGGATCATCAAATCTTAGGCTAAATAGTGCTATTATGTGAAAGCTGCTACGTGTGTGTGTGTGTGTGTGTGTGTGTGTAGGGTTTCTCTCCTTCGCCTTTCCTATAATGCAGTGCTGGTTGCTTTAGTGGCCTACTGGTATGCCAAGCACTGTCACATGGAAGGCATTTTTATCACTATGCAAATACTAACTGTGTAAAAAAACACCATTTACATCTCGAAATACCCAGGCTGTGTATTGGTGTTCTTTAAAATGGAACATGCATTAATATACACATATAATGCCCTGTACGCACGATCGGTTCGTCTGATGAAAACGGACCGATGGACCGTTTTTATCGGACGAACCGATCGTGTGTGGGCCCCATCATTTTTTTTCCCATCGGTGAGAAAAAATAGAACCTGTTTTAAATTTTTCGTTTTGTTAAAAAACCGACAGAAAAAACGATCGTCTGTGGGGTAGCTCAACAACATATCACCAGGCAATATTTACAAAAGACCCGCGTCTGTATCTTCAGGGGGAATAAGACTTTCCAATTTAGTATGGCTGTCTATTAGTTATAGTGTATATTGCCGCGTACACACGATCATTTTTTGGCATGAAAAAAACGTTGTTTTAAAAAAAATTCATTTAAAATGATCGTGTGTGGGCTTCACATAATTTTTCGGGTTTTGAACAAAGACAAATAATTTTTTTTAACATGCTGCATTTTTTAACTACGTTTTAAACTATGTCGTTTTTCGGGTTGTAAAAAATGATCGTGTGTGGGCTAAAACGACGTTAAAAACCCGCGCATGCTCAGAAGCAAGTTATGAGACGGGAGCGCTCGTTCTGGTAAAACTACCATTCATAATGGAGTAAGCACATTCATCACGCTGTAACAGACTGAAAAGCGCAAATCGTCTTTTACTAACACAGAATCAGCTAAAGCAGCCCAAAGGCGAATGGAACTTTCCCTTTATAGTGCCGTCGTACTTGTTGTACGTCACCGCGCTTTGCTAGAGCATTTTTTAAAACGATGGTGTGTGGGCAATGTCGCTTTAATGATGAAGTTGGAAAAACTTATTTTTTTCTAAATGCCGAAAAACTTCAGGTTTTTTTCATGCCGAAAAATGATCGTGTGTACGCGGCATATGTGTTTGTTTGTGGTTTTAAATGATTATTTACGGTTTACCTGTGTCGTTTGGTTAAGTAATAAATAAAATGTGGAGAAATACAGTACATGTCATTAAAGGTAGTGGCAAGGTATACGAGATTACTTTGTTTAACCACTTCAGCTCCGGACCATTTTTCTGGTCAATGACCGAGCCACTTTTTGCGATTCAGCACTGCGTCACTTTAACTGACAATTGCGCGGTCGTGCGATGTGGCTCCCAAACAAAATTGGCGTTCCTTTTTCCACACAAATAGAGCTTTCTTTTGGTGGTATTTGATCACTTCTGCAGTTTTTATTTTTTGCGCTATAAACAAAAATAGAGCGACAATTTTGAAAAAAAAAATATTTTTTACTTTTTGCTGTAATAAATATCCCCCAAACATATATAAAAAAATAAATGTTTTCCTCAGTTTAGGCCGATATTTTTCTACATATTTTTTGTAAAAAAATAGCAATAAGCGTTTATCGATTGGTTTGCACAAAAGTTATAGCGTCTACAAAATAGGGGATAGTTTTATGGCATTTTTATAAAAAAAAAATTGTTTACCAGTAATGGCAGCGATCTGCGATTTTTATCAGTACTGAGACCTTATGGAGGACACTTTGGACACTTTTGACACATTTTTGGGACCATTGGCATTTTTATAGCGATCAGTGCTATAAAATTGCATTGATTACTGTAAAAATGTCACTGGCAGGGAAGGGGTTAACACTAGGGGTGAGCAGGGCCGCTGATAGGGCAGTACAGCCAGCCCTGATGTACCGGGCCCGGCTCAGCTAGGGGGCCCGGGAAGCTTTATAGTTAAATTCTGACAGAATATATTAAAATGTTTTTCTAAACCACCCATGCTCCTGCTTGCTTTTTAGGATGTACTTACATAATCCTGGGCCCCATTAGGGCAATAGAGGGGCCCAGGAAGTGAAATAACTGAAGGGACTTTATTTCCATTTTCGGGGGGCGCAGGTAGATAAAGCCTGCCGCATAATGCGCTGCACATGTTCTAGTTCCGGCTGCCCTCTGCTTGTACCATCCCTGGCGGAGTGATTTATGTGTACAGGGCTCCCTCAGTAAGTGCTGTCTGTGGGTGGGAGTTAGAGAGGCATGTGACTGTCTGGCTGAGAGGATGAAGGAAACTTAATCCAGCAGCGGTGCACAGCTACAGGCAAGGAAGGGCACACAGTCACACCAGCTACCAAGGAAAGAAGGTACAGCCCCTGACTTCCCACTGTGTTCATGATTATCGTCATTAGGATGATCACAGCACTTTAGATCCTCTATTGCTCTTCCACAGTGTCACATGGCTATTGGGTCTGAGTGTGTAGAGACTGTCACACAATAGAGCCATAACAAAGTCAGCACTCAATAGCCATGTGGCACTGTGGCAGAGCAATAGAGGATCTAAAGTTCTGTGATCATCATAATGATAATCATAAGCATGAGATGCTACTTTACACTTGCTACTTGTTTGGATGGAAGGGGGGGGGGGGAGTAAAAACATGCAGCTGAGCTGCATTTTTTTAACCACCCACCAACCACCCCTCCTTAAAGAAGCTTTCACCCAAACCTTACAATTAGATCTGCCTGCCATTTTTTCATGTGGATCTGTATGAAAACTCTATATAGGATGGAATCCAGATGTACATAGATTTAAAAAAAAAATGCTGCTATCTCTCTGTATTGTGGGGTTGTGATGCTTTTCTATGTGGATATAAAAGCAATTTTTTTTTCTGATGCTGGGAGTGTGGTCAATCTTCCTTCCACATTGCCTGTTGTGAGTGGACACAAGTCCAAATTTCCATTTGGCCACCCATAGAGACATCACAAGTCCTCCCCTGTCTGTTGTGCATTGTGTGCAGATGCAAACTGAACAGACCTGGAAATCAGAACACATCTGTCCCATTTAGCTCCAATTCTGCAGAGAATCCACTCCCTTGCTGAGTGGAGCAGCACTGTGTGAAAGGGCCCTCATGCTGGAAAGGTTGTGGTTGGCAAAGTACATATGCTGTATCCGCAAAGCAACTACTGTAACCACCCACCATGTTTCCTGCTGCGGAGGTGATACAGTGCCTGTTCACCACCAGCCAAATTCTGTCAGAAGAGCAATCTGCATGCAGATCACTCTTCAGAGAGCAATGCTAGTGTGAATTGGGTCATACAGATTTAAATAATTTTTTGGAGTGCATGCCTCAGCTGATTTAAAGGCATAATAGATGTGCTGGCTTAAGGAAAATTGAATCCTTAAAGTCAGCTGCAGCACTCTCATTTGTTAGAAGGAATGTGATTAGCCTGGACAAAGATAAATATCACTTAAAATATCACTTTTTTGAGGCGGGGTTGGGGGGGGCCCCATCAGGTAGGCTGTACGGGGCCCCATGATTTCTAACAGCGGCCCTGGGGGTGAGGAAGGGGTTAATTATGTTCCCTAGGTGTGTTCTAATTGAAGGGGGGTGGGACTGACTAGGGGAAATGATTGATCGCTGTTCATACATTGTATGAACATGCGATCAGTCATTTCTCCCCCTGAAAGAACCGGGACCCGGTTCTCGCTCTATAACGAGCGATCTCGGGTGCCCGGAAGTGTTCGCGCCCGCCGGGCACGCGCGTTGGCACCAGGGGCGAGCAGGGGACGCGCGCCCCTAGTGGCTGAAGTGTAATATTACGTGATTTTGCGTAGCCGAGCCGACCTGCCACCGTGAAACTATAAACAAAAAAAGACCAACCATTTAAAAAAAAAAAAAAAAAAAAAAAATGTGTATATATATATATATATATATATATATATATATATATATATGTGTATATATATATATATATATATATATATATATATATATATATATATATATATATATATATATTTTTACTTTCTGCTATAATACATATTAAAGTAAATGTCTTCATAAATTTAGAATAATATGTATCCTTAGGGGCCTGGCTGCTGGGGCCAGGGGTCTGACTGCTTATCCTGGGGTCTTGCTGCTGGTAGACCCCTTTCACACTGAGGAGTTTTTCAGGCGGTACAGCGCTAAAAATAGTGCTGCTATACACCCTGAAAAACTCCTGCACTGCATACTCAATGTGAAAGCCGTAGGGCTTTTACACTGAGGCGATGCGCTGGCGGGAGAGAAAAAAATCTCCTGTCAGCAGCATCTTTGGAGCGGTGAGAGGAGCGGTATGTATACCGCTCCTTCACCGCTCCTTCCCATTTAAAACAATGGGAAACTGCGGCAATACCGCCCGCAATGCGCCTCTGCAGAGGTGCATTGCGGGCGGTATTAACCCTTTATCGGCCGCTAGCGGTGGTTAATACCGCACCGCTAGCGGCCAAATCCCGCGGAAAATCCGACGGTATAGCGGCGCTATACAGCCACCCCGGCTCCCGCCCCAGTGTGAAAGGGGCCGTACTGGGGCCTGGGGTTCTGTCTGGCTCATGGTGCCATGTCTTAGGAGGTTTGCAGTTGTGCCATACTCTCCATTTTCCGATGATGGATTTAACAGTGCTCCATTAGATTTTCAAGTCTTGGGATAGCTTTTTATAACCTAACCCTACTTTAAACTTCTCCACAACTTCCCTGACCTGTCTAGTTTGTTCCTTCATGATGATGTTTGTTCACTAAGGTTCTCTAACAAACCTCTGAGGGATTCACAGAACAGCTGTAATTATACTGAGATTAAATTACACACAGGTGGACTCTATTTATTAATTAGGTGACATCTGAAGGCAATTGGTTCCACTAGATTTTAGTTAGGGGGTATCAAAGTAAAGGGGGCTGAATACAAATGCACACCACACTTTTCAGATATTTATTAGTATAAAAAATTTAAAACCATTTTTCATTTTCCTTCCACTTCACAATTATGTGCCACTCTGTGTTGGTCTATCACATAAAATCCCAATAAAATACATTTACGTTTTTGGTTGTAACATCACAAAATGTGGAAAATTTCAAGGGGTGTGAATACTTTTTCAAGGCACTGTATATATATTAGAGTCAGAAGCAGAGCTATTTTACAGGTCCAGGGCCGCAGTACACCTGCATATGGAAGTATGTTCGCTGGAGGTGACGAAGACTGTCTGGATGGGGCACGTTGCCCTGGATCACTTCTAGCTCTTTTTTGCTTGTCTGCATTGTGGGGGCTGAATGGCATCTTCCAGACTACTACTGCTGTAAGTTCAAGACCTTAAACTTTAGATGAACTTTGTGCATGCTTGTTATTATTGGTATGGGTGCACCCCTGCTGGGGTTAACACCGGAGTTTACTATTGTGGTTGCAGGATGGCAGCAGGAATGGAACCCCTGCACCACTTTTTAAATTTGGTGCCTAGTGCCTGCCTGCTTTTTTGAGTCTGTGTTGACCATTTTGAAATTAACACCCAACACCTGTTCTGCGGAAGTATGCATGAATCTTCCTTAATTCAGCACACTGTGCATGTGGCCACCTACTCTCTCAACCTTTTTTGTCTCTCCTAAGATGCACCACCGCCAGGATCCTTACAGGACAATTATCTGTGGGATCCCTGCTGTTTGACAGTGATGAGGTCACAAATGGATATCACAGATATTTTGGAAAATCACCTCCATAATAGCTGATCTGGAACGCAGGGTATGCAAAAGTGCTTCTTCACATTATCTTGTCTGTCTCAGAATTGCCTGCAGCTGCCTCAGCTAAAGACAAGGAAGACTGTAACCTGTCTTTTTTTAGATGACTTCTGTCTGAAGAACCTCAGTATGCTGTTATTACCCCTAGGTTTAACCCTTTCATGACTAAGCCTATTTCTGACATTTGGTGTTTACAAGTTAAAATCCGTATTTTTTGCTAGAAAAATACTTAGAACCCCCAAACATTATATATATATTTTTATATATATATATTTATATTTGGCAGAGAATCTAGAGAATAAAATGGCGGTTGTTGCAATATTTTATGTCACACGGTATTTGTGCAGCTGTGTTTTAAACAAAACTTTTCGGAAAAAAGGACACTTTCATGAATTTAAAGAAAAGAAAAAGTATTTTTTTACGGTTACCAGGTCAGAGTTACAGAGGAGGTCTAGTGCTAGAATTATTGCTCTCGCTCTGACGATCACAGCGATACCTCACATGTGTGATTTGAACACCGTTTACATATGCGGGCTCGACTTTCGTATGCATTTTCTTTGCTGCGCGAGCTCGCAGGGACGGGGGCGATTTAAAAAATGTTTTTTTCTTATTTATTTTATTTATTTTTACACTATTAAATTGTGTTTTAAAAAAATAAATAAAATGTGATCACTTTTATTGCTGTCACAAGGAATGTAAACATCCCTTGTGACAATAATTGGTGGTGACAGGTATTCTTTATGGAGGGATCCGGGGTCTAAAAGACCCCAAATCCCTCCTTTACACTTCAATACAGTATACAGTAAAACCTTGGATTGCGAGTATAATTAGTTCCCGGAAGCATGCTTATAATCCAAAGCAAATTTTCCCATAAGAAATAATGGAAACTCAAATGATTCCACAACCATTTGTTTATAAGTTCTTCAGTTTATAGTCCATATAAAAAGATTAAAGCAGGGGTTCACCCAAAAATAAATTTTTAACATTACATTCAGCCGAGTTGTCCTAATGACAATCAGCTGTTTGTTTTTTTTTCCCTGTACATACCTTATTTCACCGCCGATTCCGGGTATGTCTTCTCCGGGACTGGGCGTTCCTATCTGATTGACAGGCTTCCGACCGTCGCATACTACGCGTCACGAGTTGCCGAAAGAAACCGCACGTCGGTGCGGCTCTATACGGCGCTTGCGCACCGACGTTCGGCTTCTTTCGGCAACTCGTGACGTGTAGTATGCGACGGTCGGAAGCCTGTCAATCAGATAGGAACGCCCAGTCCCGCAGAAGACATACCCGGAAGCGGCGGTGAAATAAGGTATGTACGGGGGAAAAAAAACAGCTGATTGTCATTAGGACAACTCGGCTGAATGTAATGTTAAAAATCCACAAATGGCTGCCTCCCCAAGGGGTGTAGAAGCAAAATCCAGCAGAAGCTACAGAGTATAAAAGAGAAGTGAGGCACCTCTAATGCCGCGTACACACGGTCGTTTTTTGTGATGAAAAAAAAAGTCATTTTTTAGCATGAAAAAAAAAACAACGTTTTTCAAACTTCATTTTAAAAAACGACTGTAACGGAATGACCCGGGAAAGAAGAGCTGGCAACAGAGCAGAGTGCCACAAGCCTCTGCTCTCACCTAGCAGGAGAGGGAGTTCCTGGACCAGTGGATGGGACTTCAGTCTCCACTGGTATACACCAGGGATGGGGGCCAGTTGGCCCAGATCCCCAACCACATGATGGACTGAGCCCAGTCACCATGTCTTCTCTCCAGCGGCTGAAAGGACTCCAGGGAGAAGGGCCAGTCCAGGCCTCTCCCCAGCGGCAGGCAGGTTCTCTGAGAGAGACAGAGGTTGGCAGGGTGAGTAATGCTCGGTTTGGAGCAATTTATTTGGGGTACGGTATGGGTACCAGCATTGGAGGACTGGATCTACCGACTGACTTCGAAGTCAACCCGTTCGGGGTCTCCTCCTGTGTCAGTCTCCCACCGAAAGGGGAGAGATGTAACGGAATGACCCGGGACACCCAGAGACTTTGTGAGGATGGGGGATACTCCTGTGCCAGCGTCACTGATAACTCTTGGGTCTGAGTCCACCCTGTGCCCTTTGGGCATGGGGTGGCAAGTGAATCATAATACATGTATTACATGAGATGGGACATCACTGATAGTTCGTATTGCAGGATTTTGAGATACTGCAAGATGTTGGCCCAACCAGTCAATAGTGACTCATTCTATGATTAGCCCTGACTAGTGACATGCTAATTGAGTCAGGGCCTGGAAGACATTTCATTGTCCTTGTGTAAAGGTATTGTAACGGACAGGTGTTAATTGCATAGACTCCTAAGATATTCCATTAACCATTGAATAAGGCCTTTAATTGTGTGATAACACTGTCTAAAACCTATTGATGCTCAGAGGTGTGAATAGGTGTCAAGCTGTATGCGGAGACGGAACGTCTGCCTAGGGAACTCAGTGTGTGATGGGATTTTGTTTGTTATGCTGTTAATGAAGGAATGTGCAGTGATTAGACATGATAATTATAGGCCGGCGCCAACCTGTCTAGAATGGTTAGTAATTAGCCTTAGTGTGTGGGTGGGGAGTTCTTTGTTCCTTTGATTACTATAATATGTTGTACTGTATATAAGACTGAGAGTTACCATTAAAATTGTCTTCATTTGAAACCAGAGAACACGGAGCAAGTCTCGTTATTCTGGGAAATGGGAGGCCTGCTGGTTTGTCTGTGTGTCAGATGAGCTGTCGTAGTTGATGGAAGGTCGTAAACGGTGGTGACCGTTACAACGACATTGCCTACACACCATCGTTTTTTCAAAACACTCTAGCAAAGCGCGGTTACGTTCAGCATGTACGGCGGCACTCTGTTACATTCAAGCTCGCGTCATAACTTGCTTCTGAGCATGCGCAGGTTTAAAAACGTAGTTTTAAACTTTGTTTTAGCCTACACACGGTCATTTTTTATGACACAAAAAACAACGTTTTGAAAAACGACATAAAAAATTGAAGCATGCTCGAATTTTTTCTTTGTCGTTTTTCAGAAGACCTAAAACAACGTTTTCCCCACACACGGTCATTTTAAATGACGTTTTAAAAAATGGTGTTTTTTTTCATCACAAAAAACGACCGTGTGTATGCGGCATAAGTGTAGCAATATGGTTACATTTAATGAAGGTACAACATTTAGCAAGTGATATGGTTAATGATTAAAAGAGGCACATCTAAGTATGCAGGGATACAGGGTAAAGCAATCTACATAGACCATCCTCCTAAACGCTGGCAGTCTACAATCGTGACCGGGAAGAAAACCCTGCAGTAGAGTGATCTGAAAACAAGGCTTGAACCGCTCATGGAAGGAACACCATATTGCTATACTTGGAGGTGCCTCTTTTCTATTTTATACTCAGTTGTGACATGACACTACTCTTATATCAAGACATCGCTTGTATATCTAGTCAAAAATTAAAAAAAAATGTTGCTTGTCTTTCAAAACGCTCTCAAACTAAGTTACTCTCAAACCAAGGTTTTGCTGTATTTTTTAAATCCGGTGCCAATGGCAGCCAAGTAAACCGGAAATGACGTTGTGACATCGCTTCCGTGTTTACATTCAGGAGTCTGTCACTAAGTGCCGGATCGGGTCAGAGGGGCTTGTCCCTCCCGCTCCACCAGGATAACAACCGAGCGGCTTTTAGCCGCATCGGTTGTTATGCCTGGAAAGCCGATCACCCGCTCGAAAAAACGGCACCTGCAGCCTGCGGGCATCATCCCAGTATAACCCCCGAAAGCCAAGGACGCTTATATGCATACGTTCGGAGGGAAGGGGTTAAGGATACCATTTTGTTCCACATTGATGCAGAGTGTACCTGTCTAGAGCTGCAGCAACCTGGGTCGCATTTTTTTAGGGTTACCATTGTGGGCTCCCAAGAAAGTCCCCAAAATGTCAAAACCTTTCCAGTGCACCCCCTACTAAAACAGTTTTTTTTTTCTTAATGGTGACTGGCCAGTCTGGGCAAGTTATATACTGCTGCCAAGCATTTTTCTCAACCTTTTTGAAAAGCTTTTTCTTAAAGTGATACTAAAGGCTCTGTTTTTTTTTTTTTTTTTTTTATAAAAAAGAGGTTTATATTTTGCTGCTTTGTCCAGGGCTTACTACGCATGCTACGTTGGTAGCATGCGTAGTAAGTTGGTACGTTGCCGCAAGAGGAAATCCGTGCCAACTGAGCATGTGCCAAAGACACCTCAGTGCGCCAACCCACACCTGCGCAGAAGACCCGGTGGAAAAAGGCAGGAAAATGCCCAGGAGGCAAACGGGAAGTGACCTCAACCTGATGAAAAAAGGCAGGAAAATGCACAGGAGGCGCACAGGAAATGACCTCAACCTGATCGAAAAAAGGTGGGAAACTGGCCAGGAGGCGCACAGGAAGTGATCTCAAACCTTTCTATATAAGCCCAGCCTAGACACTGCACAACACATTTCTGAATTATCTTCAGTTCCCCCTTTGTTCCTGTGCTAGTGCGTGATCTGTCTGAACTTGTTGTGACCTGGAAACCTGAAAATTTGACTACTCCTGATTGCTGCTTGCCATTAACCTCGGATGTATACCTTGACCATTCTACCTAATTGCCCCTGTTGTACTCTGCTGCCAGATTGGAACTGACCCCGGCTTGGATCTCGACCATTCTTTTTCTGATTAACCCTTCTGTACTTCGTTGCCAGAGCGGACTTGACCTCGGCTCGGATCTCGGACAAAGGCTTGCACAGTGCTCCGCACCCCTGGCACCTGTGCTACTCTGTGTCCACCAAGTTTCTGTCTCCATCTCCAGAGGCTTCAAGGAGCTGAGGTGCAGGGGAGGCCTCCCCACTACTTTGGTCTCACCTCATGTACGTGGCCCTCGTAAAAAATAATTCAGCCATGTCTGAGACTTAGGGGAGTGCTTCCGTCTTCGAGACCCTGTGCCAACAAGTGGCCTCTGTGTCTCAGGCCCTGACGTCCATACAAGAGGGATACTTTCAACTGAAACGTTGGCTGACTGCAATGGCCAATACCTCTGAGCCCTGCATAACCACCTGTTATGGCTATGGAGCAGCCCATCTCTATTCCAGATCCTGAACCCCGGGTTCCTATGCCGGAAAGCTTTTCAGGGGTTTGCCACAAGTTCCGGGTATTTAGGAATGCCTGTCGGCTATACTTTACTTTACAGCCTAGGACCTTCTATTCAGAGGATACAAAGGTTGGGTTAGTACTAGCCTTACTTACAGAAGAACCTCAGGCATGGGCTCATCAGCTATTGGAAAAGGAGAGTCCTATACTGCACTCACTGTCTTCTTTCTTCGATGCCTTGGCAATGCTCTATGATGACCCACAATGAACCACCATGGCTGAAACCATGTTGACCTCTCTACAACAGGGGAAACGCCCTGTTGAGGACTACGGAATGGAATTCCGCAAGTGGGCTGCAGACACTGCATGGAACGACGCTGCCTTGCGCCATAAGTTTCGCTTGGGCCTGTCCGAGCCCCTCAAAGACAAATTAGCAAGAGTGGGGCTCCCTGATACATTGGAACCTACAATTCAGTTGGCTATCCAGCTTGATCGCAGACTCAGAGAACGTCGTAGGGAATGATCCGGTATGGCCTGTCCTACATGGATGCTCCCACGAGTACCCATGGCTCCACACGTGAGAACCCCTGAAACCCACGCATCAACCCCAATTCAGGGCGCAGAACCGATGCAACTTGGCTTAGTTCGTGCACCCCTCACACCCAAAGAGTGACAACAGCGTCGCCTGAACAATCTATGCCTGTACTGTGGTGGAGCGGGTCACATTCTTCAGGGATGTGCCATTAGGCCAAGTAAGTGGATCGAACCCCCATCTGTTTAGCCATATGTTGTTAAATCCTCGTATTTCACTCTCTGCCTCTCTTTGCAGATAACGGGTAGGATAATCCGAGTAGCAAACATTATTTACACTGGGACTTGCAGCAGGTTTATTGACATCCACTTCTCCAAAAAGTATGGAATTCCACTATGCAAGAAGCCCCAACCGTTTACAGATGGCTCCGCACCAACCTCGGGTCCAATAACCCATGAGACCACCCTCTTATTGGCCACCACCGAAGCAGACCATCAGGAATATTTTCGGCTAGACGTAATTTCTTCCCCCATTTTTCCGGTTATTTTGGGGATTCCGCGGCTTCGACAGCACCAGCCACAGATTGATTGGTACACTGAAGCTGTGTCTTTCGGCTCACCCTATTGCTTACACCACTGTTTCCCACAACGAGCCTATTTGACAGTTCACCCCCTTTCCACAGATGTCAACACTCTTTCTTCCCCTAGGTTTACAGAGACTTCTTGGATGTCTTCGACATTAAGGGGGCTGAATCCCTACCGCCTCACCGGCCGTATGATTGCCCCATTGAGCTTCTTCCTGGTTCTGCAATACCATTTGGGAGGGTCTTCCCACTGTCTGAGCCTGAATAAGAAGTCCTCCGAAAATACATTGATGACAATGGTTCATCCAGTCCTCTTCCTCTCCTGCTAGCGCTTGACTCTTCTTTGTGGAAAACAAGGACCATTATTTAGGACCATGTATCGACTACAGAGGATTGAACAGTATCACAATCAAGAATCAGTACTCGTTGCCTCTAGTCCCTGAGCTTGTTCAGAGGTTCCGCACTGCCATGGTGTTCTCAAAATTGGACCTACGGGGGGCCTACAATTTAATACGGATAAGAGAGGGCAATGAATGGAAAACGGCCTTCCGTACTAGGTTTGACCATTTTGAATATCTGGTCATGCCATTTGGGCTGTGTAACACTCCAGCAACTTTCCAACACTTGGTGAATGATGTCTTTCAGGATTTTCTTAACCTCTTCATGATGGTGTACTTAGATGATATCCTTGTTTTTTCACCTTCCCTCGAGGCACATCACATCCACATGCAAAAAGTCCTTTTTCACCTCCGAGCCCAAAAACTCTACGCCAAGCTTAAAAAAATGTGAGTTTGAGAAAGATACCATACAAATCCTTGGCCTCATTATTTTGACTTCTGGCATATCCATGGACCCCCAGAAGGTAACTGCAGTTCTTTAATGGCCAGTACTCTTGGACCGTAAGAGCGTCCAGAGGTTCGTGGGATTCGCCAATGTTTATAGAAGATTTATCAAAGGCTTCTCGTCAATAATTTTACCTGACATGACTCGCCAAGCAAAACAAACATTTTCTGTGCTCCCCCTCAGCACAGATGGCTTTCGACAAACTCAAGAAACAGTTCACCTCTGCCCCGGTCCTTCGTCATCACGACCCAGCCCTGCCTTATGTGCTGGAGGTCGATGCTTTAGAGATTGCGGTTGGGGCAGTCCTTTCTCAGTGCCACAAATCCACAGCCATGTTGCATCCTGTTGTCTTCTTTTCCAGGAAGTTGTCCCCAGCCAAAGGGAACTATGATGCAGGGGACCAGGAACTCCTTTCTATTAAACTGACCCCTGGAAGAATGGCAATATCTATTGAAAGGAGCCTTGCACCCTATACTTATCTACACTAATCATACAAATTTGGAATACCTCCTTACAGCTAAATGTCTCAGACCTAGACAAGCCAGATGGGCTCTCTTCTTCACCCGATTTCAAATGCATATCGTGTACCGTCCCGGATCCAAGAATTGTAAACCTGATGCTCTATCCCACATATATCCCACATCAGATAACTCGCCAACGACGGACGCAATACTTCCTGCCTATAATTTCCTTCTACTTACGGATGACCTTGTGTCCAGGATTAAACTGGCCTCCTCTTTAGACCAACTGTCCTCAGGAGAACATCTGCAAGAAAAGGACGGACTTTTCTTCCATGACCATGCTGTGTTTGTGCCCCTTCAACTGAGAGTTCCTGTGCTCAAACTCTGCCATGACAACAAGTTAGCAGGACATTTTAGGGGTAACCAAAACCACTGATCTGCTTTTGCGAACCTTTTGGTGGCCTACCCTCAAGGTAGACTACCACGCTCATGTCAATTCCTGTGAGAATTACCTGCCGGTATGCAATCATAGAAAAACGGAAAATAATAAATCATGGTGTCTCCTATGCCCCCTGCCTGTTCCCTCCAAATCCTGGGAACAGATCGCATGGATTACACAGTGGAGTTACCACCCTCTGATGGGTTTACATCCATATTTGTTGTTGTGGACTGCCTTACAAAAATGGCTAATTTTATTCCTATGATTTGCAACCCTTCAGCCTCAGAAACAGCTCAGGCTTTTATCAAGGAAATCATACGCCTCCATGGGGTCCCCAGCAATATTGTATCGGATCGTGGTATCCAATTGACCTCTAAATTCTGGAAGGAGCTCTGTCTTGCTTTAGACAACGAGAACCACCACTCTTCAACCTACCACCCTCAGACCAATAAACAAACGGAATGCACAAACCAAACGCTTGAACAGTATATTCTCTACCTTTGTCCAAGACAATACTACTTCCTACTTCCTTGCACAGAATTTGTATACAACAACGCAATACATTCTACCACTAAGCAATCACTGTTCTACGCCAACCTGGGGTACCACCCTTTTTTCCCCCTGTCATACCTGCTTTCACTTCGGTCCCGGCTGTCTGGAACAGAGTGGAGTTTCTACACAACAACTTAGAGCTCCTAAAGGATACCATGGCCAAGGCGCAGCTGGATCACAAGACCATCTATCATCGAAGGCAGCGGGGGGGGGGGGGGGGGCCCGGGACCTCCAACTGGGAGACAAGGTTTGGCTGTCTACCAGGTAATTGAAGTTGGTCTGTCCCTCCAAGAAATTGGGCCCTAAGTTAATTGGGCCCTTACCCTGTCCTGATTCAACCCTGTTGTCTACAAACTCAAACTGCCCTCAACTTACCAGATCCACCCTGTCTTCTATGCCTCCCACCTGAAGCCCGTGGCCCGAACCCCTTTGGGGAACGTGGGGCCCATCCTCCGGCTCAGTCAATGATTAAAGGGATTGAGGAGTACAAGGTGGAGGCCATCCTGGACTGCCTTAGAAGGGGCCGCGGATGCCAATTTCTGGTACAGTGGAGGGGTTACGCCCCTGAAGAGAATTTCTGGGAACCCAAATCTCATATCCATGCACCACATCTTCTCTGGTGGTTCTTTCAGCAAGCTTCATCCCGGATGGGCATCCAGAGGCTGCCCCTTTGGGAGGATTCTGTAAGAGTCCAGGGCTTACTACGCATGCACCAATGGTGCATTGCTACAAGAGGAAATCCATGCCAACTGAGCATGTGCCAAAGACGCCTCAGTGTGCCAACCCGCACCTGTGCAGAAGACCTGATAGAAAAAGGCAGGAAAATGCCCAGGAGGCACACAGGAAGTGACCTTAACCTGATCGAAAAAAGGCGGGAAAATGCCCAGGAGGCGCATAAGAAGTGACCTCAAACTTACCTATATAAGCTTAGCCAAGACACTACAAAATTGATGGATTATCTTCAGTCCCCCTTGTTCCTGTGCTAGTGTGTGATCTGTCTGAACTTGTTGTGACCTGGAAACCTATTTGACTACTCTTTGATTGCTGCTTGCCATTGACCTTGGATTTGACCATTCTATTTATTTGCCCCTTTTGTACTAAGCTGCCAGATTGGAACCGAACCCGGCTTGGATCTTGACCATTCTTCTTTGGATTAACCCTTCTGTACTTCGTTGCCAAAGCGGACATGACCTCGACTC
Source organism: Rana temporaria (assembly GCF_905171775.1). Lineage (NCBI taxonomy): Eukaryota > Metazoa > Chordata > Amphibia > Anura > Ranidae > Rana > Rana temporaria. The sequence goes on along the minus strand of NC_053495.1, from coordinate 59,489,809 downwards.
GGATCTTGGACTAAGGCTTGCACAGTGCTCTGTACCCCTGGCACCCATGTCACTCCGTGTCCACCAAGTCTCTGTCTTATCTCCAGAGGCTTCAAGGCCCCCGAGGTGGAAGAGAGGCCTCCCCACTACTTAGGTCTCACCTCAGGTACGTGACCCTCATGACAACCTCCTTTTCTGGGATCCCCTGCAGGTGCTGTCACCTCCCCCTCCAAGTGTGCTCTCATAGCAAGCCATGTGCAGAGTTATTGTCACACTCTGGAGTCAGGCTGGCTCAGAGGCTAATAAAAATAGCAGTAAAGAGGCATCCACCATCCAAATGGATATGTACAGATGCAGGTCACCCTGACAGATGACACAAGCTCATCTGATGTGCAGTTTCTAAGTACTAATCCGTGTTCACCAGATTGTGGGGATGGGTTTTGCTGCATGTTAGTATCAGGTCACAGTCCTCAGGATCACCCCACAGAAGATGAGCATGCCAGGGTCTAGTAGCAGATATATCAGGGGTCAAGCAGAAACATAGTCAGTAAACATGCCAAAGGTTGGTAACAAGTGGTCACAGGTTGGGATTAAGTGTAGGCATAGCTGAGAAACAAGCCAAAAGTCGGTAACAAGTGGTAGTGGAGATATGGACGGCGGCAGGAGTGACCAGAGTGGGATATTGGCTAGAGAGAGCACAATAATCTGGCAAACAGGAAGTACAAAGGCAGAGCTTAAGGAAGAAGTTCTTGAGAGGGGCAAGGAGTTCTATGTTTAAGAAAAACAGAGTTCAAGGCAAGATCATTCAGGGAATTGTCCAGCATCCCAGGTGGCTCAGCAGGAAGAGACACTGCCAGACACAGCAGAGCTTGTAGGTTCAGACCTGATTCCTGACAATAATGCAGACTATCCCTTGACTCAAATGCTGGTCTGCCGAAGATCACTGCAAAAAAACACTTATTGTATACGCCTTTATGGTGTCTACCTGGGCAATGTTATCAAGCTTGTCATTTGAAAAGGAGCAGTCTTTTGCCTTATTAAAGAAGGCTAAGCCTCAGAAGGGAAAGTCTTCTACCTTTTGAAGCTAGGAAGAGTTTCATTGGATTTTCACAATTTTCTAGCCAAATTCCAAGTCTTGGACACGGTTCTACTGTCAGCCTTGAACCCCCAAAAACTTCAAGCCTGTGAACAAGTACTCCTTGCAATTAGGGGACACCTAATTTTCTCAAAGTGGGAGGAAGTCTGTTGGCATTTGCAACTACTTGGTCTGTAGGCATCGTGGTCAATTAGATGAAGGCTGTAGTGTTCAGAGGTCTCAAGCTAGAATTTCAAGCTTTGCCTCCACTGTGCTCCATATTGTCAAGACTGTCAACATCCCTCTGCTCCATGCTTCTTTGACACAACTCTTCTTTAAAGTCGGCCATAAAAGGTTTGAATCTCTACTGGTTCAGCAGGGACCAGCCAAGATTTCAACCATCTATGGGCAGGCTGATTGTACCCAAGTTAATTCATCAATCATCTTGGGTACAACTAGCATATTGAATTGTCGGCATGCGATTATTGTCTGCAGCTATAGGTGCATTTGGGCAATCCTTCTCAGGATTGTTTCCCCTTCTGTCATTAGCTCTCAGTCCTTCTCAGCACCCCTCTCTATTGCTTTGGGCTTTGACCTTGAAAGAGATACCCATATCATTCCTATGGATTAAGTAATCCCTGGTGTGACCCACCAATCTCTTCAGGTGTATGGGTTGGTCTGTTTTCCCCTCTCCAAGGAGACTCCACCTGACAGGTTGTCCCCATACATACGGCTTCGGTCTGGCTTCCCAGTACAGATAGTTCCCTCTTTATTGGGGGACCCCGTTTTGGTGCGGTGTCCTGGATTGGACTCCGTTGGACATCACATAGGTACTGCAAGGCCTTTACCTCCAGGAAGGTGTGGTCCTCCCTGCAACATAACAAATAACCTGGTATGTACGATGTATGTCACAATGAGTACTATTTTTGGCTACACTATCCTTTTTAAAGACAGCACATTTGCATTTAGCTATGCTCCACTGGTAGTCTCCACACCAAAGGGAGAGGTTCATATCCCATATCCTCATATTCTATCTATCATCATATCCTATGTCCTCATCTTTTTGTGGCAAGCTGAAACTATTGCTGGAGGGCTCTTTGCATTTTCAGCAAGTGGAACAGACTGGGTCTCTGTTGAAGGTATCTCTTGTTGGGGATGGAGTACATCTAGAGCCTAAGATGTGATCGCCAGGTATTATGTCTTCCTTCTGTGGCTGATCTGCAACATCTTAAAGTGGAGTTCCACCCAAAAGTGGAACTTCCACTTTAAGCACTCCTCGCTCCCTTACATGCCACATTTGGCATGTCATTTATTTGGGGGGGGGGGGAGCAGGGACTTCGTTTGGAATGGGCCTTCCTGTCTCACTTCCTCTTTCCCCCTATGGACCGCCTAGGCGGCGACTCCTCTCCACCTAGGTGGCCCCTCCCTCTAGGCGATCTTCTGTGACATGTGCAATGTGTGCCCGGCCGTGAAGCCCAAAGCTGTAGTGGCCAGCTGCCCAGAGTGTCAATGGAGGCGCCGGCGGAGGGGAGAGGAGCGACGCTCCGGGTGGCCGCATTGCTGAACCGTGGAACAGGTAAGTGTCTGTTTATTATAAGTCAGCAGCTACACTTTTTGTAGCTGCTGACTTTTAATAAACATAAAAAGCCTGGAACTCCGCTTTAAGAAAGATTCCTTAAAAATACCTTATCTTGTTCTGCCCTTGTTCGAGTGCATGTTCTCAGCAAAAAGGAAAAGTTACTTGTTCTTGCTTGAATATGAATGCCTTACTTGACCAGAGTGGGTCTGGGGAACTATAGAACCATGTTCTGTGCTCAAGGTTAGGCAGGTCCTGCAGAGTAGGGACACCTCTTTGCTCGAGTGGATGGCTTTTTCCTAATTTTTTTTTCTTCTGGTGCCCTTTATACCAGTTTGAGGTTTCGGCATACCCTTTCATCCCTGCCTACCCTTATATGGGTGCCTTGAGGGTACCCTATCCCTTTTAGCTAGGATGACTTTGTGGGACTGTACCTTGAGTTGTTAGGGCACTTCACAACCCTAAGGGCTATTGCGTTCTAATGATTCTCTCATTCTTTGGATATCTTGCTTAGCGAGATTGGTTGTATCACAGAGAGATTCTTTCCTGAATACTAAAGGTTGAGAGTGTAGGGCTTGGACCTTGGTCTTTTCTGGCAGACCTGGTTTTGTCTGAGGTTTCCTCTGGGGGCATGTTCATACATATATGTACTTTCATTAGTAAACCAATTTTTGCTTTTACTTACAGTTACTGTTTTTCCACTTCCTGGCTGAGTGAGGCACTGGTGAAGTGGTGATATAACCCTTGCCTTAAAGTTGCATCCTCCTGAAGTTTCTGTCACATGTTCTTGTAGGCAAGCCTAGAGTCTTGGCAGAGTTCTGTGATGCAAAGGGATATGGATCCATCTGTCCATAAACTGGTCACAGTGAGAAGAATGGGAAGGAAATATAAAATAAGGTATGGGAAGAATAAAGGCTTCGGACTCCGGATCGGACTTTTCGACAACAACGGTCCGACGTTTTATTGGACAATCCGACTGTTTGAAAGGTTCATCGGACAATTGTTGTTGGTTTTTCAACGGACAAATGTTCGCTGTGCATGTTCTCGAACTTTTCTACAACAAATGTCAGATGGAGGATAATCCGATTGTGTGTACACAAGTCCATCGGACTAAAAACCAAAGTACAAACACGCATGCTCAGAACCAATGCTAAACATCCGATAACAATAGCAGAAGTTGCCCAAAGGGTGGCGGTAAAGAGCTGAAAAACCACGTGGTTTGGTGAAAGTTGGCCGAAAATGTTCTGCCGTGTGTGTGTATGCATACCAAGTTCATGGGCAACGCCCATTCGGACAAAAATCCATGGAAAAGTCAGATGGAAGTCCAATCGTGTGTATGAGGCTTTAGACTCCTGCAATTATGTAAAAGTATCTGTTTGTAGATTGCCATTACCAAGCATTTGTAAAAGTGACTCTGTGGTAAGATTTTATGCATGATTTTTTTTAGAAGTGTGAAGGTCCTCTCTAAGTTTAGTCCTCCTGATCTTGGTACAGTACAGAGTTTGCATTTGTAAAAGATTAAGACCAGTCTGATGTTGCAAGAATCACTGACCCTCTTAACATAGCTCTCAGCAGGGGTGGACTGACTACTCATGGGGCCCCCGGGCAAGAGGAGATTATGGGGCCCCTGGGCAAGAGGAGATTATGGGGTCACACATTATACGCACATACACAGTATACATACACACACACTGAGCATGGTTCTGAGCATGCGTGTTTGTACTTTGGTTTTTAGTCCGTTTTCAATGCCCTGGCTGAGGGCAGGAGGTTCTCACCCAAGATTTGATGGTACATGGCCGTCGTCCCTTTCATGGGGTAAAGTTATCCTGTTCCCTTTGCATAAAAACACCAACAAACCATAATATTTCTACCTTCATGTTTGACAGTGGGGATGGTGTTCTTGGGGTCATAGGCAGCATTCCTACTCCTCCAAGCACGGTGAGTTGATGCCAAAGAGCTCGATTTTTGTCTCATCTGACCACAACACTTTCACCCAATTCCCCTCTGAATCATTCAGATGTTCATTAGCAAACTTCAGATGGGCCTGTACATGTGCCTTGCGGGCGCTGCTGGATTTCAGTCCTTCACAGCGTAGTGTGTTACCAATTGTTTTGTCCCAGATGGCTTGAGATCATTAACAAGATTCTCCTGTGAAGTTCTGGGCTGTTTCCTTACCATGCTCATGATCATTGAAACTCCACAAGGTGAGATCTTGCATGAAACCAGACCCAGGGAGGATGACAGTTATTTTGTGTTTCTTACATTTACAAATAATCGCACCAATTGTTGTCACCCTCTCACCAAGCTGCTTGACAATGGTCTTGTAACCTATTCCAGACTTGTGTAGGTCTACAATCTTGTCCCTGACATCCGTGGACAGCTCTTTGGTCTTGGATTGGAATCTGATTGATTGCTTCTGTGGACAGGTGTCTTTATACAGTTAACAAGCTGAGATTAGGAGCACTCCCTATAGGAGAGTGCTCCCAATCTCCTGTATAGAAGACACCTGGGAGCCAGAAATCTTCCTGATTGATAGGGGATCAAATATTTCACTCATTAAAATTCAAATCCATTGATAACTTTTCTGAAATGCGTTTTCCTGGATACTTTTGATTTATCTGTCTCTCACTGTTAAAATAAACCTACCATTAAAATTATTGACTGATCATTTCTTTTTCAGTGGGCAAACATACAAAATCAGCAGGGGATCAAATAATTTTCCCTCACTGTATATGGCTTATTTTCTTCTTAACAAAAATAATCTTTGAAGGTTTTTGCATCGGTTATACTTCTACCAACAACAAGCTAAATACTTTTCTCATTTATAAGTGATTGCCCCAAATAGACCCACAACCGTATCCTGTTCTGAAAAGTGAAGGTTTGAACTCTGTATACAAAGCTTAGTTGCAGTTTTGTGACATTAGCGATTTTGTACTGACCTTTTGCTGCATTTGATGCTACCTAAGTAGTGACCAACTTCAGTTAGGGTTGTCCCGATACAACTTTTTTAGGACCGAGTACAAGTACCGATACTTTTTTTTCATGTACTCGCTGATATCGATTACCGATACTTTTTTTTAAAATGCAGCAATGTGTCCCCAAATGCAGCCGTGTGTCTCCCCAAATGCAGCCGTGTGTCTCCCCAAATGCAGCCGTGTTTCTCCCCAAATGCAGCCATGTCCCCCAATGCAGCTTTGTGTAGGTCTCCCCCCCGCCGTCTAATTGATCGGCGCTCGGGGAACATAACAGCTTTCATTTGAATAGCTGTGTGTTCCCCGCTGCGTGTCGTCATATATAGCCCCTCCCCCTTGTCCGGGCACTTTGATAGACAGATCACCCGCCAATCCTGTGATGGGTGATCTGTCTATCAAAGTGCCCAGACAAGGGGGAGGGGCTATATATGACAACGCGTGGCGGGGAACACACAGCTATTCGAATGAAAGTTATGTTCCCTGAGCGCCAATCAACTAGACGGCGGCAGCAGCAGCTCTCCTCTCCTCCAGTGGCATGTTTTACATACCCGAGGACTGCTCTGCTCTCTGCCTTCCTCTCCGACCGCTCTCCGCCCGCTCTCTGCCCCACTCTCAGAGGAAGAAAAAAAAAGTATCGCTGAAGCATCGGGAGTACTGGCGCAAATGCTCAGTATTGGTCCCGATACCAATACTAGTATCGGTATCGGGACAACCCTATATGTTATCCAGTGCAGCTGCTGATGACCATAATACACCAGGTATTTGTAGCTTCATATATAAGCATGGTATCTAGCTCCACACGTTAAAACGGTAGTAAATTTAAAAAAAATTCATTGTGAAATATTTACCTAACAAAGCCCTCCAGCGTAGTGTTGCCACCTTTTCTTCAAGCCAAATCCGAACACTTTAGCAGCCTGGGACACCTTTTGGGTGCCCTAGAGAGTTTCTTTCAGAACGCATGCTCCGGTGAGGTCACCTGCCGCCAGAGTAAATATCTCCTAAACAGTACACGCTTTGGAGATATTAATTTTACCTACAGGTAATCTTTATTATACCCACAGGTAAAAATCATAAAACTGACTTTGCTACTGCTTTACTTGGAAAGAATTTTGTTGCTGCCACAGAGCAGCTTGTGCAACATGGCAGCAATCTGAACAGAATATTGTTGTGGCTTTCTTTGTTACTTGCTTAATTCTGAGCTGACACTCTTGGCAGCTGTGTGATTCTGCAGTCACAGGTAGCTTTGCATAATAAATATTTCAACTTGTTACACTGTGGAAGATTATGTGTAATTTTTTTTTAGAATGAACAGAATGTCACCTGACCTATTTAAGTCATAGTGCTGTCATGGTATGCTGTGAATTGCAGTTCCACAATTAGCAGATACTGTAGCCATAAATTGCTTCCTTTCATGCTGCAATCTATGTTGACTTTGTAAATAGTGAGAACAACTAATTACTGCAGCATAAATCTAATATTAGGGGCAAAACAATAGAATGGTATTGCCTGCAGATTGTAAGGTATAACTACTATATAAAATAGGCTGTATCAAAATTCTGTGCTTCTAATTTCAGCTTGTAAGAATCTTCTTAGTTGCTAAGGGCATGGACTGAGTCACAGAACTCCAAGGAGACGAGCAGCTAGTAGGCCTATTTAATATAGTATGATGAGCGCGACTGTATTATAAAACTAGATATGCGCTTTGTATCATTTATTAAATTTGTTAGCCCATGCAATCATTCCAGTGCCCTAAAGACAGACTGTTAAATGTCAATGTTTATGCAGACCTAACTTTATTCTTCTTAGTGTATATTTCATTAATTAATAGTAGACCATATCTATTAATGTGATTAAATAAAACAGAGTTGGGCACAGTGTGTTCTTGTTACCAGCCAGTGAGAAATACGTAATGAATTTTTATGTAATAACAAGGTGTAAGAAACAGTAATGTGCCGCTATTCCTACTGCAGCTACTCTTGTGATTCCCACACTGTATAGCTAAGATTATGTCTCTGTTATTCACTTTTGCAGCTTCTGTGTTTCCTGCCTGCTCTTCAGACTATGAAAGACCATCAGCACAGTGGTGTGATCCTTCCTGTGCTATCCTCTTCCTGAAAGCTGCCTAAAAACCATCAGGTCACCAGTGCCCAAATAGAGTAAAACATTGGTTTGAGAGTAACTTGGTTTGAGAGTGTCTGGCAAGACAAGTGTAGCGCCTGGGTACTTTATAGTACCGATGCTAGTTAAATTTAGAGGGAGATCAGAGTGTAGTTAAACTCTGATCCAAATTGTTATGTGCAAAACAGGGTCTCTGTCTCAGCTTGGCTATGCTGTGGGCTTATTCTGTTGCGCTGGGGTGTTCTTCCAACCCCGGTGCTGCAGGTGGCAGCAGTGGAGTCAAGGTTTGGGTGCTCTTTCCCAGCAGCCAATCAGGAGGGTTTGGCTTCGCTGTACATGCTGGGGAGGGGTATTTATGGGGCAGACGCCATTAGTTCTGGGTCTTCTTCTTTCAGTGTGGCACCCACCTTTAGGGTGACCACATCACGGCGCCCCGGTGATATGACCAACCTGGCAGGGGCGTGCGTGCTACGCGGTGTTCCTGGTTCCAGGACCATGTTGACCCGGAGCATCTGAACAGCGACGGGGACCCAGTGTGCGACTGGGTTCCCACCTTTGTGGATCCCAAGCTGTATTGCTGTTCGGTGGGGAGTCCGTCTGAGGAGCGCCATTGAGAGGCTGGCGATCCAAAAGGGCCTCGACAAACCACTGGGGATCAAGGTAGCCGGACACTGAAGAATTGATCACCTGTCAGTCGGTACCTGGGCGACAAGTTGAAGGAGATCCTGGCGTAATTCATCTAAGGAGGATTACCTCTGTAACTACAATTCAGAGAGGGCCTGTGGAAGAGGTGTCTCCCTGAAGTTCACCAAGGAGGGTCTGTGGCAGAGACTTTTACTCAAGTTCAAGTTCACCAAGGAGGGTCTGTGGCAGAGACTCTATCCTACAAATGTTCGAGTGATACTCCGGCTGCCAGGTCAGTGAGAGAGGCCTGTCTGGGTACACTAAACCCACTCAGGAAGGAGTGGCGCAGAGAAGTGTTACACTTGGGAGCAGGACTGTTTCCCTATCATCACGCCTGAATCTGCTGTTCTCCTTTCTTCTTTAACTTTACTTTCCTCACCACAAGTTTATTGTTTTTACCCGGCTGGGTAATAAAGAGCACAGCAAAGAGCTCCTATTGTGGACATTCCTTTACTTCTACCATATCCGCATACGCATCATCCACCCCTAGCAATTTGGGGGAGCCATGAGGTAAATGTGCCACCCAAAACAACCAGCAGCTCCTCCGGGGGTAATGCTACACGTAGGGGCTCGTCCAGGATAGGCTGTTACCTCGAAATACCCGAATTCAGAAGTTTAATCTGCCATTAATTCAAGGAATTGTCTTGTGTTATATTGTGCCTGGTGAGGAAAGAGTTAACGTCGCATTGAAGTTGGGCGCACGTGCGGCGAGGCCCTGTGCGCCTACCATGTGTAGGGGGAAAAAAAGAACTCAGGTGGGAGGAGTCACCCACCCCTGCATAAGACGAAGACTGAGTTTGGCGCCAAAGGACAGAGTGATTGCCTACCCACGAGAGAAGGTTGTGCGAACATGTCTGTGCCATCAACGCCATTTGGAAAGCTGCGACCCCCGATGTCTGTGCCGGGGGTCAACGCAATGTCTGCTACTGCTGGAGTTCCCCTGACAGATACCGGAATTTGAATGCGGACCCAGGGGAAGTTCGTCCTATTTTCCAGCGGTAGCGTGGAGGCCCTCGGACTGTCCTGCCCCCGCTGTTCGGAGCTGGCCGTCTGTCTTTTGCCCTTTGCCAGGTGCAAGAAATGCCGGAGTTATTTGTTCCAAGTGGAGCCACCGACTGAACCTCCTCGGGAGTAGAGGGTGGATTGGATTACTGGGACAGTGACCGCGGAGGAGGAGGCCCTTATGGCCGGAACCCTCTTCAACTGCTGTGATCGCTGATCCGGAGACCGTGACTGTCTTGTCTACATTGACTCTGCCATCGGCTGTTACCCCAATTGTGTCACCAGAGGTAAGCGATGTGGATGACGAGTGTGTGCCTGTTGTGGAAGCAGATGCCGTAACTGAGACAGCGCTGACCAATGTCGTCTCTGTTTGGCACGCTATCGCTAAGATGGGCCCCGCCAGGCCTCCCACAGCTGTGGTCAAGGCCTGCCTGTGAGCAAGAATGACAAAGTCGGTACCTTTGCTGGAGAGCGCACGTGCCTGCCTGCTGAGGAGTATGACACATCGGACTTAGACTCGTTATCTGATGATGGGGATAATAAATGGTTCGAGCCGGAGTTTGCCGAGTCGCAGCGGGGTAAAAACTCCCGGGCTGCCAAGCCCCGCAAACACAGGAAACACTTCAGGGATGCCGCAACACCTACGGATGTCCCACAGCTAACATGAGAAGTTGAAGTGCCAAGCACCAGTATTGTTAACCCCATGCCTGCTCTTCTGCCTGTACTGAAGAGAGCTCCTGAAGCTATTGTTTTGTTGGGACTTGGACACCCTCGTACCCTGTTGAAACTGGCCCGCCTGCAACGCATCTTCATGAGAAAGGTAGCCATGGATTACGGGTGGGAATATCCCTATGTGCCTCCAGCTCTTATGTCCATGATTGAACAAATGAGAGAGGACTGGTACAAGGACGCTATTTGGGAGCATTTAAATGTACCAAAGACTGACCGGAATACAGAGTATGCATTCATCTGTGTGGGGCAACGGTTTGAAGGTTGCTTGAGAGACTGGAGCTGGAGCACTACAATTCAGCGAGGGGACATCATCACTCTGCCTGATCCAAGGTTCTACAAGTAGGCCCAATGCCTGCATTGTCACCTTTGTTTGCTGCTTTAAAGAAGTTACAGACGGGAACTATTGCCCCTTTCCAGTTTTGTTTTAATTTCCACCGCATCCACACTTGGTTGTTTGTGCAGAACTTCGGGGAGTTTGATAAGTTAGTGAGAATAGGGTCCTGCCGGCTTCTTCACAGCACAAGAGAAGAAAAAAAAGAAGAAGAAACAGTTTTTTTATTTCTCTTTTTCTACTGATTGTTCTAAATGAGCAATGGACTGCCTTACCCTGGTAGTACCAGCGCACTGACTGTTAGGGGCAGTGTTCTGCAACCTCTACCAGCGCAGAAAGACTGTTGTACATAACCATGTTTTTTTTTTATCCTTGCAGCAGAAAAAAAATATATACTATAAATATGATTATTGGTTTATATACCTCAGCACTTATTGGATGTGTCTCTTTGGGACATTCCTTTACTTCTACCAAATGCAATACGCATCATCCACCCCTAGCAATTGGGGGGAGCCATGAGGTAAATGTGCCACCCAAAACAACCAGCAGCTCCTCCGGGGGTAGTGCTACACAAGCAAAATTTTTCAATAAATTTTGACTTGCTATACAAGCGATGTCTTGATATACAAGTAGCGTCATGTCACAACTGAGTATAAAAGAGAAGAGAGGCGCCTCTAAGTTTAGCAATACAGTTACATTTAATGAAGGTACAACATTTAGCAACTCACATGATTGATGATTAAAACAGGAAAACCTAAGTATGCAGGCATCCGGGGTAAAGCTGTCCACATAGAAAGTCCTACGCACCGCAATCGACATCATCCCTTCCACTCTGCGCTCCCCGAGAAGGTAAAGCCTTGCTTTCAGGTCGCTCTACTGCAGGGTAGTCTTCCTGGTCAGGATTGCAGACTGGGAGGTGTTGCGACTGAGCTCCAACATGGACGCTTGTTCTGAGAGCTCCGCTCGGCCGCCAGAGAGAATCCAGCACCATCCGCGACAACCGGCACCACTTACACCTACCAAAGCCTTCACCGTCTCCCTGAGACCCGCTGCATCGGCGGAGATGACTCGTCAGCGAAAAAACCTGCAGAATCCACAAAAGCTGAAGGACTTCTTCAAAGCCAGGGGCTTCAACAAAATGACGCCGGCGCTCTGGGGAATCGGACAGAGCCGCGATCGGAACTAACGGCCGCTCCGATCCTTCACGGCACCCTTAGGGAGCCCTCCCGAAAAGCGGATCCTCATCTGGGACATCTAGTCCATCAACCAGGAGTCCAGTCAAACAAAAACAAAGAGTTAACTCACCAGACAGGCCTCTGAGGGATCCGGACATGGCGGTAAGAAGGGCTCATAACATTGAGGAGCCAGTGATGCACAACATACCAGACCCAATAGCGGCGTTCCCTACATCTGACAGGCCAGTTTCAGGTTCTTAAAGAGGAGTTCCACCCAAATTTGAACTTCCGCTTATCCCACTCCTCACCCATTTTTTTGGGGGGGAGTGGGGGCTTCAGGAAGAGTGGGACTTCCTGTCCCACTTCCTCCTTCCTGTAGGCGACTAAGCTTAATCGCCTACAGGAAGGGGCTGCTGTAGGCGATCGCCTAGGACACGTCACAGGTCCTAGGCGATCTCCTGGCCAATTACATTGCGCAGCGGCGGGCCACTCGCGCATGCGCAGTGCCGCTCGCACATGCGCAGTGGGTGCCCGGCCGTGAAGCCGAAAGCTGTCACGGCCGGGTGCCCACACTAAGAATGAAGACGCCGGCCAGGGAGGGGGGGAGAGGAGCGGAGCCCTGGCCGGCACGTCGCTGGAGCGCTGGAGCAGGTAAGTGTCTGTTTATTAAAAGCCAGCAGCTACACTTTTTGTAGCTGCTGACTTTTAATAAACATACAAATTGGCTGGATCTCCCCTTTAAGGACATGTTACTAACCCTGAAAGCCTCACTACATGCAGATATAACTGCAGGGATAAACCACTGTCAGAGTGAAGTGCAGGCATTAGGCAGCAGGGTAGATCACGTGGAACACCGCATGAGTAACTTTACCTCACCCTTTTATCTCAGTGGTGGATGCCCATAGCAACCATAGTGAGGAAATTGCCTGGCTGAAAAACAAAATTGCAGACTGACAGCGGTGAGAGCCGGTGGTGCGGAAGATGGCCTATGTGGACTGCTTTACCCCAGATGCCTGCATACTTAGATGTGCCTGTTTCAATCATCAACCATGTGAGTTGCTAAATGTTGTACCTTTGTTTATTGCTACACTTAGAGGCGCTTCTCTTCTTTTATACTCTGTAGCTCCTGCTGGATTTTGCTTCTAATCCCCTTGGGGAGGCTTCCATTTGTGGATGGACATTTTATGGTTACACAACCTGGTCACATTGCTATAATCTTTTTTATATGGACTCTAAACTGAAGGACTTATGAATAAATGGTTGTGGAATGAATCATTTCAGTTTTCATAATATCTTATGGGGAAATTTGCTTTGATATACAAGTGCTTTGGATTACAAGCATGCTTCCGGAACAAATTATGCTTGCAATCCAAGGTTTTACTGTACATGTTAAATTGTAAATTGTGTTCAAAACAAAAGAGCCTGGTCCTCACGGTGGGTAACGTCCCACACTTTGTCTGATTTCTGTGCAAAGAATCATGGTAAGATAATATAAACCTAGATTTCAGGTAATTATATCAGCTTAAAACCTTTGCACACAGTTTGTATTAATATATTCTCCTGTAACAGGCTGTATCTGTGCTGCTGGATCCATAATTGGCTCAGGGGTATAATAGAATGATTTGCACAGCTCTGCCCACTATTCTAAACTGGAGAATAAACCCCATTATTTTAGATGTGTGTTGGAAGAGAGAATGATCTTTTGTTATAAAAAGGCTATGCTGTGCTAAGCAATTACACTGTCACTGTTTTGAAAGATTTAAACATACTGAACTGAGCTCAAGAAATTAAAGGTGAACTCCAGCCAGGAGGCATAAAATATTATTAGCCAAGTGCTTTCTTATTTCTTTCACTATTTTTTTCTCCCTCAAAACTGTCCGGCCTCGTACACACGACCGTTTTCCTCGACAAAATCCATCAAGAAAATTGGTGGCAGAGCTTTTTTTGCCGAGGAAAACGGTCGTGTTTATGTTTTTCGTCAAGAAAACTGTTGTGCATCTCGACGAGAAAAAAAGAGAACACGTTCTCCTTTTTCTCGTCGGAAGCCTCAATTTCCTCGTCGTGTTTCTCGTCGGGCTGGTTTACGATGAGAAACACATTTGTGTGTATGCTTAGAAACGCGCGCATGGTGAGAATAAAGTATGAGACGGGAGCGCACCTTTGGTAAAAGTAGTTTTCGTAATGGAGATTAGACATGTGCATTCGTTTTGGTCCAAATGCATTTTCGTCCGAATTTCAGGTATTTTCGTTATCGTTTTAACAAACGATAACGAAAGCACAGAAAGCTAAAACCGAAAGTCCGACATAAACAAATGCTTTATTTTCGTTTTCGTTGTGGTCGAATGTGCCTAACCTTAACTCTATTAGTCCAATATTTTTCTACATAAAGAGAAAAGATTCGACATAGAGAGAAAAAAATCGACATTATAGAGACATGAAGAAGAGTCGACATAGAGAGAAAAGATTCGACATAGAGAGACATGAAGATTCGACATAGAGAGACATGAAGATTCGACATAGAGAGACATGAAGATTCGACATAGAGAGACATGAAGATTCGACATAGAGAGACATGGAAGATTCGACATAGAGAGACCATGAAGATTCGACATAGAGAGACTATGAAGATTCGACATAGAGAGACCATGAAGATTCGACATAGAGAGACCATGAAGATTCGACATAGAGAGACCATGAAGATTCGACATAGAGAGACCATGAAGATTCTTCTTTTTTTCTTATGGGTAAAAGGTTTTACATAACTAATACAACCTGATCATTGTAAGCATCCCTTTCAGTGGTAGTTTGTCTCAGCTTTCTAACTTTCTAACTGCTACATTTGCAGGAGAGCTTGATCTGTTGAAAAATAACAGACTTTTTGACTAGATCACCAGGTGAAAATAAATCTAAGAAAGCCTAAAAACAAAAACAAATGCAGCCATGACATCTAGGAATCGATAGGCTGCAAAATAAAAAATGTTTGCTTTTGGGTTTAATACCACTTGAATTATGCTCCTTGTGGGTGAGTTCAGTATCCACAGCACCAGGACATGACCTACTAACAGCCATTGATTAGCAGCCATGCCCACCACACCAGTGCATCCCCATGGAATCATGGGAAGTGTATTTCATTTTCCAACTAGGAAAACCACTTGCCTAGATCCCCCCACCAGTGCTTGGCATTACCTGTTTACAGGGAAAGGGAGCTAGGGGAGCCAAAGTAGACAGGATCCTGGAGTTCAGCTCTAAGGCCTGATTCACACCTTTGCATTTTTAATGCTTTTTGCATTTTGCAGATTTGCACTACAGTCTATTTAACATGGTTTCCTATGGAACACGTTCTGTAGTGCAAAATGCAAAAAGCATTAAACATGCATAGGTGTGAATCAGGCCTAAGATGTTCTATGTTATTCTAATATCCTAAAAATAGTGTTAAGCGAACAGTTTGGCTCAAGCATGAGTTTGGGCCAAACATTGGCTGTTCGCCCTGTTCGGCGAACACCCAAATTTGCAGGGTGTTCATCCCATCAAACGCGCTGCACAGTGCAATCTAAGCCCTGACTGGGCAAATCTTTTCCTAATCAGGGTGCAGTAAGAGCTGGTTGGGAAGGAGCGGGGCTGGGAAGCCAGCCACGGCATCTTTAACAACCGATGAGTCATCAGCTGACAATGAGCTTCCCCGCTGTCAGCTGAATTAAAAAAAAAATCGCCAGTATAAAAAAAGTAAAAAATAAAGACTTGGGGGTCCCCCCAATTCATACCAGACTCTTGGACCCCACGCCCTTCTTTTCTTTAGCTGGGTGACTGCGATTGCAACCGCGAGTCAATTTAAATGTAATTTTAAATTTTTTTTTGTCTTTAGACATTTTTGCTGCAGCATGTGCTACACATGTCATAGATGCGCCACTTTACAGGCAGGCTAAGGTGACCCCCAGGCACATTTTTATGGTTTCACCTTAAGCATCAATAAAATCACTTCTCCTTTAAAAACACGTCCCCCTGGGCAGTCCCCAAACTCCCATACCACTTTTATGGCCAACTACTTGCACATAAGCCTTCAAAATGGGCACTTTTGATTTCTCATGTTCGGCTTCCATAGTCTTCAACACCCCCCTGTTTGGGAGTTCTGCTGCAAACCGAACAGGGGGGTGTTTACCCCCTCTATACCTAGAAATTTAAAAACTGCAGGTAAAACAGGTGACTAGTCCTTTCCCCTTTGCTTGACCTTTCTGGACATGGCTTCCAGAGATCAGTTTATCCTTAATAAGTGTAAAGTAATGCTTATTTACTCAGCATGCTGAAATATAGGGCCCCTTTAACTCCTTTTCTCACAACTGTCTACGTTCCTGGATACCCTTAGAGAAGAAAAATTTCTTTGCCCCCTCAGAATTTCAAATATGCCGCAAGTATCTGCAGCCAGGTCAGAGGCTCTCTACTGTCCAAACCAATGTGTGTGCAGCTGGACCACAGCATATTAGGACGCAGCGTCTCCAAAAGATCCAACTACTATTGGATTGCATTGGTTAGTACAGCCGCGCATACCGAAGCTGTCTGACTGGGGCTGCATGAAAAAAAACTGTAGTGTGTACGCGGCTTTAGAGTAGGTAAAATATAGTTTGGCTCAGACCTAAGCCTGCACCATGGATTCTGGCTCATGTTTCAGTAAAATTCAGGGCTGGGTGACCCTGGTCTAGAAAGTTGGATAATCTTCTAGAATTAGTGGGAGGAGGTTAGGGGGAGCTGCCTTATTTTTGGAGCCTCTGCCAATCCTCAGAGGTAGGCTTGCAGGGAGCTATAGACATGGGCCATACCAACGAGGGCAGGTGGGAGGAAGATGGAGATACAGTGTTGAGGAGGCTGTCGGTGGCCCCCAGGGGTACCCCCTAGTCTGGGGGGGGGGGTTGTCCTGCCTTGGGCCAGGGCTCGGATGCTGGAAGGATCCTGCCAAAACACATGGGAGGAAGTCTTTCCTTAAAGTGGTAGTAAAGTCTTGAAAAAAGGTGATGGTGTCTGTGCTGTGTAACAGAGAAAAGGGGGGGGGAGGGGAGGGGAGGGGAGGGGAAAAGGAGATAGATAATGTGACTATAATACACTCTTATATGCATAAAAAAGTGTCTATATAGACTACCAAATATTTCAGATCTCTGCCTGGATCGATAAGTAAAACAAATATCTCAGAAAAACATAAATTACATAAATTACAATAAAGTGCCACACTATACACAAACAAATAAATAATGCATAAATATGTAGACTTAATAAATAAATAAAGCCAAGCAAAGTCAGCATAGAATACGTGCAAAAAAATATTATATATAATAATATAATAAATACATAAATATATATGGAAAGTCTCTGAGTGGTGGTCCCAAAAAGCCAAGTGTTGAGAAATGAGGAGCTTCAGTGTGCAAAGGACACCTCTTGTGACTTCTTAGCAGCTTACCTCACAGCTGTTGCTCTAAAGACCTGATAATTCTCAAGGGATACACATCCAATAATATAATCAGCCAGATGGTAGGAAACCCAAACCAGTGAGTAGCTAATTTAACTCTTACACCAGCTAGACTAGATGCCCAGCAGATATAGAGAGATTCTCTGAGTGGTGAATCCAGGAAACCAACACACGTTTTGGAGGGTAAAAAACTCCACAAGTGCACACACCTCCAGTGATGCCAATCAGCTTACCTCAAAGCTGTTTTAATGACAGCTTATAGCACCTCATGTAACACAGCAGATACTGCGATGAGCTCATATGCGGTCAGGGGAATTACTCTCGGATGATACCATTTAGAAAGAAAAGGGATATATATATTGTAACTCTGTTACCCCAAAGTAGACTCAGATGGTAAAGGTTACACTATATATATCCCTTTTCTTTCTATATGGTATCATCCGAGAGTGATTCCCCTGACCGCCAATAGCGCTGTTGCTCTGTCTCTGACAATCAGGAGGAGTATCCTGGATGGCTGAGGGGGATGGTGGACATCGCTGGAGACAGAAGGGGCTCAGATGGGTAATTAGGGGGTGCTGGGGAGGGGGGCATAGAATGCATTAAGATAAAAAATCTTCTGCCTTTACAACTCCTTTAAAGTGGTTGTAAACCCCTTCAGGGATTAAGGCTTACCTGTAACTACTTGCAATATCTCAGAGACCTACACGGTCTCTGAGATATTTACAATTTCTCCGAGCGCCGCCGCCTTCTGGGCATGCGCCGTCTTGAAAGGGCGCAAGCCGGGTCATGCCGTGAAAAAACGCGCATGCGCGTAGTGACGTAATTGCCGCTCCGGCCAATCACAGCGCCAAAGCGGCGATACCCGGAAGTAACCTCCGGGCAGCTGCAGCCAGGTGGGTTGGCAGTGCCTGAAAAGTTGGTTCTGCGATCAGTGGCCACACAGGAGAAGTTACAAGCTGTCTCGCTACATTTTTGCTTCACAACAAAGGGCTACGAGATCCTGCCTGTAAAGGGCTATTGCTAAAATCTGACTGGGAGCCTGTCAGATTATTCTGCAGTGATTCAGATGGAGCAAGGTAGATGTCCCTGAAGTTGTTGCTGAAGTTTGCTGAAGTCAAGTGGGCATCCCATAACCTCCAATCCTTATCCAAGTATTAATTCTCAAATAAATAACAAAAACAAAGTCACGGACTGTTCTTTGACTCTGGGTGCTTGTGAAGATTCGGTGTGCCTGGCTGTGCAGGAGTGGTGGATCCAAGTTTATCTTCAGTCTCTACAGGGTGTGCTTCATGTATTTTACAGTGGGGCTGCTCTGCACTGAAAGAGTTAAATGTTCCTTTAGGTTTAGGGACCAGAAGAAGCAGTTTTACTTACCCAATCCTCTGCTTCCCTGGCAGGTGGCGCTCCCCTATACTCTTGCGATGGGCTTACGTCTAATGCAGGGATATACAGTAGCCCCTGAATTGGTTGTGGTGACGTCAGAGGGTATCCAACCGCTGGAGCACAGGGTAGAAGTGGCTGCAGGGACTGGTCTTGCAACACAAAGGGTCCTGTGGGAGCGGAGGGGTCAGGTTAGTAAAACTTTTATTTTTTCTAGTCCACTAGGCATAAACTACAGTTAAAGGCGTTGTAAAGGTAAAAAAAAAATCCCTAAATAGCTTCCTTTACCTTAGAGCAGTCCTCCTTCACTTACCTCATCCTTCCATTTTGCTTTTAAATTATTATTTCTTCAATCCTCACTTCCTGTTCTTCTGTCTGTAACTCCATACAGTAATGGGAGGCTTTCTCCCTGGTGTGGAGAAAGCCTCTTGAGGGGGGAGGGGGCGAGCAGGAGTGTCAGGACACTCTCTACTTCTCTACTTTGCAGATAGAGAAAGGAGCTGTGTGTTAGTGGGCGTCCTGACACTCCTGCTCGCCCCCTCAAGAGACTTTCTCCACACCAGGGAGAAAGCCTTGCATTATTGTGTGTAGTTACAGACAGAAGAACAGGAAGTGAGGATTTCTCAGAAGAAATAAGGACATTTAAAAGCAAAATCGAAGGATGAGGCAAGTGAAGGAGGACTGCACTAAGGTAAAGGAAGCTATTTAGGGATTTATTTTTTACCTTTACAACCTCTTTAACCCATTGCTATGCAGGGGCAGCCTCACTGCAAGTGGAGGATTTATTCTCCTGGCAGAGTTCAGACAATGGTAATGGCGTGTTGTGACAGTGACACCTTGTTGTACTACTCCAGAGGGAAGCAAGCAACCCACCACCCCTACAATATTTAATCCTTATACCTGGCAGGATTCCCCCTGCAACAGATACCAAAGTACAAAGGGCCAGGTCAGTACTTGGGTGATTTTGCCAAGACAGTGCAGGACCTGATCCATTTATCTGGAACCCTGCCTACTCAGCAGACACAACTGGCCTATAATGCTTTGGCGGGGGAAGCAAGAAAGGTAAAGTGATACTAAAGTCTCGTTTTTTTCGTTGTTAAAAATAACAAACATGTTATTCTTACCTGCTCTCTGTAATGGTTTTCACGGAGCAGCCCAGACCCCCCTTTTCTCTGGTCCCCCACCGGCGCCCCTGGCCCCTCCCTCCTGTTGAGTGCCCCCACAGCAAGCAGCTTGCTATTGGGTCACCCGAGCCGAGTCACAGCTCCCTTTGTCTATTCAGACACAAAGCCAAGACCCAGGCCCCACCTCCTTTCTCTCCTCATTGGCTGACTGACTTTGATTGTCAACAGAGGGAGCCAATGGCACCACGCTGCTGTCTCAGCCAATGAGGAGGGGAGCCGGGCAGCCGAAACACTGCTGCAACATTGCTGGATCTAAATGGGGCTCAGGTAGGTATTAGGGGGCTGCCGCTCACAGAAGGTATTTTATCTTAATGCATTAACATAAGAAACCTTCTGCCTTTACAACCACTTTAACCACTTAAGGACCCCTTCACGCCGATATACGTCGGCAGACTGGCACGGCTGGGCATAATCATGTACCTGTACGTGTCTCTTTAAGCCCAGCCGTGGGGTCGCGAGCGCCGCCGGTGGACCTGGTCCTAAGCACACCTTCCCTGTTCTTCACTGTGGCAGTGTCATTGATCGTCTGTTCCCTGATATAGGGAAAGACGATCAATGACGTCACACGTCCAGCCCCGCCTCCCCTACAGTTAGAAACACATATGAGGTCACACTTAACACTTAACCCCTACAGTGCCCCCTCCTAAACTGCAATTGCCATTTTCACAGTAAACCGTGCATTTTTATAGCATGAGGGCCCCATGCCACTAGGGGGCCCCATCAGGGTTGCCAGCCTCAGGAAAACCAGGGACAGTATGTAAAAATTTGAGTTTTTTTACATCTGTCCCTGAAATGTCCTTTACCGACATCTTTTGGTCTAAAAATCCCAAGATTATAGCTGCCCTGCCTCTCCAGTACCTTTTTAGTGTGTGTGTGTGTGTGTGTGTGTGTATGTGTATACTGTGTGTGTGTGTGTGTATACTGTGTATGTATACTGTATGTGTGTGTGTATACTGTGTTGCCTCATAATCTATTGCCTGGGGGCCCCATAATCTCCTATTGCCCGGGGGCCCCATAATCTCCTATTGCCTGGGGGCCCCATGAGTTGTCAGTCCGCCCCTGTATAGCACTTTTTGCTGTGAAAATGACAATGGTGTCAAAATTGTTTGATGTGTCTGCCATAATGTCGCAGTCATGAAAAAAATCGCTGATCACCGCCATTAGTAGTAAAAAATAATTATTAATAAAAATGCAATAAAACTATCCCCTATTTTGTAAACACTATAAATTTTGCGCAAACCAATCGATAAATGCTTTATTGCGATTTTCTTTTACCAAAAATATGTAGAAGAATACATAACGGCCTAAACTGAGGGAAAAAAAACGTTTTTTTTATATATATTTTTGGGGGATATTTATTATAGCAAAAAGTTAAAAATATTGATTTTTTTTCAGAATTGTTGCTCTATTTTTGTTTATAGCGCAAAAAATAAAAACCGCAGAGGTGATCAAATACCACCAAAAGAAAGCTCTATTTGTGGGGAAAAAAGGACGCCAATTTTGTTTGGGAGCCACGTCACACGGCCGCACAATTGTCAGTTAAAGCGACACAAGGCCAAATCGCAAAAAGGGGCAAGGTCCTTAACCTGCATAATGGTCCAGGTCTTAAGTGGTTAAAGCAGAGTTCCAGCCTTTTTTTTAATTAAAAGTCAGCAGCTACAAAAGGTGTAGCTGCTGACTTTTAATAAACAGACATTTACCTGTTCCATGGTCCAGCGATGCGGCCGCCCGGAGAATCGCTCCTCTCCACGCTCCTCTCCTTCGTGCCTCCATTGCCACTCTGGGTTACCCCGGCCGTGACAGCTTTTGGCTTCACAGCCGGGCATTCACTGCGCATGCGCGAGTCGCACTGCGCTCCCGGAGTGGACAGGCGATCTCCTGGGACCTGTCATGTGTCCCAGGAGATCGCCTAGAGGGAGGGGCTGCCATAGGGGCAGAGGAGGAGTCACCTAGGCGGCTTGTAGGTGGAAGTAGGAAGTGGGACAGGAAGTCCCACACCTACCGAAGCCCCCACCCCCTCCCCAAAAAAATGACATGCCAAATGTGGCATGTAAGGGGGCGAGGAGTACTTAAAGCGGAAGTTCTACTTTTGGGTGGAACTCCGATTTAAGTCTGCACCTCCCAAATGAAGGATTCTCTTAACAAGATATTTAAAGCGGACCTTCAGTCATTGTTTCAAATTTCCATCTATTAATTTTCCATCTATTTAATCTTCTGCCCTTGTTGTTTTAACTTTGGATAGTAAAACATTTTTTTCCTGCCAGTAAATATCTTATACAGCCCACTTCCTGTTTCTTGTCTGGTAAAAAGCCTAGGCTTATGACATCATGCACAGCTCTCTCTCTCTCTCTCTCTCTCTCTCTCTCTCACTCTTGTGAGAGTTTGCAAAAATGGGAAGGGGATGAGTCAGAAGAGGGCCAATGAGAGCTGCAGAGCTGGAGGTGTGCCTCTGTGTGTCTGTGTAAATCCAGGAAGTGAACAGGCAGCATCTTTAGCTGCCCACAGTTAAAATGGATGCAGCCAGACTTAGTGAAGGGAGATTTCTGCAGCATATGTGGCAAGTACAGAATCCTAGTATATAAAAATAATATGTAAAGTGGTTGGAGGGAAGCTTCAGAATGCCAAAGATATTTTTATTACAAATTATGTGAGCAGACTGCAGTTCCTTTTTAACCACTTAAGACCCGGACCAAAATGCAGGTAAAAGACCAGGCCCCTTTTTGCGATTCGGCACTGCATCGTTTTAACTGACAATTGCGTCGTCGTGCGACGTAGCTCCCAAACAAAATTGACGTCCTTTTTTTCCCCACAAATAGAGCTTTCTTTTGGTCATATTTGATCACCTCTGCGGTTTTTATTTTTTGCGCTATAAACAAAAATAAAGCGACAATTTTGAAAAAAAAATGCAATATTTTTTACTTTTTGCTATAATAAATATCCCCCAAAAATATATTAAAAAAACATTTTTTTCCCTCAGTTTAGGCCGATACGTATTCTTCTACCTATTTTTGGTAAAAAAAATCGCAATAAGCGTTTATCAATTGGTTTTCGCAAAATTTATAGCGTTTACAAAATAGGGGATAGTTTTATTGCATTTTTATAAAAAAAAAAAATTCTACTACTAATGGCGCCGATCAGCGATTTTTTTCGTGACTGCGACATGGCGGGCACATCAAACAATTTTGACACATTTTTGGGACCATTGTAATTTTCACAGCAAAAAATGCTATAAAAATGCATTATTTACTGTGAAAATGACAATACAGTTTGGGAGTTAACCACTGGGGGGCACTGAAGGGGTGAGGTGTGACCTCATATGTGTTTCTAACAGTAGGGGGGCGGGGCTGGACGTGTGATGTCATTGTTGGTGTTTCCCTATATCAGGGAACACACGATCAATGACAGCGCCACTGTGAAGAACGGACCGGTGCAGGCACGACCAACGGCTAGGCATTTAACAATCACGTACAGGTACATGATTGTGCCCAGCTGCGCCATTCTGCCGACGTATATCGGCGTTAGGCGGTCCTTAAGTGGTTAAAGCTGAACTCTTCAAAAAAAATTTTTGGGACATTTGCTATGTAAATAATTTACCTCTAATGACGCTGCTGCATTGGGTAAAACTCTTATTTTCATTCAACCATTACACTACTATAAGCACCAAATTTCTGGCAATGAAACTTACAGATTAGGCTCTAGTAGAGTGATGATAGTGTCTCGCTTGTTCCCCACTTTGTTCATGGAATACAAGGAATCTTGTGAATGAATAACAGGTGAGGAAGGGCATATGGGACACCCACCATATTTTCTACTCAGCAAAAGTAACAAAAATATATTTTCCTAGAGTTCAGTTCTAACTGCTAATAGTCAAATATTAGGGGACCTTAGAGCTCACTTCATTAGTAAACGGCGGCAAATGGGAAAATCTATTCCACAATATGCACTGGAATTTCAAGGCATAGCAAGGGAGAGGCTGAGTAGGATGGCCTGGCTGGGGTGATGTAGCCAGATAGCTGTTGATGAGCTGCTGTCCTGCAAGATCATAGAAACCTGGCGAGACAGCAAGGAGATGCCCTCTCTTGGAGAAGGAGAGGTGGGGGGGGGGGGGGACCTACCCACCTCAGGGGAAGACAAGGTCATCATTGTTGTGGTGCTGAGGCTTTTAAACTGGGCCACCTTTAGAGAGACTGTTTCAATCATACACAGTAAAAGCTGTTAAATTAGTATGCCCTACTACAAGGAGTCAAAAGATGCAGTGAAGACCGAATTCGATCTCTTCTACCTCTACTAAGTTCTGGCCACTGTGCCCACAGAAAAACTTGAACACACTCCAACTTCCTAGACATGGGAGTGTAATAGCCTTTCTGAAGTTCAACACTTTCTTAAAGACTGGTCAGGGGTGGAATTACTAGAGTACTAGAGATGGAGACATCTACACTGTAAAACCCTCAAACCCATGGAGACCCACAGAGATGACCATCATTACTTCGATTACTAATGCCCCGTACACACGATCAGACCTTTGTCTGACCAAATTCACATCGGAATTTCCGACGGAATTCCATCGGAGGAAAAGAGAACATGTTCTCTATGTAAACTCCGATGGAATTCATCGGAATTTCCGATGGATTTACTCTGATGGGGCATACACACGGTCGGAATTTCCGATCGTGTGTACGAGGCATTAGACTCCCAGAAAAATCCATGCATCCTGAGGATATTACATAGCCCAATGGTCACCCAGCTCAAGTCCCTGCTACCACTCTGGGGCCTGAGGACAGAGACTGGTACCTCTCATCTTGGAAGATGGAACCCATGCTCAACATCTGAAGCTCTCTTATTAGAGATATAAGTTTGGGAAACCACTGTGTGCTCTGAGCAGGATGGTCTTCAAACTTACCAGGGACAGTAAGTTAGGCCGCATTCCCACCTGAGCGTAGCGTTTTTGGTCATTTTTTTGGCCGTTTTGTCACACGTTTTGTCTCGCGTATTCACACATATTCGCACGTTTGCATACAGCGTTGTCCGACGTTTTTGAACTTCGTCGTTTTTTATTTTAGCCAATAGGAAAAATGATCATCTCTTTCATCATTTGTTGCTATGTTTGTAGAGTTTTTTTATCTTCTTCCTGGGTGAATGTTCTATTTCACAGAACAGATTAAAGCGACAAAACGCCCGTAGAAATGGTTGTTGTCGCGCTAGATGCTTGAATCAAGCGTTTCCATTAGTTTCTATGGGAATACAAACGTTTAAAACCGCCCAAATCAGCCAGATTCGCGCGACAAACCATCTCTATTGAGAATAATGTATTTTTTCCCTTCTAGCGTTTTATAGCTTCAGGCTTCATTCTACAAAACGCTCAGGTGTGAATGCAGCCTAAAAGTGGGAAGATATGTATCCTCCCTCCCTCGGCAGCTCAGTGAGACTTACCAAATAAGGTAAAGATAGCTGGGTAAGTGATCTGTACTCCATTAGTGTGCCACTGTTCACCTGTCTTAAGGCCTCGTACACACGATAGGTTAACCAGAAGACAACGGTCTGATGGACCGTTTTTATTGGTTAACCTATGAAGCTGACTGATGGTCCGTCGTGCGTACACACCATCAGTTAAAAAAACGATCGTGTCAGAACGTGGTGACTTAAAACACAACGACGTGCTGAAAAAAACGAAGTTCAATGCTTCCAAGCATGCGTCGACTTGATTCTGAGCATGCGTGGATTTTTAACCGATGGTTGTGCGTACTAACGATCGGTTTTGACCTATCGGTTAGCAATCCATCGGTTAAATTTTAAAGCAAGTTGCCATTTTTTAAACCTAAGGTTAAATAACCTATGGGGCCTACACATGATCGGTTTGGACCGATGAAAACGGTCCTTCAGACTCTGGTTAACCTATCGTGTGTACGAGGCCTTACTAGAACTACCCTGGACTTCACTGCAAGGGATGATGTTAATGAGGATAATTGCAAGTAGTAATGTTCTGTAATGTTTTACTGAAGTAGTGATTTTCTTAACTATTTGTTGTTATAGGGTCTCAAAGATACTAAGCTAGGCAGCCAAATAATACCCTGATTGCAGGGGCGGACTGAAAACTCATGGGGCCCCCGGGCAATAGGAGATTTTGGGGCCCCCAGGCAATAGGAGATTATGGGGCCCCCGGGCAATAGGAGATTATGGGTCACTCAGGCAATAGGAGATTATAGGGCACACACATACAGTATACACACACACATATACAGTATACATACACAGTATACACACACAGTATACATACACACAGAATACACACACTTAAAAGGTACTGGAGAGGCGGGGCAGCTATAATCTTGGGATTTTTTTTAAAAACACTGATTTTTACATACTGTCCCTGGTTTTACTGAGGCTGGCAACCCTGATGGGGCCCCCTAGGGGCATGGGGCCCTCAGGCAGTGCCCGAATGGTCAGTCCGCCCCTGCCTGATTGAGTAACTTAGACATTGGTGTGAAGAGTTATGTTTCTGCAGTTTTCATTATTTTGTAGTGTATGCATGTTATTTTGTCATCCTGAGCTTTTTGTGCATTATATATATATTCTAACTTTGGACTAGTTTAGTAAACTGCAAGTTACAGTTACACTATGTCTGATCAATTAGCAGATTATCTATTCTGTTAAATATGCTGTACAATAACTAAATGCAATTTTTTTTAGCTTTTCTTTAAGCTAGTCCTTGAAATAATATTTCAGTTTCATATGTGGGCTGAACAGTTAAACAAACATATGCATCTTCAAGCATGCTCACATTGCAGTGGACAGAGAGTGTGTAGGTGGCATTATCTCAGTGAAACCATAGTGATTGGAAAAATTAAACCAAATCAACCTGCTATTCCCCGAGAACAATTGGCTGGAGATTTTGTATTGTATTCATGAATACATTATGGGTAGCTTAAATCAAATCTCTCGCGTCATATACACTGACCAATTAACAGCATCGCAGTGTGGATGTACATAACTTTAGTTAGAAGAACATCATTTTCTGAGCAAATTCTCTTAAATGCTTGACTTTGCTCATGGTTCCTTCTATTTCCATCATACCACAACCCTATTTTGGCACCTCTCATTTGGTAGTTGGCCGAGGATTATGAGATGACCTGGGATGAAGGGGTATGCAAGCAGGACCTAGTACAGGGGTTCTCAACCTTTTAAAGGAGCGAGGGCCACATAAGCCACTTAGTAATCAGTCGCGGGCCACAGTGAGCAGAGTGGGCAGATGACAGGTCCATGTAGACTCTGCATATGCAAAGCGGACACAGACACAGCCCACTCTACTCTATGGGCCCTCTGATCTGATCAAATGGAAGGGGACAGATTAATTTTTTTTTAAGCAGATCAAATTGGAGGTAGGCGGGTGTAAAACGGACACTTGCCAACCCGATGTCATGGGCCACATCGGAGGGCTCCGCGGGCCATATGTGGCCCCCGGGCCAGTGGTTGGGCACCCCTGACCTAGTAACTTAGCCACCCTGTCACTATAGTAGACCTCCCCCTATAGAAAAAAATTGTAAATGTTTACCTTTTCTGCTGTCTGCCGTACCGAATTCCACTCCATTGATGAGATACCCCCCACCAAAAAAAAGTCCACTGGGGCATAGACCATTAAGTGTGAAAATCATAAAATAGAAAAAGTGCAGCGCAAAACTCAAATATATAAATGATACTGGTATACTCAAACACCAATACCATAAGTGTGAATATGAATATGCAGAAAAAAAAATAAAAAAATATTAAAAATTAAATACAATTCAAACAAACAGTACAAAAGTAAATAAGTAACAATCTTTAGGAATGAACAGCAGATGAGCGACGTGATGTTTCAGGCTCCTAAACCGCTCGGTGGTTTAGGAGCCTGAAACATCACGTCGCTCATCTGCTGTTCATTCCTAAAGATTGTTACTTCATGCCGTTTTTTGTCTGGCCAAATGTTAGTAGCCTGACTTTTGCTTCTTTTAAAGAATAAATCCACACATTGCAACAGTGAGCACTTAGTCTGTGATTATCTTTACATGCACCTGTCCTTTGCGGTTTGGTTGTCTTATGAGGATCTAATACATCAGCCTGGTTCCTGTTCATGACCTGCCTATTTGATTTGCTTTATTGACCATCTGTTAACTGAGTGGTCCATATATGAAGGTGAGAGTAGCCATCTACAACGGTGGAGGGATCACTTCAAAATTTTGGTGGATTGTCACGTGGTGGAGATTTATTTTCGTTTAATTCACTCATCTCCTGACACTTATGGACTTTTGGACTGTTTGTTTGAATTGTATTTAATTTTTAATATTTTTTTTTTTCCATTTTTTCTGCATATTCATATTCACACTTATGGTATTGATGTTTGAGTATACCAGTATCATTTATATATTTGAGTTTTGCGCTGCACTTTTTTTTACTTGCTTAGGATTTTTGCGAATTTCCCTTAGTGTTCAGCTGGCATTACCAGTGATCTGAACCCTGGGGGTCTGTATCACATAAATACACTTTTAATATTATCATTTTTTGATCTATATATTTGCGCTGATTGCACCCTGTTTTTTATATAAGTGTGAAAATCAAACATGATATTTTGCTTTGCATTAAAAAAAAAAAACAACACAAGTTTGCTTTAAGATGCAAATAAACTAATTTACTAAAGTGTGAGACGGTGATATGCAGTAAAGTGCATCTGTATTCACGTAAAGATACAATCCTGTATAGGAAATGTTTCATGTTTTTCAATTTCCAGTCACATTTTAGTGAATCGGGCCCAATGTCTTCATCCTCCAGAATTTTGGCTGCTTTCTGTGTGCACAATTGCTTTTTGCATGTTATGAAATATAGCTCTCTAGTGGGGGAAAGTCACATATTTGCACTGGGAGAAAAACTACGAAGAATTGTCCAATATGTCTGACCAAAATGCCTGTCCAGTGAGAGCTTATCCTAGGTGACCACTTTATCTGCAATAATTATTTTAATTGGTGAGTTACGTGCTTTTTATTTGTACAATATAGATATATGCAGTCTGTTTTATTCTGTCTCTATGCAAATATAGATCTGATTGCATCAGTGAATGTTAGTGTATCTGTTAGAGCAGGCACAGAACTAATGGCAATGAATGCTGCAGGTGGGTGGACGCTCAGTTGCCCCCACACAGCTCCTGCTGCATGACATGAGATGCTAGGTGCAGAACATTCCTCACTGTGATAGTGGACTGCAGGGGATAAACAGGCCTGCAGTGCGGGAGAGAGAGAGAGACAGAGCGCAATGGGAGAGGGAGGAGGGAGATAAACGGAGAAGGAGGGGGATAGAGACAGAAAGGGAGGGTGGAGGAAAAAAAAAAAGGATAGAAGCAAAGAAGAAAGAGAAAGGAGAGAGAAAGGACAGAGACACAGGGGGCGACACGGGGTTTATTAGGTGGGATTTAAGATATGGGGGAGGGAGGGTGACACAGCGATAGAATTGGACACGTTAGATTTAAAAAGACTGCAGTAAAAATAATTTAACCTCTTGTGGGAAATGTATCATCAGCTATTAAACTATAGTTGTTTTTTTCTTGCTTTCAAGGGTTAATAGATATTGCCATCTTCAAGGAGCCAATATATCAGTGACAGGGTTTTCTACAGTGCTTGGTTGCCATAGGTAGTTTGGTAGGAAATTAGGACCTGACATTTTCTTCTTCTTCTGTATGGTCTTCTTGACATATACTTACCATCCTTTAAGGTTTTCTTGGTTTTTCAAATTATAATTTATTACTGAATGTATAAACCAATGTAATGAGCATATCATAATGACTTCTATTGATGTTATCACGTAAATGCACTGGAAACCTCCGATCATGTTCGCTGTGAGAGCCTTCTGATAACAACCTTCTGATAACTTCTACCAATCCCTTTGAAGGCAGGTGAAGCCTTTACAGTAGCAGTGACTATACAGTATTTGGATTTCCAAATCTCCTTTGGTGGTAGCCAAAAGTGTACACAGCACAGGGCCCATCTAACACCAAGCCCACTTACTTGCACCACACACACACACATATACACAGACCCGCACAATGCACACACTAAACACACTAGGCATTTTTAACCCAAAATGCTATCCCTGTTGGAGACCCATCAGTGCAGGATTATCATTCTTGTACACTTCCTGTACTTGCAGATAAATGGGGACTTCCATTGGTGAATTAACTCTAGTTCCTGGGCTGTCATGCTGACCCATAGCTCCAAATTGTCCCTCATTTGGAAGGACAGTCCCTCTTTTGGGAACAAGCCCCTCTGTCCCTGTTCCTTCTTAGTCGTCCCTCCTTTTTGGCCTAATGTATAGGCCTCCAATAAAAATGTACTATTTACTAACCACTTCAGACCCAGAAGAATTGGCTGCCCAATGACTGGGCCATTTTGTGCATTTCGGCACTGCGTTGCTTTAACTGACTGCGATGATGTACCCAAACAAAATTAACGTCCTTTTTTTCCCACAAATAGAGCTTTCTTTTAGTGGTATTTGATCACATCTGCGGTTTTTATTTTTTGCGCTATAAACAAAAAAAGAGCACCAATTTAAAAAAACACTATCTTTTACTTTTTTGCTATAATAAATATCCCACATTTAAAAAAAAAAATATATATTTTTTTTCGCCAGTTTAGGCCGATTATGTATTCTACATATTTTTGATAAAAAAAAAACGCAATAAGCGTATATTGATTGGTTTGCGCAAAAGTTATAGCGTCTACAAAATAGGGGATAGTTTTATGCCATTTTTATTATTATTTTTTTACTAGTAAAAGTGGCGATCTGCGATTTTTATTGGGACTGCGACATTATGGCGGAAACATTGGACACTTTTGACACTATTTTGGGACCATTGACATTCTCCTCTTCTCCCTCCCGCAGGCATTCAGCAGCTGCAGGATGAAAATGGAGGGGATCGGTTCCTCTGTATGCCACCTCTGCTGCCCCTCTTATCCAGCTTCTTCTGCTTCCTTCTACCCCTGAGTCCCCCAGTAGCTCTGCCAGCTTCCCCCCTCCCATGTCTTGCCAGCTGCTGCAGGGGATGTGTCAGGATGGAGAACGGGGAAAGGACTGGCAAATATGTAATTTACCAGCCCCTTTCTTTTCTGAATGGACAGAGTCAGTGATCAGTATTAATTACAGACTCTGCCCATTCATATCTAAAGCATAGTATTCCTTTCCATTCATTCTGTTTAGCTAAGGCTGCAGAACTTGAGATTGAGTGCTGTGTCCTCAATTATCTTTATCTGTCTCAAAGGTGAAACATCAGAGGTCTGTTTAGACCCCTGATATTTCACCAAAGCCTCCCAATGGGGGTCCTAAATAAATTGTAAAAAATAGAAAATAATAATAAACTAACAACATCAAAAAAACTACTGACAGCAGTTGCAGAACTACCAGGTTCGCAAAGGTTGCACTTGTGACTGGGCCCTGACGTACTGCCACTAAGCTAAAAAAAAAAAAGCCCTGGCCGGGGGCTATGGGGGCCCTTCATGGTTTCTTGCACTGGGCCCTGTATGTTCTAGTTACGTCTCTTTAATTTAGTTTCACTTTGTTACTGTTACTTTTCCTGGTTCAATGGTTAAAGGGTCACTAAAGGAAAAAAAAAAATTGCCTAAAATTAATGTCTGCAAGGTAGACAGACAGAATAGTGTAATGATTCTGTTAAAAAAACACGAGTAAATACCTATTAAATTCCTTCATCTATATCACCTCCGGCATTCTAGTTTCTGTTCTCTCATTCACTTCCTGGTTTGCATCGTTTGTTCATGTAAGAACTACATTTCCCAGTATGAATTGCGGCATGCCCAGTAATTCACACCTCCTTGAAGTCTCTAACACGTAGAGAGCGTCCTGCCGCACAGATGTAGTTCCCAGGAGGGGGTGAGCACGTTACTCACCACCGCAGTAAAGCCTCCCATCACGGTGGTGAGTAACAATCAGACAAGCAGGAAGTGAACAGAACAGAGAAGAAATAGAGCAACTTCTGAGCAAAAATGAACAATGAGGAAGTGAAAAGAGGAATGTCTGCAGGTAAAGGATGCTTATTATTTTTTTTCCTTTACAGCCCCTTTAAGTTCCACTGAAAGAAACCCCCCTGTCCAGTGACAGTGCCTTTACTGGAAACTGAGACTTAATAACAAAGTGAACCTCAGTCAGGAAGGCCACAGAGGAAGCTTGTGGTGTCTGCTCTTGAGCTACAGGGCTACTGTTGATACTTTTTGTTTTACTTTAAAACTGAATACATTTCAATTTGAAAGTATCTAGAGCACTAGATTTCAATTCCTTGCTCCCAACGCCAACCGCTTTCCATATTTCATCCCTAGTTGTCTGGCTTAGCCTTAGTACCGTAGTTACAAGAAAAGACATGATAGCCATATGGGCAATGGTAAAGCATGGGGTGGAGCTGCTGAAAGAGACCGCTTATTCTCTCTGGGTCTGTACATCAAGAACTGATGGCTAGAAGACTAGAGAAGTTGTCACCCTACTCTGCTAGTGGTTTGGCCCTAGATGTATGGGCTAACAGTTCGATGAACTGTACAGTGCCTTGAAAAAGTATTCATATCCCTTGAAATTTTCCACATTTTGCCATATTACAACCAAAAAAGTAAATATATTTTATTGGGATCTTATGTGATGGACCAGCACAAAGTGGCACATAATGTGAAGTGAAATGAAATGTTTTTAATTCTTTTTACAAATAAATATGTGAAAAGTGTGGCGTGCGTTTCAATTCAGCTCCCCTGAGTCAATACTTTGTAGAACCACCTTTTGGTGCAATTACAGCATCAAGTCTTTTTGGGGATGTTTCTACCAGCTTTGCACATCTAGAGAGTGTCATTTTTGCCCACTCTTCTTTGCAAAATAGCTCAAGCTCTGTCAGATTGGATGGAGAGCGTCTGTGAAGAGCAATTTTGAGATCTTAAAACAGGTTCTCAATTGGATTTAGGTCTGGGCCATTCTACCACATGAAAATGCTTTGATTTAAACCATTCCATTGTAGCTCTGGCTGTACGTTTAGGGTCGTTATCCTGCTGGAAGGTGAACCTCTGCCCCAGTCGCAAGTCTTTTGCAGACTCTAACAGGTTTTCTTCTAAGATTGCCCTCTGTATTTGGCAACATCCATCTTCCCATCAACTCTGACTAGCTTTCCTGTTCCTGCTGAAGAAAAGCATCCCTACAATATGATGCTGCCATCACCATGTTTCACAGTGGGGATGATGTGTTCAGGGTGATGTGCAGTGTTATACACATAGCGTTTTGCTTTTAGGTCAAAAAGTACAATTTTGGTCTCATCTGACCAGAGCACCTTCTTCCACATGTTTGCTGTGTCCCCCACACAGCATGTCGCAAACTGCAAATGGGGCTTCTTATGGCTTTCTTTCAACAATGGCTTTCTTCTTGCCACTCTTCTATAAAGGCCAGATTTGTGCAGTGCACGACTAATAGTTATCCTGTGGATAGATTCTCCTACCTGAGATGTGGATCTTTGCAGCTTCTCCAGAGTTACCATGGGCCTCTTGGCTGCTTCGCTGATAAATTCTCTCCTTGCCCGGCCTGTCAGTTTAGGTGGGCAGCCATGTCTTGATAGGTTTGCAGTTGTGCAATACTCTTTCCATTTTCGAATGATGGATTGAACAGTGCTCTGTGAGATGTTCAAAGCTTGGGATATTTTTTTATAACCTAACCCTGCTTTAAACGTCTCCACAACTTTATCCCTGACCTGTCTGGTGTGTTTCTTGGCCTTCATGAAGCTGTGTGTTCACTAAGGTTCTCTAACAAACATCTGAGGGCTTCACAGAACAGCTGTATTATACTGAGATTAAATTACACACAGATGGACTTTATTTACTAATTAGGTGACTTCTGAACACAATGGTTCCACTATATTTTAGTTAGGAATATCAGAGTAAAGAGGGCTGAATACAAATGCACGCCACACTTTTCAGATATTTATTTGTAATAAATGTTGAAAACCATTTATCAGTTTCGTTCTACTTTGCAATTATGTGCCACTTTGTGTTGGTCTATCACATAAAATCCCAATAAATTACATTTATGTTTTTGGTTGTAATATGACACAATGTGGAAAATTTCAAGGGGTATGAATACTTTTTCAAGGCACTGTAAATACACAATACATTTTTCCAGCAACAAAAAATGCCCAGTGTTTGTAGGGGGAGTAAAACGTGGATCCAGATGGATTGCTCTGAATGGCAGACTTGCAATCTGGAACCTTTTATTACATACAGCAATATTTTACTGACAGAAAGCCACGAAATGAGGGAAATTTACGAAAACTGGTGCACACAGAATCTTGTGCAGTTGTGCGTAAAGTAACCAATCAGCCTCTAGGCTTTGTTGTCAAAGCTTAATTGAACAAGCTTAAAGAATATGCAAATCAAACATTTCATACTCCTGGTATGTGCCTGCTGTACCATGTACTTGTATGTAAAAGTACCCTATTCTCTTCGTATTGCTACCTTTGTGTGAAATTCCTGGTGATCCTGCCAGTCCCTCTGCTTAAAAACGGACTACACTAGGCATGGGAGCAAAGCGTTGTCAGTTCTCTAGCTATGCCTGCTCTCCTCCAATGTTCAGACTTGCTCGCACACCCCCCCCCCCCCCCCGCACAGCGTGGCACTGGAAAGACCAGTGTCCTGCTGTTTCTCCTCCCTCACCTCTCTGTTGAGAACAGATGCTATTTAATCACTCTTAAAAGGGGAAAAAAATTGTATTTATAATGTTTATTAAATCTATATACAAATGGTTCACCTTTCATTTCTATTTTAAACTGGGTTATTTTACAAGGTAAGGGTTTACATACACTTTAGGTTAGAAGCCAATTGGTTACTACCTGATTCTGTGTGCACCAGTTTTAGTAAATCTTCCCCAATGTTGAAGCATGAAGAGGATGCTTAACAAGTACCGTATTTATCGGCGTATACCGCGTACTTTTTTGCCCTGAAAATCAGGGCAAAATCGTGGGTGCGCGGTATACGCCGATACCCGCTTTCCCGCGCCGAGTTTGAATACTGCGCCGACATATACCGAGCGCAGTACACTCGTGTATTGTCGGGCAGTCTCGGCTCCTCCCGCGCTGACGTTCTGGACGTACAGGACGTCAGCGCGAGAGTAGCCGAGCATTGCCGACAATACACGAGTGTACTGCGCTCTGTATATGTCGGCGCAGTATTCAAACTCGGCGTGGGAAACGAGCGAGGAGGACGCGAGGATGCCGCAGAAGGATGCCGGACCCGACGAAGAGGACACCCGAAGCCGCAGACGGACGCCGGACCCGACAAGGCCGCCAATGGACGCCGGCGCAAGACACCAAAACTGTAAGTACAAAAAAACTTTTTTTCCACAGGATTCGGGGCAACTTTAGGGGTGCGCGCTATACGCGGGAGCACGCTATACCCCGATAAATACGGTATATCTAGTTGTAGTTAGCCACATCCAACTGAATTTACTCTGTAATGTTGAAACATTTTGAAGCTTGTTCAAGCCACTATTTCAGTTCTGAGTGTAAGGAAAATTCCCCAGCATTGTTATCCAAACAGGTAGCACCAACAACGCAATGTTTCTGTCTCTTGTTGGAGATAGATGCTGCTACCCTGTCTTTTGCTAGCTGGTGTGTTTTTAATTTTTTTTGTTCCCTTAGACCGGGTTCACACTGGGCGACTCGTCGGGGCGACACAGCCGCCTGACAAGTCGCGTCCCATTGTAGTGAATGTAACCGTTCTAATAGGAGCGACGCAAGTCGCTCCGACTTAGAAAAAGGTTCCTGTACGACTTCGGGGGCGACTCGGGGCGATTTGCATTGACTTCTATACAGAAGTCATTTTGCAAATCGCCTTAGAAGTCGTCTTCAGGTCGCCTGGCCGAGTCGCCCCCGAAGTCGTGCCGCCCATGTGTGAATCGGCTCTTACAGTTCACAATTGTGCATAAGATGTTAACAGAAACATTTCCTAGTTTGAAAATGAGCTTTAAAGAAAAATTACTCCAAATACTTGTTTACCATTTAAACGAAAATCCATAAACATTCTTAGGGGGTTTGCACTATTTTTTGGTGCACACTGTTAAACATGAAAATATCTATAGTTAATTTTGAGGTAGCATTGATCCCTCTGTATAAAAGCAGCAACTAAATGTTTCTCTAAGAATTGTTCTATTTGAGTGTACCGACCCATGGGATTCTGGGGCCCAATTCCCATGATGATTGATAATCAGTAGCAGCTTTTCCAGAATTGGAAACTCAGCATTGGGCAAAGTAAAGACCTCATTCGTCTTTTAGGATTGGTTCACATATGAGCCGCATGCGTCTCACAGCAGGGGTCTGGTGTGTCCTGATTCCCAGTTTTAGGCCCGATTGCAGCCAACATTTTGGGCTGAATTCGGACATGAAACAGACCAAAATATATTTTTGTGCAAAACACACCGGACCCGCTGCGGAGATTTGTGAACCAGCTCCATAGAAAGTCGGTCAAAATCTCCTGCTATTGTGAATTGGATCTCGTTAACCCAGCCTCATTGAGATCTTATAAAATGGACAAAATATTAAATAATGATTTGTTTTCAAGAACTTTTTTAATTTTTTTTTTTCAAGCCTGCATTTTATTTAACCACTAGGCATCCCTGCTATAGCCGAATGATGGCTGTTCACGTGATGTAAACAAAGCTCGGTAATCGTTTTTTTCCTGACAGCTTTAGGAGAAAAAAAAGCTGATCACCGGCTTTTGTGTAAGGGACATCGATCCCCAGTGGAAGAGGCACATCCGCCTCATCAGTGCCCACCAGTGCCCCCTGCCAGTGCCCACAGTGACCACCAGTGCAAAACAGTGCCACCTATCAATGCCTACGAGTACCACCTATCAATGCCCACCAGTGGTGCCAACCAGTGCCACCTAGCAGTGCTGCCTATCAGTCTCACCTACCAGTGCTGATCATTGTCCATCATTGCAACCCATCAGTGCCCATCACTGCCACCTATCAATGCCCATCATTGCCACCTATTAGTGCCAATTCTCAGTGCCCACCAGTGCCACCTTTTAGTGCCCACCAATGCCGCCTCTCATTGCCTATCAGTGCCACCTTATCAATGCCCGTCAGCGTACATCAATGAAGGAGAAAAATTACCCGTTTGCAAAATTTTATAACAAAATATAAAATGGTTTTGTATTCATTTTTTTTTTTTTGGTCTTTTAAAATAAAAACTGCAAAGGTGATCAAATACCACCAAAAAAAAGCTCTATTTGTGGGAATTTTTTTTGTTAAAATGTTCATTTGGGTACAGTGTTGTATGACCGTGCAATTGTCATTCAAAGAGTGAGAGCGCTGAAAGCTGAAAATTGGTCTGGGCAGGAGGGGGGTTTAAGGGCCAATAAGCAAGTGGTTAATGTATGTGCCAATGGAAATTAATGGTCATTCCAATGCATATTGTAGGCACCCTCTTAAAGTGTCCTCTATTGCTAAAAGGCATGTAGGATGGTGGTCCAGGGAAGAGGGGAGTTGAGGGGTCACACAATCTATAGCTATCCATCCAATATGCCATTTATTTTAGGCAGCTATCAATGAGGGGACCAATTGGATAAATAAATAGTCCAATGACTATTATTACAGAAGCTCAACTTCTAGATGTGTTTCAGGACTGGGAAGTACTTGTGAGATCACCATGCAATCCTATTTTGAATGACATCACAATGGATTGAAAATGTAAAATCCACTGGAAACTACATGATTACAAGGAACACAAGTTTTATAAACGGATACACAACTAAATTACAATGTGCTGCGGGAGAAGTGGAAGATGTGGAGTGGGAAGAAATCCTAGATAATTAGAAATTGGTCTCACCTAAAGTTTCTGACCGACTCACCTAGATGTATATTCTTCATATGGCCTACTTGACTCCAGTTCATGCTTCACGCTACAAGCCGTCTTATAGCTCCTCTTTCCCCTTTTGTTTACAACAAGTAGGTCCATTTTTTCTTCTCATATGGTTGTGTTCTGTGCTTTAGTCCTGTTTAGTGTGATTTTTACTCATCCTTATATCTCAAAGCATGCTTGTTGGTTATCTTCCCAGAATCTGATATAAACACATTTTTAACAGCTTTTTTTTTTTGCATGAAACATTATTCACTACTCGCAAAGTGATTGCACATAAATGGATGCAGGCAACACCTCCTCTATTTGTAATGTGGGTACGGGAGGTAAATTCCACTCTCCATACACAATGATGATCTATGTCCACAGAGGATGCCAGGCTAAATACAACAAGGTGTGGGACAAATGGTTAGCGCAACCAGCCACATGCTTTTAAGACAGTATCTGAATTATATTATCATTTTACTTCTTAGTCAATAAAGTTGTTTTTTGAACGTGAAATGACATAGTGTTTAGTGATGCAAGATTGTTGTTACATTTCACGATTAACTGCAGAAGTACAAGGTTT
Organism: Rana temporaria; assembly: GCF_905171775.1. NCBI lineage: Eukaryota > Metazoa > Chordata > Amphibia > Anura > Ranidae > Rana > Rana temporaria. Next base: position 59,451,679 of record NC_053495.1, on the reverse strand, counting down.
CCGGTCTGCTTTCCGGGCAGCTTATAAAAATACAAATAAATAGGGTTGTCATTTCATCAGCCAGTTGCAGTGCTGTTCTCATGTTATTTTATGACACATAACAGGTTAACTGTGTGTACACCTTTTTTCAATCTCTTTGGCATCTTACCTCACTGTATTTCTTAAGCATATTATTTTTGAAAAACGATTGAAAAATTTCTTACCTGGAGATCCTGCCAGTACCAGCACTTCCTGTTTGATGCTGATAACACTAATACTACCTATAAATTAAAAGCAGTGATATCGGCCTCCTTCTGTTGACTGTTGGGCTGGTTTTTCTGATAGACCTGGTGGGAAGCTCAATGGCTAATTGAAGAATCATACACTATATGAGCTAACAATGCCACTGCTAATTGTGAGCCAGCGGCTTTGCATTGTTCTGTTACTGGCATGGTCTCTAGATAAAAAAGTTTGCAATCAATAAAAATAAAAATGTGGTACAAAAATTGTATACAGTGAAACATTACACTAAACATACTGAAAACAGATGTTGGTTTGCATACACTCTAACAGTTTTTTTTCACCCAAAGTGGTCTTTTAGTTACATAAGAAGTCACAAACATTAATCTTCCAGAATCTGTTTCCACCCACCTTGGATTTTGGGTGTGCCTTTTCACCTTCTGTTTCTGCTCGATCCCCCGAATCCTGAATATAATACTAATAGAACCCAATAGGGAGACCTTTTCAGACCCATACTATGTGGACCTGTTGGTGAGTCCATAGGGATTCAGATAGCTTTATTGCCTTATCTATGTTGTAGTAAGCAACTAAGCATATTTACTTTCACTACCAAAAACATTTGTAGGTAGACAACATGCTATTACATACATTGAGTTCATTGCCTTTTTGAGTGTTTTTCAACCATACTGTATGCTTGCATGTATTAATACTTGCTTAGAGGTGTGTCTAAGCTTCCTTTTGTAACTCCTTATCTAAGAACATTGAATTTTCTGGTAATCTTATTTGTTTCAAGGACTTCCTTCCCCTGTCTACTCCCCCCCCTTTTTTTATATTCCCCTTTAACTGTAACTTTGCCTTTATACCATCACCTGGGTATTGTTAGTTTATTGGCTATATGATGTTTATAGACTCTTTCTATGTATACACTGTAAGATAGTGTTTTGATGTATGACTTGTTATATTTGTTATTTTACCTTATATACTCTTTTGACTAAAAAGACATTTGACCTAAAACCCAACAGGGAGTGCAGGACCTTCCTGTAAGGGATACACAGGCAGTGCAAGTTTTGAAACTCAGGCACAGAGATCTCACTGCTGGAGCCCTTGAGATATATAAGATATATGTATGAGATATAAGGCAATTTAACTCTTCAGCAGTTACCAAACACTGAAAAAAGTGGTCCCTAAACTATGGCCCATAGGGTGGGTGCTACCTTTTGCTTGATGTTAACCAGTCCTTGGGGCATAATTGCATTATTTCTCCCACTGAATCCAAAAATTAGGCACTATTTCCCCTACTGCCAACAATGGGGGTCATCAGAGATGGGGCACTATTCCTCCCATTGATAGCTAGGGCGGGGCCCTATCCTCTTGCTGATACTACTGACTCCAGGGATGGGGCATTGTGCCTTCTTCTAACCACAGGTTCTAGGTAATTTTTTACTTTCGTTACTCACCAACTCTAGGGTATTTTCTATTCCTAGTAAACACCGAGCCTAGGGAATTGTTTACTCCCACAGACCACTGATGCTAGGGAATTTCCTACTCCTTATGACCACAGTTTCACCTAGCGAAAGTGTAACAGTGAACTGGCCCTTTGTTAAGAATGCCTGAGGATCCCTAATTTAAAGTGTATGTCCAGCCATGTAGAGAGCCTACAGAAGTTCTAGCTCTTGCTCTCTTTTTCCACAAAAAAACAAACATTTTGGCTCTAAGGACACGTTTAAAATAAGTTAGAATGTCCCTGTTAAGTATTCATACTGCTACCATAGATAACATTTTACTGATGCAGTATGTGATGATCAATATGAGTGGTGTAATAATGTGTCCATAAACATGTTGAGCCAAATCAAAAATACAGTTCAGGCTGGCACATCTATAACAAGTGCAATATACAATCTTGTCTCATATCTGTCTGTTTGTAAAGATTCACCACACATTAGCTAAAACATTCATTTGTTTCAAAAAGATTTACAACATCTAGATATCTTCATATAAAATGCTAGGGCCAGTAACATTTCCATTTTTATAAAGCAGACAATGTTATACGATTTGCCAGTTAAGTAATCTGAACAAAAGTATTGCAATAAATTCATCCTTGGAGACGCTGCAGTGATGTTTTTTCTGAAGCTGGCCATACACTGTAGCTAACATTGACTTGTGCACATGACTTAAAGTGGTTGCAAAGGGTGAAGGTTTTTTTTTTTTACCAAAGCTCATTTGGCTGTACTGTGTATCACAGAGGTGCAGTTTGTTCTGCACTCCTGTGACCCGTTTTCAGCAGACAGTGGGCTGAAGCCTGCTGTCAGCTAACGTCACAGAGCAGGTCCAGGCTCGGGCAAGATTGTGACAATGAAATTGGGATTTGCCAACATCCTTGACTGACACCTAGCTCAGCCTCTCAATCTTCCTCTGCAGCTCAGCACTCCAGTGAACGGCTGGGGGAGGGAGGGGCCAGTTGCCAGCTCTCTGCTCAGGGAGCTCTGAGAACCAAGCGATCAGCAGTGTTTGATTGCTCGGTTTTCAGTGTTAGCGCCAGCATCGGACCGATGCTGCATCCACCTAGGTAAGTTTGATTCTGAAAAAACCCCAGCCTCATACTTCTCTTTTAAGGTAAAAATAACATCTGAGTGCAGCACCTTCAAAGCCCCCTTATACTTACCTGAGCCTGATCTTGATCCAGAGCTGTGCATGAGAGCAGAGGCTGTCTTCGCTCTCTCCTTCCTCATTGGCTCAGGGACCAATAGCTCCTGCTGCTATCAATGATAGCCAGGGATGAGGAAGCAGGCCGTGCTGAGCTCTGTGTGTCTATGGAGCCTGCACGAGTGCTCCATTACAAAGAAGCTTGCTATGGTGGGCACTCAGCTGGGGAGAAAGGAAACAGGAGCACCAGTGGGGGAATGCAGAAGAGGAGGATCGGGACTGCTTTGTGTAAAACCGTTTTACAGAGCAGGCAAGTATAACATGTTCTTTTAACAAATACAATTTGATCCTTTACATTTACTTTAACCATCTCACAATCCTGGGTCAGTTTGTCTCTTAAACAGGTACTATCTAGTTGCACAACCATTCCTGTTTGAGCCAATGTAAGGGGGAACAATGCGTAGACAACATTAGCTAGGTTTTTTTACCATTCTTGGGAAAACTCACTTAGGTCTGTTGAGTCTTTACTTCATAGACAATTGATTGTCGTCTGCTCTAGCCAACGAAAGCCAGATTAGGTATCTATTATCGATTACATATGGATGTCTTTAGTTCATATCGGCTGAAGATTCAGCAGAATCCATTATGTTTATTTACCCTCTACAACATTCAGTGGTAATCTTCATGAATCCAACAAATGCCTCTACAGGATGTGGGTAAATTCAGATGTTCGAATGTGCTTGGATTTGTCAGTATATTTTCTAAACAGTTTCCCTTGTTTTTGGGACAGTGTGCTACAGCGCAGGGTCTCCATCTAGTTTTGGTCTATCCCAGCAAACACCCCAAGGTTCATCATTGGTCACACTATCTTAGCCACACACTTCAACCTTACAAACAACACTATACACATCACAGGCATCACTGTCAACAGCAGTCTCTCCATTTCAAAGACATTGCTACACCATGACAGGTATACACATCACAGGTACAGCAAGGGCAACTTTTAAACTCATCTCTTGTTTGGATGTCACAGTGTTTAGCGGAGACAAAAAATAAATAATAACAATCATGTTATATCCCAAGACCCCATAATGAAAGAATTCACCATATCCACCTTCTCTCCAGGACTTCTGTTACATATTTACATTTATTTATATCGGATTTTTTTTAGCTGTTGTTTTATTAAAAAAAGAACAAAAAGAAAATAAAAAATGTTTTTTTTTTTTAATTATTCTTATAAATTAAATGGTAGTCAGAAAATCCCTACTAGCTTCCCCAGTGTTTGTTTTGGGACTTTAGTTTATAGTTTCGACCTGTGCCTCCCAGAGAGGGTTGGAAACCACAAGGTTTATAAACAGATAGGCAAACACAGACAATGCCAGGCCAAGCAGTTAAAACCTTTTTTCATATCATTAAGCAAATTAATACATAATCTACAAAAAATATTTTGAGATGGGCTGATTTTCATATTTTTTTCAGATGTTCCCTGAGGCCCCAAAAATGAAAGGTTCAGGTCACTCAAAACTAGTATTTCAGATAATGGGTGGATACTGATAGGCTTAATCACGTGCCAGCTTTTTACATATCTCAAGGGTATGTGATATTGAGATCTCCACACCTGGAAAAGCAGGAGGCACCTCATGTAAAATAAATGCAAACTTCAGCATAAAGAACCAGGCTCTCTTGCAATGGCTGCAGTAGGTAGGTGTCTATGGACAAACAGGCACAGAGTTCTCACTGTCAGAGTCCCCAAGAGGCCACTATGTGGTTCAACTTGCTGGCATCCACTAAATCTGAAATGACAGTTTTACATGGACTACCCCTGAAAAAATAAAATACAAATTGGGGCAGATTTTTTTAAAAGGGACATTCAAGTGTAACTTTCATTAAGATAGATAAATAGGTACATTAGCAATCAATAAAAATTGCACACAGACACAGAGTTGGATTCTTTCAATTATAATCCATGTGTGATGTTATATAATTCATCCTATTGTTTCATATTCTAGTCTCTATAACTCTTATTACTCGGTATAAACATCTTCCCATAATCCTCTTACTATGCCACATAATCCTCCTATATAATTCCTCTTACTATGCCACATAACGGCTCCCTATAACTTCTCTATAAACTGTTAGTTGATAATCCTATATCTCTAATTGCAAACAATAAATCTCAGTTTGGCGGTATTTAACCCCTTGCAGTAAGCATCTCAGCTATCGTGTAGTCTGAGTAGAGAAATTTGCAATTACTGCATAATTTTCATCACACTGCATGATACAGTCAGGGCTACATTGTGCAACACTGCTAGCTGATAACAGTGCGAGCAGCAGAGTTTGTGCAGTTATCAAAATGGCACGCTGTATGCAGTATGTTGTAAAGTACAGTAAAGAATAAACTGTAATTTTGCATTAGATATAATTTACATTGTATGCTGTCTGGATTTTTTTTAAGGCATTGCAAAAACAAAGATTATGTGTCAAATGTAATAATCTATAGAATGACTGCAACCAATTAGATTTCAGTTTACAGTTGTCAGAAAAGTGAGATTGGTTCCTTTGGGCCAATCATAGGCGTTCACGCCGCGTGTGCTGGGTGTGCCTGGAATTATGTCCTAAATACAAAAGCCATGTGTATTCTTGAGACTCATGCACACAGAACATTTTTTCTTCTGCTCCTATGGGTGCTTATTATGTGTTAGCCTATGTGTCCACAAACACAGGCATCTAGAGGAGTTTTGAGGCAGGAGTGTTTAGACGCAGAAAAAAAACACAGTCCAGGAGCAGCAGATTTTTGGCAAAAAAACTTTTGACGCACCAAAACATGTGTAAACACATCTAAATAGCTACCGTACATGCTTTAGGTGCTTGAACGTTAATTCATTTCAGTGGCCATAATTTTTTTTATTTGGCCAATGAAATTCATTAACGCACTCTTTTTCACGTTTTTTTTTTTGCTCAAAGTTTTGCTGCCAGGAGGAAAGGAGTTTAGGAGCGTTAGCAAAACTGGACTTGTATCTGCCCCCTCTTGTAGTTTCCTAAGTGGAGCACAGCGGTAAGGTCATTGCTACTTTTACAAGGCAATACCTACGTTTACCAAGACACTTGGTGCACACTAAGTGGATTTATATTCTTTATGTCTATTGATGAATATATTTAAATAAACATGTATGTCCTGGGAGTTCGGCTTTATATTCAAAAGTAGTAAAATAAGTGTGGCGGTGCCAATTCTACAGTACCCAGTGCTCTGGGCTACCTCTAAAAGTCATATGACCTAATGCCAATGTTCACAAATTCTCTTCTGAAGAGGGAGGTTATACTTCAAGGAGAGATACCAAAATCATACTCCTAATCACCCCACCTAGGTGATTTTTTGGAACTTTTTGAGGTGACCAGCATTAGAGAGACCCTGGGTGCACTGGGTACCAGTATGGATATTAGGACACAGGATGTGGATGTTATTTCAGTAAATAATGTTCTACTCTTGCACAGTAGGGTTTTATATGTTGCCATATGGGTGTTTAGAAAGGAAAATTAATTTAATTTAAGCATACAGAAATAGGAAATACAATGCTGTGAAAAAGTAATTGCCCCCTAAACCTCCTCCAATTGCCACCCATGGCAGCAACAACTTGAAATGAGTCTTTCATATTTCTGTGGAGCAATTTTGGCCCACTTTTCTTCACAGAATTGTTTTAATTCAGCCACATTGGAAGTTTTTGCAGCATGAACGGCCTGGGGAAGGTCGTGATACAACATCTCAATTGGATTTAAGTCTAGGCTTTGACTAGGCCACTCCAAAACCAAAATGTTTCTTTGTTTGAACTATTTGGAGGTGGACTGGCATTTGTGTTTAGGATTATTGTCCTGCTGTATAACTCAAGTGCACTTTAGCTTGAGGTCACAAACTGATGGCCGGACATTCTCCTTAAGGATTTTCTGGTAAAGCTCAGAATTCATGGTTCCGTCAATTATAGTAAGTCGTCCAGGTCCTGAAGCTGCAAAGCAGCCCCAGACCATCATGCTACCACCACCATGTCTGAATGTTGGTATGATGTTCTTGTTATGAAATGCTGTATTAGTTTTATGCCAGATGTAACGGGATGCACACGTTCCAAAAAGTTAAATTTTTGTCTCATCAGTCCACAGAATATTTGCCTAAAAGTCTTGGGGATAGTCGAGATGTTTTTTGGTAATTGTGAGATGAGCCTTTGTGTTCTTTTTGGTCAGCAGTGGCCTTGGCCTTGGAACTCTCCCATGGATGCCAATTTTGCCCAGTCTCTTTCTTATTGTTAAATCATGAACTTACCTGAGGCAAGTGAGGCCTGCAGTTCTTTAAATGTTGTTCTGGGTTCTTTTATGACCTCCTGGATGAGTCGTCATCATGCTCTTGGAGTCATTTTTACAGGCCGGCCACTCCTGGGGAGGTTCATCACTGTTCCAAGTTATCTCCATTTGTGGATAAGGGCGGCTCTCCCCGTGGTTCACTAGAGTTTCAAAGCCTTAGAAATGGCTTTGAAACCCTTTCTACACTGATACATGTTTGTTTCTAATCTGTTCTTGAATTTTTTTAGATTGTGGCATGATGTGTGGCTTTTTGTGATCTGTTAGCATGCTTCACTTTGTCAGACAGGTTTTCTTTATGTGATTTCTTGTTTTAACAGATTTGGCAGTAATCAGGCCTGGGTGTGGCAAGTGAAATTTAACTCCGCTTTCCAAAAAAAATTGTGGTTAATCACAGTTCATTCATGATTCAGCATGGGATGGGCAATTACTTTTTTACATAGAGCCAGGCAGGTTTGAACGGCTTTTTTTCCTTAATAAATGAAATAAAAATTTAAAAACTGCATCTTGGATTTACTTGGGTATCTTTGTGTAATATTAAAATTAGTTTGATGATCTGAATCATTTAAGTGTGAGAAAAATGCAAAAAAAATAAAATAAAAATCAGGATGGGGGCAAATACTTTTTCACTGCACTGTATATAATCATCCTGCATTATCTTGATTGCCCTAGAAATACATATTTTAAAAACACATTTCATTTTAGAAATACAGTCAGTGATAGGCTGGGCCCGGTATTCCAAGGATCACCATAAACAATTGTGATTACCCACCTACAGATACAACCATAGTTTTTTTATTTTGCCCACTAAACCTCATCTTTTTTTTTTTTTTTACGCATATTCTGCTGAGTTGTAATCAGACCCAACATATACCTATTTTATTCAGAGTTTCCTTCTAGTACATATCTAGAAAATTGCTACATGTATTCACATCTGCTGCTATCTGAAAGTTCTCAGACACTACATCAGAAGTCATCGCCAACTTATTTTATGGCTAATGTACAGCATATACTCCTTTTTGACTGAGCTAAACCTGTCAGAAATTTTAAACATTTAAACTAATAGTCCTACATAACAACAAACACCACACGATGTCTGCTATTTACATTTAGACTCTATAAAGCTTCTTTGATTGCGTTTCTAGTTGTTACAGGGGCCTGACTTCCATGACTTCTAATTTAACCTACCCCATCCTGTTCAGTAAGGCCTCGTACACACGATAGGTTAAACAGAGGACAGCGGTCTGATGGACCGTTTTCATCAGTCAAAACCGATCGTGTGTGGGCTATGGAGGTTATTTAACCATCGGTTAAAAAAAAAGCCAACTTGCTTTAAATTTAACCGATGGATTCCTAACCGATAGGTCAAAACCGATCGTTAGTAGGCACAACCACCGGTTAAAAATCCACGCATGCTCAGAATCAAGTCGACACATGCTTGGAAGCATTGAACTTAGTTTTTTTCAGCACGTCGTTGTGTTTTACATCACCGCGTTCTGACACGATCGGTTTTTTAACCGATGGTGTGTAAGCGCGACGGACCATCAGTCAGCTTCATCGGTTAACCGATGAAAACGGTCCATCGGTCCGTTCTCATCGGATGGACTGATAGTGTGTACGCGGCATAAGAGTTCAATGAACATAGAATTGCTCTCACTGAACAGGGGAATGGCAGGTATAACTTATCCTTTCACTTTTAAATGCTTCAGCTGACTGACATTGATATAGCACATGGCAACCAATGTGGATCCCATTCCAGTGACTGATCTGCTGCATTGGCCCACGCACCATGGGAATCCTGATATGTGTATATAAAGGTACGACCACTGTTTGTTTAGTCTGAACCTGCTCTACTTTGTTGATTGCAACTCTCAGATTTTCCATCCCATCTAAAGCCTGCTGTATTATACGATAACAGATTTCATCTTTCTTATTGTACTTGGGCTCTAGTAGTCGAACAGTGCTGTAAAAGCAAGGGGGTTCATGACATATCTAACAGACCAGAGAGCACCAATGACAGCATCTGTGCAGATTCTTTTCCCTGTCTGGATGACCACACATGTAGTAAGGAAAGATTTTTTTTCAATTGTTACCTATTTTTAAAATGCAACAGTCTTATATACTTTATTTATAAATCCTAAACATGTGGGTTAGTAAGGATTTTGCTGGTAGCTGGAAAAGCTGGTTGTTGCTATCTTTGTATTTCTTTGCATTGAAAACAGTATCCCATAAAACTTTCATTTGAAATCCTGCCATGTATTTGCACTAATGCGTTGATGCAATATTTGTTATAATTTGTTATATGAAAAATATACATAATTGGATAAGTAATTTAAATGTATACCATACTTGTAGCGCATCTCCTGTGCTGACAATTTGATGCAGCACTAATCTACTTAATGTTTGTAAAGAAAATTAAATATATATTTTTTTATAATAAAAATGTTTCCAATATGTTAGATAGATGTCACAAATCTTATTAAACATACATTCCCTGTAAATTAAATAAATTGACTTAACACTATATGATAATAGAAAAATAAATAAATAAATATATATATATATATTTTTTTTTCCCACATACATATATTTATATAGAAAGTGATAGAAATATATACATTTATATATATAGATATATTTATACCTATATATTTCTATGTATAGACTTTTATATGTATGTGTTTTATATTTCTTTGACAACTGAAGAAAAACTGACTAGCATATATGTTTTTATTTTCTGAGATTTCTTAATAATGTCTTTGATGTGGGAATATTATTAATCTTTGTTACAGTGCAAATGTTTAAAAAAAGTGGTTTAAAAACATGGCTTGGCATTTTCTGCATCCGTTCTTATGTAGCCCCTACTGAATTTGTAAAAGAAAAAAAAAAAGAATAAATAATAATAAATTAAATAATTTCAGACAAAAATATAGTATAATTAAATTAAACAAATCCTATGACCTACCCACTTTTCCCCACCCAGAAAAAACATATTTGTTCATTGAAAATCGCTTCACATTTTTTTTTCTCCCCTTCCCCATTTTTTTTTTTTTTGCCCCAGTATTCTCGTCCTTTTGCTTTGATCGTTTTTTCTTTTTAAATGAATCAGTTAAATGAACAGGTACATAGAGGGAATTCATGCATTTTTTTCTTCGTTTGGTTCATTCTATCCTTTTTGGGAATTTTTTTTAATGTGTTTTGATTTTTTTTGTCTTTTTTTTTTAAGAAATCATTTTTTTCTTCTTCTTTTAGCACTTTGTTCTCTGTACTTGCACGTTCTTGCTCAGTTTGGGTCTCTAGCCCTTTCAGTCTCTTTCATTCCACCTTTGAACCTTTGTTTAACCCTTTCATTCTTGCCAGATAAATATAATGAAAGGGTTAAATTCTACAGTTTGCTTGTACAGGGTAAAGGTATACAAAAAAATATTCCATGAAATATTGAAAACCCTCTAAGCAAGATAAGAAATTAAAACATTATTCTTCATAATTCCTTTGCACATGTGTGTGTGTGTGTGTGTATATATATATATATATATATATATATATATATATATATATATATATATATACACACACACACACACATACTCTGCCATTTTGCCTTTGCACACAGTGATGGTATACACGATGGTGATGCAGTATGTTGTTCAATGTGGCTATATATTGTTATCACGTTCCCAGTAAATATGCTGCATAAATGTTTTTAATAGTAATGTTTAAACATGGGTACCCACTATCATAAGTTTCTTTTGTTTTGCAAGGCAATTTTTATAATTATTGTTATTAATCCCCATACAAGCAAGACTGTGTGTTTTAGACAGAATGCATTTTTCAAAAAATAGAACCCCAAAATGTTATATATTAGCATGTAACAATTACAGCCTTTAAAGGTCCTCCACATGTTTCTAAATTATGATGTTTACTGCATATTTGATGCAGCAGTAGTTCTTATATATAAAGTGACATAATCTGGTTGTAGACATTGGATATAACTTTCTGATTTGGTGAGATGTTCTATTTCAGACAATCCCATAGACCATCTAGGATATTTGTGTCCAAAGCAGTTGTGTGTAGTTATGCTAATGGAAACATTTTGAGGCTATTTTTGAAAGAAAGCCCCTGTCCTAGCCATATAGATCTGTGTATCAGACTTTGTTCAATTGCTTTGTACAATAAATTTCACTGAAGGTCAAGTGAAGAACGTATTTTCCTTTATGTCGAGTTTCTGGGATGGCTTCATGCTCTTTCCTGGCTCTGGCTCTTATTTTAAACCCATAGAAATGTTAAAATTTGATTTTAGTTTATGGGGTTTAAAAATTTGAATAAAAATTGAAGGTTACTAGTATATGACTTAAGCAGTTTCTTTCTTACACTTATTTCCATTTTTACGTGGTTACAGTAGTCTAGAAACAGCTGGGCTACTATTGAATACCAAAACATTTGAAATGACTGTTTAAATGTTGTAGTGTCTGTGTAGAAACGGAAAGGCTATCTCTGGAACTTAATTTAGAACCAAAAGAGTTCACTTGTTGATTAAAATGACAGCCAAAGGCTTGATACACAGATCCTGATCTCTAGACCACACTACTTTAGCTTTCTGACCCTCTTTGTTCTATCCCTCTTTGTCTTTCTTTTCTTGCTCCATCCTGTTTCATACTGGGGTGGTCCTGCGGTTGGCTGTGTTGGTGTGCGCAGAGTCCTTATTATCTTTGGGTATACAGTTATGAACTTGGAGGAAGCTGTTATCCGAGTTATAAGTGGCCGTGGGGGTCCCAGCCGACTTGAGGGGGTCGCGGCTCAGCGTGTACATTGAGATCTCAGTGGAGGGAAGGGTGTTGAAGCCCTTAAGGCCCACAGGAGAGGCATCACGGGAGTGGGATGGCTCCGTAGATCGGGAACTGGAGCGGCTACGCCTCTGATAACGATAGCGATAGCTCGGAATGCGAGTGATTGCAGAGGACTGGAGGTAGTCCGTGGCCCGTGCTGTGGCCCTCAGTTGTTTGTGGCGGTCAATGAACATGTGAACAGCAAGCACTCCCACCATTTCAGCAATAATGAAGGAAAGGGCCCCAAAGTAAAAAGACCAGCCATATGAGTAGCTGTTTTTCTTTGAGTCGCTTTTGGAAGGGTCACCTGCATTGGCTGATATGTAGACAATGATTCCAATGATGTTGCTTAGACCTGTTAAATTTATACAGGAGAAAGAAGGTTAAAGTATTACACCAAAAGAAAATGCCAACTGTAATTTAGAACTAGAACACATATTATATAACATGGTAGTTCTTAATGCTATGCAAAACATCACTAAAAGCGTGGTCCTAGGTATTAAGTCTTCCCTCCCTCAAAACTGCTGTTTAATCCTCTCCTTTAGTCACTAGGCAATCTGTATGTCCAACAACTTAAAGGGGAACTGGGGACCTGTAACTGAGGTAAGAACTATGGGGAACTTGTGAAAACGTGGAAGTCCACTCAGCTGAATTCAAAGATAAAAATAACCACACATGTTTACTATTTTATTTGTAATGGAATTGACATTTTTAGCCACTGATTTACATATATTGACCATACTTTTCAGCCACACCTCTATTTTAATTGGACAGAGGTGATGATGCCGATTCATTGTACAAAGGGCAGGCTAGATACAGGGAGGCAACGCAAAAAGAGCATTGCTAAACTGGGATAAAACTGCCTGCTACAGTGTCAGAAATGTGTCTGAATCAAAAAACTGGCTAAATAGAGTGACAAATACCTTTACAGGTAAAACAGTAAACATATATTATTTCAATGTTGTATTTAGCTGTTTACTTGAAGTCATGCTTTAACTACCTCATTTTGGCAAAAATACATGTTTGTTCAGTTACCTCTATTCTGCATCCACCACAGTTCCTCAGTATAAAAGGAAAGCACTTGATGAAAGAAGGTAAAGTATTTGATTTTAGCACATTGATTACATTTCATCCAACATTTCAGATGTTCTGACAGCACGGCTTCTTAAGCAGTGGGACAGACACAAATGAAGAATTGTGTAGCACTAAGTCAAAAAGCCCTGAGTGAAAGTGTATATCCTACAACCTGGAACTTTCATACATAAATGCCATTGTCTTATTCTGCCTTTGGATGGTGTCAGATAAGATAAAATGCTGCTACATTCATGAAGCTAGATAGATAATAAAGCAACAGGCTTTTTTTTTCTCTAAGCTATGATGAGACGTTTGCTGGCAGGATTGTGGACGGGTATATGTGTCACCTAAGTTTCTCACATACAGTCATGGCCGAAATTGTTGGCACCCCAGAAATGTTTCCAGAAGTATTGCAGTAACACATGTTTTGGGCATAATGTCACACAAAACTCCAAAAATGGTCTGGTCAAATTTTTTGGCACCCTTTCAAAATTGTGGATAAATAAGATTGTTTCAAGCATATGATGCTCCTTTAAACTCACCTGGAGCAAGTAACAGGTGTGGGCAATATAAAAATTACACCTGAAAGCAGATAAAAAGGAGAGAAGTTCACTTAGTCTTTGCATTGTGTGTCTGTGTGTGCCACACTAAGGCCCCATACACACCATAGAATCTATCCGCAGATAAATCCGTGCAAACGGGTTTCAGCGGATAGATTCTATGGTGTGTACACTCCGTGGGATATTTATCCGCAGATAAATCTCCCCTGGGATGGATTTCCAGCAGATGGATATTTGCTGACATGCTCAACAAATCCATCTGCTGGAATCCATTCCAACGGATGGATCCGCTCGTCTGTACAGACTTACCGGATCCATCCGTCTAAAGGGATTCCCCGCACGCGTCGTAATGACTTGACGCATGCGTGGAATTCCTTATATGACAGCGTCGCGCCCGTCGCCGCTTCATAATAGCGGCGACGGCGCGACACGTCATCGGCAGAGGATTTCAGCGCGGATTTCAATGCGATGGTGTGTACACGCCATCGCATAGAAATCCTCTGAAATCTTTGAGAGGATTTATCCGCGGATACGGTCCGCTGGACCGTATCTGCGGATAAATCCTCTCGTGTGTATGGGGCCTAAGCATGGACAACAGAAAGAGGAGAAGAGAACTGTCTGAGGACCAAAATTGTGGAAAAATAACAATCTCAAGATTACAAGTCCATCTCCAGAGATCTAGATTTGCCTTTGTCCACAGTGCCCAACATTATCAAGAAGTTTGCAACCCATGGCACTGTAGCTAATCTCTCTGGGCGTTGACGGAAGAGAAAGATTCATGAAAGGTTGCAACGCAGGATAGTCCGGATGGTGGATAAGCCGCCCCAAAAAAGTTCCAAAGAAATTCAAGCTGTCCTGCAGACTCATGGAGCATTAGTGTCAGAGCAAACTATCTGTCGACATTTAAATGAAATGAAACGCTATGGCAGGAGACCCAGGAGGACCCCACTGCTGACACAGAGACATAAAAAAGCAAGACTACAGTTTGCCAAAATGTACTTGAGTAAGCCAAAATCCTTCTAGGAAAATGTCCTAGAAGATGAGACCAAGATAGAGCTTTTTGGTAAAGCACATCATTCTACTGTTTACCGAAAACGGAATGAGGCCTACAAAGAAAATAACACAGTACCTACAGTGAAATATGGTGGAGGTTCAATGATGTTTTGGAGTTGTTTTGCTGCCTCTGGCACTGGGTGCCTTGAAAGTGTGCAAGGCATCATGAAATCTGAGGATTACCAAAGGATTTTGGGTCGCACTGTAGAGCCCAGTGTCAGAAAGCTGGGTTTGCGTGCGAGATCTTGGGTCTTCCAGCAGGATAATGACCCCAAACATAAGTCAAAAAGCACCAAGAAAGGGATGGCAACAAAGCAATGAAGAGTTCTAAAGTAGCCAGCAATAAGTCCAGATCTAAATCCCATTAAACACCTGTGGAGAGATCTTAAAATTGCTGTTGGGAAAAGGCGCCCTTCCAATAAGAGAGACCTGGAGCAGTTTGCAAAGGAAGAGTGGTCCAAAATTCCAGGTGAGATGTGTAAGAAGCTTATTGATGGTTATAGGAAGCAACTGATTTCAGTTATTTTTTCCAAAGGGTGTGCAACCAAATATTAAGTTAAGGGTGTCAAGAATTTTGACCCTCCCATTTCTGGAGTTTTGTGTGACATTATTTCCAATTTGCTTTTTTCCTCCCTTTTTTTGTTTTGTTCCAATACAGACAAACGGAAAAGCAAAACGTGTTACTGCAATACTTTTCTGTGGTGCCAACAATTACGGCCATGGCTGTACACAAGGCGAGGGGCTCTAGGATTTGTGTCTGTTGTGGACAAAACAAACTTTGTTGTATTCTCAGATTGTAATAGGCCCTGTTCTCGGTCCCGGAGCTTTTGTAGAGCTTTGAGTGGGATAAAGCCTCCGTTCCTAGGTTTACATTTTACCTGTTAGGTTGACCTTACTAAATAGTCGAACCTTCCCCAGTCCTTTTTATATCTGAGCAGGCCATACACTGGTAGATTTTCATACAAATGTTTGTATAAAAAATCTCATCAGTACATTCAATAAAAGACTTGATGAATATCCTTTCAAATGTTGTTTGCTTTTAATGTTTAAATTTGGAACTAAAGGAATTCACCGTACTCCTAGAATTTCATTTGTTGGAGAAAAAATTTCCATCTAGCTTCTTTAATTTTGCACTATATTCGAAAACTATCAACAATTTGACTCCATTAACTATAGGAAAATTGAACAAACGTTCTGAAAATTTAAATTTTTAAAGAAATTTCTACTGGTGTAAGCTGGTGCCAGCTTTATGCCCTGTACACACGATCGAATATCTGATGGAATCTAATCCGATGGATTTTTTCGTCGGATATCCGATGAAGCTGACTTTCATCAGTCTTGCCTACACACCATCAGTCAAAAATCCAACCGTGTTCAACGTGGTGACGTAAAACACTACGACGTGCTGAGAAAAATGAAGTTCAATGCTTCCGAGCATGCGTCGACTTGATTCTGAGCATGCGTGGATTTTTCTCCACACAGACAATCGTTTTTTTTCTATAGTTTTTTTATCCATAGAAAAATTTTAAAACATGTTATATTTTTTTTCACCGATGTAAAACAAACTGATGGCGCCCACACACGATCGGTTTATCCGATGAAAACGGTCCATCGGTCCGTTTTCATCAGACAAACCGATTGTGTGTACAGGGCTTTAGGTTCAAGGGCTGTCCCTCTCTGCTGTTACAGCCTGCTGCTGGGTAAGAGGCTGACTATTGACAGAATGATAAAAAGGTACATGTGTCTTTGTTTTGAGGAACCTACCTATTAAGGGACAGTGTGTTAACCACTTCAGCCCTGGAGGATTTGGCTGCCAAATGACCAGGCCACTCTTTACAATTTGCCACTGGGTCGCTTTAACTGTCAATTCCGCGGTCGTGCGACATGGCTCCCAAACAAAATTGATGTCCTTTTTTTGAAATTTTGAAAAAAAAGCAATATTTTTTACTTTTTGCTATAATAAATATACCCCAAAAATATATAAAAAAACAAACTGTTTTCTCAGTTTAGGCCGATACGTATTCTTCTACATATTTTTGGTAAAAAATCGCAATAAGCTTTTATTGATTGGTTTGTGCAAACATCTACAAAATAGGGGATAGTTTTATGGTATTTTTATTAATATTTTTTTTTACTAGTTATGGCGGCGATCTGTGATTTTTATCATGATTGCGACATTATGACACATCGGCCACTTTTGAAGCTATTTTGGGAACATTGTCATTTATACAGCGATCAGTTCTTTACAAATACACTGATAACTGTGTAAATGACACTGGCAGGAAAGGGGTTAACCAGTAGGGAGCGAGGAAGGGGTTAAGTGAATCCTAGGGAGTGATTCTGTGTGGGGGCTGGGCTACATGTGACACGACACTGATCACTGCTCCCGGTGACAGGGAGCAGAAGATCAGTGTCCTGTCACAAGGCAGAACAGGGAGATGCCTTGTTTACACAGGCATTCCCCCCTTTTTGCAGCTCCGTGAAACGATCGCGTGACAGCGGAGGACATCGAGTCCGCAGGTGACGCAGGCATGGTCACGGTGCTTGCGGCAGGGACTTATATATACGTTGCTTTGCGCAGCCGTGCCATTCTGCCGACATATAAGTGCGTGGGCCGGTCGACAAGCGGTTAATCAGGAACTGACATAAGTTTAGATAGTGGCTCAGCTAAGCAGATATTTTTGTTTGCTTTATGCTATGAACTTGCTGTACAAGGCCCTCCTGTGTAAGCATACCTCTCAACATTTTGACATAGGACACCTACTTGCAAACGTATGTAGGCATAGAACCCCTTGACACACCCCCTTAAGGGAGAATTAACAAACAAAAAAAAGTTAATGAAGCCCACAGGGACATTTTTTACCACTCCTATTCCTTTATATTGGCTTTTAAAATTTACAATTGCAGCAAATTCTAATTTGGATGAAAGGTTTAGCACTGGGAAAATGACGAAAATGAGGGGCAAAGAGGGACAGAGGGACATTGCTCCAAATCAGGGACAATCCCTCGAAATCAGGGACAGTTGGGAGCTATGTATAAGGTTAATTGTTTAGTGCTTTGCTGAATAAAAGTGCTGGAAAAACCTGCATGGATTGTTTCTTAGATGTGCTTGTCTAGTGCATGTTCTATTGCTGCTGGCTGCAAAGGATCTATGGGCCAGATTCACCAAAGAGATACGACGTCGTATCTCCTGATACTCCGTCGTATCTCTGTTTCTATCTATGCGGCTGATTCATAGAATCAGTTACGCATAGATATCCATAAGATCCGACAGGTGTAATTGTTTTACACTGTCGGATCTTAGGATGCAGTACCGTGGCCGCCGCTGGGGGGGAGTTCGCGTCGTAAACCAGCATCGGGTATGCAAATTAGGAGTTACGGCGATCCACAACGGATTTTCGCGTTCGATACGTCGCCGCTAGTCTAGTTTCCCGTCGCAAAGTTAGTCATTATTTGACCTGCCCTAACTTTACACAGCAATCGTATTGCTGTATAAAGTATGGCCGTCGTTCCCGCATCGAAATGTAGAATTTAACGTCGTTTGCGCAACACGTCCGGGAATATGGAAGTACGCTACGCGCGTCGCCGTTCGAAAAAATGACATCACGGCGCGCAAAGCACGACGGGAATTGCGAAACTGAGCATGCGCAGTAGGTCCGGCGCGCCTAATTTAAATGGCACACGCCCATTTGAATTGGCCGGAGGCCGCCGGCATAGTTTTCATCGCAAGTGCTTTGTGAATCAGGCACTTGCGATGAAAACTTGCGGCGGTGTAACGTATCTACGATACGCCGCCGCGATTCTACGTGAATCTGGCCCTATGTTCTTTCTTTTCTTGTTATCATTTCCAAATTCCATACAAATACTTAGCACTACAAAATGATACTTGGCTCTATATTCTCTAAAAGGGTCCGTAATGGGAGCTGGGTACAGAGTGGAACCAAGGGTCCATTCTCAGAGGTGTGTAGGGGCAGAACCAAGGGTCAGTGCTTGGAGGTGGGTAGGATGCGGAGACACAAAGTGACTTAGGGCCCTTTCACCCTGCCACGACTTGAAAGTCACACAATTTTACTGTGATTTAGAATTTGCTGCGATTTTGACACGATTTCAGAGAATGTCTGTGTAAACTTGAGATCTATGAACCGCAACTTGCATCAAAGTCGGACCATAGTAGTGCAGGGACTACTTTGAAGTCGGTGCAACTTGAAGTTGCACAGATATGAATGGTACTCATTGGAAATCATGGGGTATGACTTGTCATGCGACTTTGCATTCCCAAGTCGCAGGACAAGTCGCACAAGTGTGAAAGGGGCTTTAGAAGGTGGGAGTTCCTACACCTATGCTCTGAGAAAAAAAAGAACTTGAAAGATTGAAAGTGTAGCACCCTGGGGTTTAGTCAGGGAACTCCTCACAAATTGACTTGCCAAGAGTAGTAATTTTGATCGATTGATAGAGATCTATTGATTTCTCCCAAAGTTTGACCTTGTTGCACTTTTCTCTAATACCACTATGTGGCCAGAAACGTAGTGGTACTAGATATCAGAAGGGCAACCCAAGGTCAGGTTATGGGTATATGGAGTAAATCGGCCAATGAGCAGGGTTTCTCTTGAATCCCTTGGCCTGCTGGGAGAATCTATAAATTCGGGTGAGGCCAGGTGATCTATGTTCTGTGCCACATAAACAGCTGTCTGGGTGAATGTGTGTCGTATGCCCCATACTGCTAGGCTGGAGATTGTGCCTATCCTAGGGGAATCTGGCTGCCAGGCTGTGTGAGGACCTATTCAGAAGTAAGAGGGCAGCACAGGGTTGGGACTGCGGCTTGCAGTCCAAACGAAAGTGACAGTTCTGTTGGTGGTCAGAGGTAGGAGGAAAGCTGTCGCCACAAAGGGATCAACCACCTTTACCAGGGACCACAGTGAGTAAGGCCCCTTTCACGCTGGGGCGGGAGGTGCGTCGGTGGTAAAGCGTCGCTATTTTTAGCGGCACTTTATCGCCAATTCCGCTGCCCTATTCCTCCGCTAGTGGGGCATGTGCAGAAGTAGCACCTTGCTGGGGCCTTTACCTGCACGGCTGTCCACCTATTGAAGTCTCAGAGTCTGCCAATTGGATCTATAATTACTTAAGGGTGTCCTGGCCCTAACCCACTTTTCCCCAAAAATACAAAAAGGACTGTCAAAAGAAATAAAACCTCTTTTGCATCCAAGAAGTGTCTGGCGATGACTTTCACCATCTTTGCACCCACTATGCCTCACAACCCACTACATATTAAAGGATGTCAGCTATCTTTGGCTTTAAAGGTCCTCATTAGACTGGACAAGGCCGGAGACCTTGCTACAAAAGTAATAGGGTTACAGGGAGGGTTATTTTGAGGAATGTGATTACAAGGTGAATAAATATGAGGGTTGTGGTTTCGGGGAGTCTTAGGGTGTTTGTGAGGGGACCCTACCATAGAGTACAGCATGATACAGAGAGCACCCAGATGAAAACCAGTGCTGAGTTTTCAGCATAGAGGCCAAATATATAACTGATGTGCATGTATTTTGGACTACTTTTCACAAAATTTTCAATGAAACCCTATACCTCCTGTAAATTATAATTCTGCATCCTAGGACCACTTTAGAACACTTGTTGCTCAAACAGTATCAACAGTACCAAACAAAAGTATCAGAAGAGAAAAGTATTAATTGTGTATGAAGAATAATGTATTTTACCTGCAGACACAAAGAAAATTCCAGCACTTAATATGATATTGTGTCGGGTTTTGTAGAACTCGCTGGCAGCAATGCAAAGCCCTCCCATGAAGAGCAGAATTACACTGAGGATAGGGAATATACTGGAAGCCCTCACAGCCCCTGTAAAAAGAAAGTGTAAAAGTAATGGCGATCATATATTTATGTTCAGACTTTAAACCTTCTAACAGTATTATTATACAGGATTATTTATTATTATATAGGATTTATATAGCGTCAACAGTTTGCGCAGTGCTTAACAAAATTAAGGCAGACATTCCAGTTACATTACGAGGAATCAGAGGGCCCTGCTCATTATAGTTTACATTCTCTAAAAGGGGGGGTCAATTGATACAAAAGGTAATAGCTGTGGTGGATGAGCTGATGGAGAAAGTAAAACAGTGTATTAGTTTGAAGCAGGATAGAATTCTTTAAAGA
Organism: Rana temporaria; assembly: GCF_905171775.1. NCBI lineage: Eukaryota > Metazoa > Chordata > Amphibia > Anura > Ranidae > Rana > Rana temporaria. Next base: position 59,430,793 of record NC_053495.1, on the reverse strand, counting down.
GAAGGGTTTTCAGGGATCGTCTAAAGATGGATAGATTAGGGGACAGTCGAATAGATTGTGGTAGGGAGTTCCAAAGGATGGGAGAAGCTCTGGAGAAATCCTGGAGGCGAGTATGGGAGGAGGTGACAAGGGAGCTAGAGGTCTTGGGATCACCAAAGAGAGCGGCCTTGTTGGTATTTGGAGAATAGATTAGTGATGTAGCTGGGGGGAGAGTTATGGATGGCTTTGTAAATTATTGTTAGTACTTTACAGTATTAAAGGGGTTGTGGAATCAAAAATATACCATGATTATGATTTGTCCTAGAGTAGACTCACAGGATATAACAATAGTGTGAGGCCTCGTACACACGACCGAGGAACTCGTCGTAAATGAAACATCGTTTTTCCTCGACGAGTTTCTTGTCAGGCTTGTGGATAAAATTGACAAGCTTTCTTTGCGTACACACTGTCAAGACCAAATCTCCTCGTTCTCAAATGCGGTGACGAACAACACATACAACGGCAGGGGAAGTTCGATTCCACTGGCACAACCCTTGGGGCTGCTTTTGCTAATCTCATGTTACTGCGTGTTAAGTAAAAGTTTGGTAAGAGACGATTTGCACTTTTCAGACTGCTACAGCGTGACAAATGTGCTATCTCCATTACAAGCGCTACTTTTACCAAAGGTGCGCTCCCATCTCATACTTTATTCTGAGCATGCGCGGATTTCTTAGCATACACACGATCGTGTTTCTCGTCGAAAAAACAGCCCGACGAGGAAATTGAGACTCCCGTCGAGGAAAAATAGAACTTTTTCTGTTCTCTTTTTTTCTCGTTGAGTTCCTCGACAGTTTTCTCGATGGAAAACATACACACGGCCGTTTTCCTCTGCAAAAAAGCTCTGCCACCAAGTTTCTTGATGGATTCTGTTGAGGAAAACGGTCGTGTGTACGAGGCCTTAGAAATATTTTTTGTATACTGCATTGTACTGATTTTCACTGTTCATCACAAAATGACTAAACATTGTTTAAACATGTTTTACCAAGAACCAGCAACCGAGTCCCTCTGCTTACTCACCAGCATCTAGCCTCCTCTTGTAGACTATGTTGTGACAACTATCGCGTTGCCTTGCATTTTCTTAATATATCTGCTCTTTGTGCGCTGTATTACTTGCCTTTTATTGACGTCAGAAATGGCCACCTACATATTTCTCATATTTGTCTTGTGACAGATTTTCTTTACGAAAAGCACTAAAATGGTATACTCAACAAACCTTGCTGGTCTTCTAATACCGCGTACAGACGATTGGACATTCCGACAACAAAACCGTGGATTTTTTCCGAGGGATGTCTTGCATACACACGGCCACACAAATTGTGTCAGAAATTCCGAACGCCAAGAACGCGGTCACGTACAACACGTACGACTGCACTATTAAGCGAAGGTTCAATACCAGTTGTGTTAGTAGAAGTTTGGTGAGAGACAATTTGTGCTTTTCAGCCTCGTGCTTTTCAGTCCGTTACAGCGTGACAAATATGCCATCTCCATTATGAACGCTAGTTTTACCAGACCGATCGATTCCGTCCGTACTTGATTCAGAGCATACATGGAATTTTGTGTGTCAGAATAGTCTACACACGGATTTTCTTGTCGGAAAATTTAAGAACCAGCTCTAAAATATTTGTTTAAGAAAATGTTCGATGGAGTCTACACACGATCAGAATTTTCGACAACAAGCTCCCATCGAACATGTGTTACGCGTCAATAGAATGGATTTCTAAACCAAATAATACATTTTTCCAGCAGCATGTAGTGAATTTTGTTTAAGATGTAGACACATATGACTTTGTTTAAAATGTCTGTCATCAGAAAAGTGACATTGCAGGCCTCTTTATAAAAATGTTAGATGCCTCCCTGTGTCTGACCCAGAACAAGCATGTTGTAAATGAGTTCCGTCGGAGACTCTTTACCACGTGATCAGCCGTGTCCAATCATGGCTGATCACGATGTAAACAAGAGCAGCCGTGATCAGCTTTTCCTCACTCGCGTCTGTCAGACAAGAGTAGAGGAGAGGCGATCGGCTTCTCCTTTGACAGATCAGTTTGTGCTGATAGATTATCAGCGCAGCCCCCCCGAGGATGCCCACACTAGACCACCAGGGATGCCCACCACCAGGTATGCCACCCTAGACCAACAGGGATGCCATCAGTGCCCACAATGGATGCCAATCAGTTGCCACAATGGATGCCAATCAGTTCCCACAATGTGCATCACTGATTGGCAGACATTGTTTGGCACTGATTGGCATCCATCAGTACAACATATTACAGTACATCCGTGCCGCCCATCTGTGCCCATCTGTGTCGTCCATCTGTGCCCATCCGTGTCGCCTATCTGTGCCCATCCGTACCGCCCATCTGTGCCCATCCATGCCGCCTATCCGTGCTGCCCATCCGTGCCACCCATTCGTGCCGCCCATCTGTACCCATCCGTGCTGCCCATCTGTGCCCATACGTGCTGCCTCATCTGTGCCCATCCGTGCCGCCTCATCTGTGCCGCCCCATCTGTGCCCAACCGTGAAGGACAAAACGTACTTATTTACAACGTTTTGTAACGTAAACAAAAAAAAGCATTTGTTTTTCAAAATTTTCGGTCTTTATTATTTTTTTTAGCAGAAAATAAAAATCCCAGAGGTGATCAAATACCACCAAAAGAAAGCTCTATTTGTGGGAACAAAATTATAAAAATGTTGTTTGGGTACAGTGTAGCATGACCGCGTAATTGTCATTCAAAGTGCAACAGCGCTGAAAGCTGAAAATTGGTCTGGGCAGGAAGGTGTATAAGTGCCCAGTATGGAAGTGGTTAATAAAGGCTTGCACCTTGTACAGTATAGGATTTCATGTCATGTGTGCTCAGTCTTGCCACGAAGAGTTAATCTAGCTCGAAGCAGTCCTCTTATCTTTTTTCAGTGAGATTAAAATGGACAGAGAAATAGAAGTAGGTTTCTCCCCCTTGATGTGATTGACAGGTGATTTACATATCTCATGCCTGAGAGATACATTCTGTGTACTTCAGATCCCCTCCTCCTTTCTTCTCCAGCTCTCCCAGGATTTGCTGCTCCACACCTCAGCATTATTGTGCATGCTGAAGTCATGTGGTGACCTTTCTGGGTTTTGACCGGATGTTAGTGATCATAGCAGAAGTTCAGTGTAAGAAATAAACAGGAGAAAATGCATGTTAACAAAGGTACTGTAGAGGTGGGTGGGGAGTCTATTGACATCACGACTCCACCCACCGAGCTCCGGACAACAGACCCACCCACAGAATCTGCAGTTTTTCAGGTCTCATAACAGACAGAGGGGAGACATTTGACAGGTAAGGATACCTGCAGGAGGCATGTATATCCTTTTAGATAACCACTATGGCCATAGTTTAGAAAGGACGAGAGTGGGTTTATATCCACTTTAACGAACAATAAACCTAAGATAAAGGCAGTTTACTAAAACAGCCACTGTTAAAAGCAATATTTGAATGTTTCAGAAATGCAATAGAACTGAAGAAAAGTTCTGTCTATTTGGGAAGTAATCTGTCTTACAAGCACAATAAAAATGCTGCAGTCCACCTTTCCTTGAATTATAGTTGGCAATAACTTTGAGCAATAGGTTAGCATATTTAAAAGGCGTCTTTAATGTGTATGGTTCATACAACTGTCTGTCTTATCCCTGACTCCATTTGGGAGGAAATACTGTAGAAAGGAGAACAAAAAAGATACTGGTGTTTTAGGGAGGAGAATGAGGTTGCTTGAATGGAACCTGTCACAAACTAAGAGTGATCATAAATATTGTATGTACAGTGGGGGAAATAATTATTTGATCCCCTGTAGATTTTGAAAGTTTTTCCACTTACCAAGTCATGAAGGGTCTATAATTTGTTATCATAGGTGTATTTTAAATGATGGAGACAGAATATCAACCAAAAAAACAAATTTCTTCCCTCAAACATGGCAAGTCGAGTTGATGTCAAAGAGCTCAATTTTGGTCTCATCTGACCACAGCACTTTCTCCGAATCATTTGGATGATCATTATTTGACTTGCCATGTTTGGAAGAAGAAAAATGCTGACTATGACCCTAAGAACACAATCCCTACAGTCAAGCACAGAGGTGGAAACATTATGATTTGGGGCTGTTTCTCTGCTAAAGATACAGGCCGACTTAGATGGGGCCATGTATTGTAAAATCTTGTATGACACTGAAGATGGGTCATAGATTGGTCTTCCAGCATGACAATGACCCAAAACATAACAAAGGGGTGGCTAATGAAGAATATTAAGGTCATTTAGTGGCTTAGCCAGCCTCCAGGCTTTAATCCTACAGAAAATGTATTAAGGGGGCTGAAAGTTCGATTTGCCAAAAAACCTTAGGGATTTAGAGATCTGTAAAAAAGAGTGGACCAAAATCGCTCCTGAAATGTGTGCAAACCTGGTCACTAACTACAAGAAACGTCTTACTTCTGTGCTTGCCGATGTAGCACCCTGGTGTTTAGGCAAGGTTGCTAGTAAATTTAGCTTGCCAGGTTATAATTTTACTGGCTAATTGATAGAAGATCAATTGATTCTCCTCTAATTCAGGAATTGCTGCACATTTTCTCTCCTGTTACTAAGTGACAATGTGGCTGGTGACATTAGAATGGCAAGGGGCTCTGCAAGGTCAGAGTATGAATGGATGGGGTGTCTCAGCCAATTGGCAGGGGTTTCTTTAGTCCCTTGGCCTGTTGGGAGAGCCTATTTATTTGTGTGGAGTCAGGTGATTGGGATTCTGTGCCACCTGGACGGTTGTCTGGGTGGACGTGTGTTATGTCGCCCGAGGTGGCTAGGCTGGAAGCCTGAGGCCTATCCCCGGACAACTGGCTGCTAGGCTGCCTGAGGCCTATCCAGGAGCAGGAGAAGCAGCGTATGGTTGGGACTGCAGGATTGGAGTACAATCAAGTTGAGAAGGTTCAGCCAGACGGGAAACCAGTTGTGGTTGGAGGTAGAAGAGAAGCTGTCACCACTAAGGGATCATCGACATGACTACCGGGGACTGAAGTGAGCAAGCTTCAGCAAGTACCAGAGCAGTATTCTCACCAACCAGGGGGTGAAGAAGTGGGAAACCTTCAGCAAGTGCAAAGCCAGTGACCCAGTAGGATAGCGGGAGTGACGTTTGAGGAGTATACAGCGGGATAGCTGTGAAAGAGCTCAGGGGGATCCTGTGACGACTGGGATCTGGAAGTCTAGTGAGAGACTGAGATCTCAGTGAGTAAGATCTACAGTGAGATACTGTGAGATAAAAACGGACTGTTCTGCATAACCAAGAGTTACGTGCAACTACCTTTTATTGACAGTTGCAAGATTAGTGGCCTAGACAGTGGATTAGTGGCCTAGACAGTGGTCCTACCTAAACAGAAGTGTTATCAGGCTGGAGACCTTCCACTGTATAGCTGTCTACTTATAGAAGTCTCAGAGTCTGCCAATTAGCATTGCATTTAATCAAGGGTGTACTGGGCCTAACCCTCTCTCCCATAGTTCTGTTAAGAGACAATAAATCTCTTGTTCGCATTCAAAACGTGACTGGCGCCCAGCATTTCTTCTTGCATCACACCCACCATGCCTGGTAACCCACTTTACAAAGAAGGATGTCAGCTCGCCCTGACTCTGGAGTTCATCATTAGGCCTCTAGGGTTCGGAAAACTTGCTACATTTGGCGCCCAATGTGGGGCAAATGCGTTATTCCTACAACAGTCGCCCCTAGAAACCGGCTACAGCTACTCTGTGGGAAGGTGGCTAGTAACATCGTTACTGCATATAGACTGTTATTGGGCATTCCACCAATGTGGAACAAACATGTTTTATTGCTCAAGGGAAACGTGTCAGCCTAGTCTTTTGTCACTTTATACCAGTGCTGCAGAGGTTAAAATTGACTCCCTTAAAGCTTTGGTGTGCCATGAAGAGAAAGAGGCAGGCACTGAAGTTTCCCCAAAGTATGTGGACCAATCCTTTGGCAGGAGGAGGAGACACCGCTCTGCAGAGGAGCATAAGGAAGTGCTGCCACGTTCATCCGATTGTTGGGTGGAAAAGATGGTGCAGCTTGGAGATACCATGTCGGAGTGGAAGAGGTATGCTCTGGGTATTGACCCTGGTCTGAATGGGTCTAAGGGCATCCTGACTGACACCAGGTTACGATATACACCTAGGGGTAGCCTTGCCCTGTAAATGGCAGGAGGCTATGAGGCCTTGGGACTGATCTGTGGGAAGTGTTCTGGTTTGGCCACACACCTGCGGCCTTAGATCGTCTGTGGACACTGCAGGGAATCCCTGTTTGAGATAGTCACACCGGCCCAACCTCTGCAGACACTACAGGCAGATTGGGACAAGAGTGTCACCATCCCGGCTGGGGACGGCATTGAGAGTCCCCCTGCTATCACCCGGTTTGTGCAAGAAGCTACTCCTCCCATCTCTTTGGCTGCTCCAGGACTCAGTGCTCCTGCTATAACTTGAGGCCATGGTCAGGCCCAACTGCATTCCTTGATGGAACTCCCTGGGGGAAAGACGCCAGAGTCGGGTAAGCCTGAAATGGGTGAGAGTGGTGTGCAAGTGGGAGCTGTGATGACTGTGGCCAGTAAGGGGGGTGAGGTTGCTTTGCCAGTTGATGTCAGTACAAAGCGTAACCTGCGCCCGGCCAAAGAGTGCTCTACTATCTCTCATTCGGACATCTCATCCAATAAGATATCTGAGCTGTTTTCAGATAATTTGTCATGGACTGGGAGGTGGACTGATAGTGAGGAAGAGCAGGCATGTGATTTGGAGAAAGATGATATTCTTCCCATGCAAGCTACTAGCGTGAAGATTGAACTGTCAGCCAGTGCAGCGCCACCCTTGCATATTACTAATTATTTTGAGGAAAATTGTTGGGCAAGTTGGGTTACTAAAGTCCGTGTTACTAAACCAACTCAAGTGACCAAGTTGTTGCTGGGCACCAGGTCCAACATGCTCCTGATGCACGGGTCCTGCCTGGATGTGGAGACCCTAAAACACTGCCTAGGCTGTCCAAGTTACAGCACATTATTTTAAAGAAAGTGGCTAAAGATTATGGCTATTTGTATCCACATGTCCCAATTCAGTTGGAAGAGGAGATACAGGAGAAAAAGGCACAGTGGGTAGATGTTCGAAACTTTCTCAAGATCCCCCTTAACTTTGATCTTAAAAAGTTATCTCTAAGGTATGCTAAAAGGTACTACTCTTCTGTTTCACAAACTTGGGACTATGGCCAGCATATTACCCCAGACTGTAATTGTTCTCAGGCCTAACCAGAGAGACCTTCAGCATTAAATCACTACTACGGAGACAAGTGAGAAACCTGTACAGCTGCCAGATCCCAGATATTACTAGTACATACTACTGAACTGTGTCAAGCTGAAAAGAAAAATCATTACAGATTACAAATATGTGCTTTGTGGAGTCAGGGTGCTTAACCGAAGCTACTCCACCTTCAAAAAGAGAGTTGCTGTGGGGACATTCCTGTTTGCCTGTGCATGCTGGTTTGTGTTCTGCTGGCAATTGCAGGGAGTGTCCCAGGTGAGTCATGCTGGCCTGTGTTCTGGAAATGGCAGTGTACCTAACTTTGAGAGTGACACGTTGATTTACAGTTGAGAGACTTCAACGTGTGCTGTTCTTTATCAACAAAGAAAATGATTCTCAGCCCCTGGCTGTGTTGTGGACACACTGAGATTTAAAATGGCATGCCTCCTGTCCCCGGAGTTATCACTAAGAAGAACTGAAGATGCTGGAAAAATGCTATTGATATGTGAATGTACCCCGAGTGACGCATTGATGGACATTGGGGCTCCAAGAACACTGAGGTGTTTAGTTAGATAGGTAGACTAAGCTGTGACAAAAAGGGCAAGCTCTCACCCCAAACTTGAAAATTGGACTGAAAATGTTCTATTTTTGTCTATACAAGCAGTGCCATCTTAATAGCATCATGGACCCCTGAGAAAAGTAATGCTCTGGGGCCCCTACAATGGAGGTAGCACATGTAAACAGACATCAAGTAGGTAGGAGGCAGACAAGTGAAGCTTCCCCTTTTGGGTGGAGCTCCGCATTAACTACATGAACAATCATTCTGTAAAGCAAAGAAACAGTGGGAAATTACTACATACATAAAGGAACAAAGCTGTCCTGTGCATATAATATACTGTATTTATTGGCGTATAGCACTCACTTTTTTACCCTGAAAATAAAGGGTAAACTGTGCCTGCGTGTTATACGCAGGGGGCCGTGGAAAGTTGTTTCCCTGAAACTTCCCTCTTAGAGTTAGGGTGCGTGTTATACGCTGTAATGTTTGGGGGACCAGCTTGATCGCAGGACACAGGCTTTTTAAATCAAAACTAAGGTTTATTAAACTTAAATGGCTTAGCAGCAGCAAAAACAAAGGAAATAACAGTCTCACCGACTTGTACAGCTCAGAACTGCTATCGCAGTTAAATAGTCCTTGCAGGTAAGTCCTTCAGTAGCAGGCTTTCAGGCAACACACTGCCAAGTCCTTTCACAGCTTTTCATAGCTTCCACAGCTTTCCTTGTCCACCATTCACCGTGCATAGACTCTCCTACACTCCTTCCCTCTCACCTGCACTTCCTGTCTGCTTTAAACTACTTCCTTACACAGGTGCGTTAACCCTTTCCATTCCCTTAAAGGCACCACAGTCCAAACAGAGGGGAAATATAACGTCCTTCCAGGACCCAGCCATGGCGTCCTGTACATATCCCCCCCCTGTGCCCCAACGCCAAGGAGGTGGAGGCAACAGTGGAGCTCAAACAATGGACTCGGGAGAGGGCATCTGCATTTTGATGCAGTCTCCCGGGCCTATGCTCCACTACAAACTTAAATTCTTGGAGCGCCAGGAACCAACGTGTAATCCTGGCATTAGTCCCTTTACCCTGCCTCATCCATGTTAAAGGGGCATGATCAGAAATGAGCCTAAACTTCCTCCCCAAGAGGTAATACCTGAGGGAATCCAGAGCCCACTTAATGGCCAGACACTCTCTTTCAATAATAGCGTAGTTTTTCTCCGCTGGTGTCAACTTTCTACTGAGGAAGACTACTGGGTGTTCCTCACCACAAACAACCTGTGACAACACAGCTCCCAATCCTACATCGGAAGCATCAGTTTGGACAACAAACTCTTCTGAAAAATTGGGCGCTATCAAGACAGGGTGTTGGCACAGTAATGACTTGAGCACCAAAAAAGCCTTCTCAGCGTCTGCATTCCACTCCACCATGACCGATTTCCGACCCTTAGTCAGATCGGTCAATGGAGCCGCCAATGTGGCAAAGTTGGGTACGAACCTCCTGTAGTATCCCACCATGCCCAGGAATGCACGTACCTGCTTTTTTGTGAGGGGGCGGGGCCAACTCTTTATAGCCTCTACCTTGCTGACCTGAGGTTTCACCACCCCTCTACCCACAATATAGCCCAGGTATTTCACCTCCTCCATTCCCAAAGCACATTTTTCCGGGTTTATTGTAAACCCCTCTTTCCAGAGAGAGTCCAGTACTGCCTGGACTTTGGGCAAGTGTGACTCCCAGTCTCTGCTAAAAATGACTATGTCGTCCAAGTACACTGAGCCATACTCCCGATGAGGTCGTAAAATCCTATCCATTGCTCGCTGGAACGTGGCTGGAGCAGTTTGCAGTCCAAAAGGCATTCTTTTGTACTGAAAACTCCCCTCTGGAGTAGAAAAAGCAGTTTTCTTTTTAGCAGCCTTAGTTAATGGGATTTGCCAATACCCCTTGGTAAGGTCTAATGTTGTGATATACCTAGCTGGACCTAGTCTCTCAATAAGTTCATCTACCCGGGGCACGGGGTAGGCATCAAACCGTGAAACTTCATTAAGCTTCCGGAAATCATTGCAGAATCGCAGAGTCCCGTTGGGCTTTGGTACCAACACAATCGGGCTCGACCACTCACTCTGCGATTCCTCAATGATCTCCAGGTCCAGCATCTTCTTTACTTCCTCTGAAACGGCCTTCCTTTGAGCCTCTGGGATGCGGTAGGGCCTGACAAAAACTTTGACTCCAGGTTCCGTGATAATATCATGCTCTATGATACTAGTTAGCCCCGGCAAGTCTGAAAACTTCTCTTTATTTCTCTGCAAGAACTCCTTTGCCTGCTGACTTTGGTATTTAGATAGGGTATTTGCTACTTGGACACTCTCCACCCCAACCTGAGGCTCAAGCCTTGCACTAGCCAGGGAGGTCACCGGTTCCCTGTCTGTCCAGGGCTTTAACAAGTTGACATGATATATTTGATACGGTTTCCTCTTGCCTGGCTGGTGGACTCTATAATTGACCTCTCCCACTTTTTCCACAACTTCAAAGGGTCCTTGCCACCTGGCTAAGAACTTACTTTCCACAGTGGGAATTAGCACCGCTACTCGATCCCCCACTTGGAAGTGCCTTATTTTAGCAGCCCTGTTATAGACCCGTCGTTGAGCCTCCTGGGCTTTTTGCAAATGCTCTTTGACTAGCGGCATCACGGTTTGGATCCTTTCCTGCATTTGGGAGACATATTCCAGGACACTCTTATGCTGAACAGGTTCACTTTCCCACTCCTCTTTAACCACGTCAAGAAGTCCGCGAGGTCTCCGCCCATATACCAACTCAAAGGGCGAAAAACCCGTGGAGGCCTGGGGCACTTCCCGGATAGCAAACAGGAGAGCTGGTAACAGGCAGTCCCAATCTTTCCCATCCCTTTGTACCACTTTCTTGAGCATAGATTTAAGGGTCTTATTAAAGCGTTCCACCAACCCGTCCGTTTGGGGATGGTAGACCGATGTGCGTAGCTGTTTAATCCGGAACAGCTTACACACATCGGCCATAACCCTTGACATAAACGGGGTACCCTGGTCTGTGAGTATTTCCTTGGGGAAACCAGTCCGTGTAAACATCTGGAATAATTCCCGGGCAATGGCCTTTGAGGAGGTATTCCGCAGGGGTAGCGCCTCAGGATATCGGGTGGCATAGTCAAGAATCACCAATATGTAGGAGTGACCTCAAGCTGACTTTACCAAGGGACCCACTATATCCATGGCTATCCTCTCGAATGGGACCTCAATTATGGGCAGAGGGACCAAAGGGCTCCGAAAATGAGTCACCGGAGCGGTCAACTGACAGGTCGGACAAGAGGTACAGTATCTCTTTACCTCTGCTTTCAGACCTGGCCAGTAAAACCGGTCGGTGATCCGTGCCTCCGTTTTTTCAACTCCCAGGTGTCCCCCTAACACATCGTTATGGGCCAGGTCCAGAACCTTTCGTCTATATTGTTGGGGTACCAACAATTGCTCTACCACATTTTCTCTCTCCTTGGTAACCCGATACAGCAACTCATTATATATTGCAAAGTGTGGCCACCTCTCATTCGCACCTGGCTCTTGGGGAACCCCATTTACTACTACCACTTGTTCCCGTGCATGGGCCAAAGTGGGGTCCTGCATCTGAGCAGTCCCAAATGCCCCATGGGGAACACCCAAATCCGGCAGCGCAGGGGTAGAGGCCACTTCCTCATCCTCTTCCCCCAGCATTACCTGAAGTGGGAAAGGCTCCTCCCCCTTAGTGTTTTGGTAGGTCTGTGGACCACATATCTTGACATCCTCAATAGTATCAACACTACTTTCATCACCATTAACCCAATCATTAGCATTTTCCCCATCTGGGTCCACATTAACGTTTGGCAGTTCAGGGTTATCCCTCTCAGCAGCAGGAACAGGGGGGCTAGTTTCTCCCCAGTCTCTGAACTGTTCTCCTTGTTCCCACAGTTTTGTAAACAATGGACAGTCTCGTCCTATTATAACATCATGCACCAAGTTCTTTATCACCCCCACCTCTTGAGTAACAGTGCCACATGCTGAGGAGATAGACAACGTGATGAGCGGGTACTCTCTAGTGTCCCCGTGAATGCATACCACCCGTAAAGTTTTTCTTACCGGACCGATCTTCCCAATCACTCTAGGATGAACCAGGGTTACCATGCTTCCAGAGTCCAACAAAGCCCGGGCAGGGAGGTGGTTCACTTGGACTTCACACTCAAACTTTTCCTCATCCAGGTCGAGGTGTGTGGTGCACACTTTGTGGGCACAAAAAGACCCCCTCCGAAGAACCCCGCATTCCATGGGCTCCTCTTGCAGTGGGCAGTGTGCCCGGGTATGACCCCAGGAATGACATCGCCAACATTGTACATCCCCTCCTCTCCGAACAGGAACAGAACGCTGCGAAGGTACCGGGAGTGTCTCTTGGCCTTCCGGGGTGTTTGTCCCAGGGCTCCTTGGAACATCCTTTCGAAGGGCAGCAGTTGGTCGAACAGGCCGTGGCAGACTAGGCCCTATGCGCTTGGTAGGTCCGAGCAGGTCCTCCACCACTGTATATCGTTCCACCATCTCAACAAGGAGGTTTGCTGTTTTGGGGTCTCCATGGCTGACCCACCGTTGGAGGTCATCTGGCAGGGACCTCAGGTATCGGTCCAGCACGACCCGCTCCACAATTTGGGGGCCAGACAACACCTCAGGCTGCAGCCATTTTTTTACTAGTTGCACCAGGTCATGCATTTGAGACCGGGGTGGCCGATCTGGACGATATTTCCATTGGTGTACACGTTGGGCCCGAACGGCCGTAGTCACCCCCAGACGAGCCAGAATTTCTGCCTTTAACTTTTGATAGTCTTTAGCATCATCTGGTGGCAGGTCAAAGTAGGCTTTTTGAGGATCTCCAGTGAGAAAAGGAGCAATGAGGCCGGCCCACTGGTCCTGAGACCATCCTTCTCTCTCCGCTGTCCTCTCAAATGTAGCAAGAAATGCCTCTACATCATCGCTCAGGGACAACTTCTGTAGAAAATGGCTTGCCCTCACAGTCACCTGGTTGCCAGGGGCAACAGCCGCTTGTTCCCGAACCTGAGACAGCTGCTGCACTGCTTCCTTTAAAGCAGTCACCTGAGCCTGCATAACCCCTTGCTGCGTCGCTTGCTGGGCCGCCAACAGGCGAGTATTTTCTTGCTGCAGAGCCAGCGCCTCTTTGTGGTAAGTTTGTTGTGCCTCCAGCTGGGCTGCTAAGCGCTGATTAGCTTCCTCATTGCGAGTCTGCGCTTGCATGTTAGCCAAGGTCAGCTGTTTAATTAGCTCCTCCATTGCTTCAACTTTCAATGTTTGTGCAGCTTTAACCCAGGACATAAATTCAATGTACTGTCTCTTTAAATGTCAGTTCAATATAAAGTCCAATGCAAAAAGAAAAAAAGTTTTTTTTTTTTTCTCTTCTTATGCCTGTTATTCTGTCCTGCCCGCATTCGAGCACCAGTGTAATGTTTGGGGGACCAGCTTGATCGCAGGACACAGGCTTTTTAAATCAAAACTAAGGTTTATTAAACTTAAATGGCTTAGCAGCAGCAAAAACAAAGGAAATAACAGTCTCACCGACTTGTACAGCTCAGAACTGCTATCGCAGTTAAATAGTCCTTGCAGGTAAGTCCTTCAGTAGCAGGCTTTCAGGCAACACACTGCCAAGTCCTTTCACAGCTTTTCATAGCTTCCACAGCTTTCCTTGTCCACCATTCACCGTGCATAGACTCTCCTACACTCCTTCCCTCTCACCTGCACTTCCTGTCTGCTTTAAACTACTTCCTTACACAGGTGCGTTAACCCTTTCCATTCCCTTAAAGGCACCACAGTCCAAACAGAGGGGAAATATAACGTCCTTCCAGGACCCAGCCATGGCGTCCTGTACAACGCCTGTGCGTGTTATACGCCGATAAATACGGGTATCTGCTAGAATGATGCTTCCCCAGCACTCTGACCCCTTTACACCCCAGATATCCCCCCCAGCACTCTGACCCCTCTACTTCCAGATATCCCCCAGCACTCTGACCCCTCTACACCCCAGATATCCCACCAGCACTCTGACCTCTCTACACCCTAAATGTCCCCCCCAGCACTCAGACCCCTCTACACCCCAGATATCCCCTCAACTCTCTGACCCCTCTACATCCCAGATATCCCCCCAGCACTCTTACCCCTCTACACCCTAGATATGCCCCCAGCACTCTGACCCCTCTACACCCTAGATATTCCCCCCAGCACTCTTACCATATATCATAAGATACCTCTGGTATTGTGACCCCACTACATCCCTGATACCCCCTTCACTGGGGCCTCTCTACATCCCTGAAACCTCTAGTACTATAGCCACCCAAGATACCAAAAGCATTGCTACCCCATATACACCCCAGATCCACCCTCAGCATGGTTTTCTCTCATACCCCCTTGATATCCCCCAGCACCATTATTCCATCCATGTAGTACCCCCTTTTCCAGTGGAGATACAGTGTATGTAAACTTTTGGCTCTGTGCCCACCTCCAGCACTGCACTCACCTACATTCCAAGCCTTTCAGTGCAAACAGTGCTGGACAGCTGGGCTCACCATGACACCATCCACAATGCTACTTCCGCAGGCGGGCTCTCAGTGCTGCCAACTCAGCAGCTCCCACTCCAACTCCTACCCTGCAGCCTTCGAGTCCCGAGCATTCAAGCTGCATAGGGCGGGGTTAGAGCATCACTGGCACTCCAATCTTGCCCCTCCCTGCTAGCTGGGAAATAATAGGTATCGTTCTGCACAGCACGACGCACCGCTGCCAGCCTGCCTCCCCTGTGTATCCATCACTCTCAGTGCCATCATAGGGCCCCCAAATTCAGGGCAGCGTGGGCTCAAGGACCAGCTGCTTTGGGGAAAGTGCAGGGGCCCCCATGCAGCTGGGGCCCCTGGGCTGTGCCCAGGTGTGCCCACTCATTAAGACAGCCCTGTATATAAGGACTGTTTTATCAATACATTGACCACTAGGTCATGTGGCAGTGTCAACCTGAGTGAGTCCTGATCTATATAATGTCAAAATTGTTAATAGAAGTTGCTAGAGTTTTTTAGGATTGTTGTGAAAAAGGGGTTGTACCCTCGAGGGGGTGGGGCCCAATTTTTATCTGTATATGTGCTTTGATATAGTCATGATTAAATAGATTAAGATGTGTCATAGTGTGCATTTGCACTGTTTTTCTGCTCTCGACTGAGGGTAGTTAACATTTGCTTAACATTCAATTATGTATATACTGCACTATGTTATTGTAGGGATAGGATGTATTTCTATGCCGTCTATTCTCTCTCTTTCAGGTGTTCCTGCACCCATTACGTCTTCCTTGGCTAAGGAGAGACTGTGATCTTTGCTTGCATAATCATACTAATATCTTCTATTTTTCAGGTGTATATAGTATATAGATAGTTAGGTGATAAGTCTGCTGTTATTGTGTTTCTCCCTTGTTACTAGGTGGTACGCCACACGTAAAATAGTAAATATTGTCTTTATTTATCTGCCCTTGTGTGAACTGCCACTTGTCTATGTACATATGCAATATATACTTGTATACCTATGTCATGTATACCTCACATGTACTGTTATTTTGTTTATCCTTCCCTGTTACCCTACCTATCCCAGTTTTGCCAGGACATTTACTCTGAGGTTTGAGAGTTCCATTTTTTCTTTGCAAACTCAGAGACATCGTTTCCTAGGCAGGGGGTGGATGTAGCACCCTGGTGTTTAGGCAGGGTTGGTAGTAAATTTAGTTTGCCAGGTGGTAATTTTTTCTTACTACCTGAGACTACAGTGAGTAGGCTTGAGCAAGTATCCAAGCAGTCTTCTCACCAACTGGGTACAGTGATGAAGTGGGAAAGCTTCAGCATGTGCCAAGCCAGAGACCCAGTAGGATAGCGGGGGTGATGCTTTATGAGTATACAGCTGGGTAGCTGTGGAAGAGCTCAGGGGGATCCAGTGATGATTGGGATCTGGAAGTCTAGTGAGAGACTGGGATCTCAGTGAGCAAGATCTACAGTGAGATACTGTGAGATAAGAAATGGACTGTTCTGCATAACCAAGAGTTACGTACAACTACCTTTTATTTAAACTGAAAAAAAAAACGTAACCTAAATAGGTGTGAGTAAATTGCAGCGCTAATTAATATAATAATAAATAAATAAACAATAACATATAAACTCAATAACACCACGTGACAAGTGATATAAAGTCCATGAAAAATTGATGAACAAATTTGATGAGAAAATTCCTTATTCTGTGAACCTTCCACCTCACCACCGTGCTGTGATAACTCCCCTCTGAAAATTGCACTCACCAGAGGGATTTGCCTTTTAGTCTTGTGTTAGGCTAAATCACTTGTGTATGATCCCACAAATGGATAAACGAATCTCAGTTGGACCACCGTGATAATCCCTCAATAATGTACATAAAAACAAAAGAAGTGCTCCAATAGTGTAAAATTGTACCACCAGTTTAATTCAAAATTACAGCAACACTTCATTCATTAAACTCACATGTAAAGAATGAAATGTCAGCTTCAAATAAATCACAGCAAGCATCAGTGTTTAGTAGGCTCTGCAGTGCTAGGCGGTCATGGCGGACCTGAGGTGTGTGCTCAGTTGGTATAGGCTCACCACACTCAAGATTCCCAGATTAGCACACACCTCGGGTTCGCCGTGACCGCCTAGCACTGCACCAGCATTTCTTCTTGCATTACACCCACAATGCCTGGTAACCCACTCTACAAAGAAGGCTGTCAGCTCGCCCTGACTCTGGAGGTCACCATTAGGCCTCTAGGGGTTTGGGGACCTTGCTACACCAACAAGGGTTACTCCACCAAGTACAAAGTCATGTTTTTCTTAGGGATCAAATATTTTTTTTACTCACTGAATTGCAACTCAATTAATAACATTTGTTGCATGTGTTCTTTTGGGGATTTTTGGTTGATATTCTGTCTATCATTTAAAATACACCTATGATTAAAATTATAGATCCTTCATTTCTTTGTAAGTGAGCAAACTTACAAAATGTCCTTTGTTTCCCATGATGTGTCGTTCATAATTAGTGATGTGCTCTAGTGTATTCTGAGGCTTATCTGAACCTACATGGCCAAGCCTGCCAATAGGCTATCACCTGTAATGGAGCAGTCTGCAGCAGTCTGCAGCAGTGGCATTCTCCACTCCCCAGCCACCTATATACACACAGCAGCCGTCTGCGGGACAGGGAATCCCTCAGCCATAGATGATTGGCCCATTAGGAGTGACAACGTCCTGGCAGCCTCAGTCATGTGAATTCAGATGAGCATCTGAACACACTGGAGCTCATCTCTAATTATGAACCGGGAATCATGGGAGGATGAGGCACAGCACACACATCAATATCTTAAGGCAGGGGTGCCCAACCAGTGGCCCGGGGGCCATATGTGGCCCTCGGAGCCCTCTCATGTGGCCCGCGACCTCCTGCTCTTAGATGGAATAAAATAGAATACTGTTATCAAAGGTTTGTTTATTACTAAAATCACAGTGTATATACAGTATGGACATATCTGTTCTGCAGTGGTTACTGGGCCGCTTTAAAACGAATCCGCAGATGCAGAGCAGTGCACCTGCGGGTTACCTGCACAGAGCCATAGACTTCTGTTATTACCTGCAAGTTTGGTGAGCTTTCTGAAAGTGCACCAAACCTGCAGAATATAATAGAAGTCTATGGCAAAGTGCAGAAAAGCCAAAGGTACACTGCGTTGCACCTGCAGTGCAGGTAAATGGCAGCGCATCAGTGTGAAAGCAGCCTTGGGCCCTTTTACACGGTCAGTCCGAGCCAACTGTACCCTCCATTCACCTCTAAGGCCGGGTACTCACGACCAAACATGTATGGTGAAAGCGGTCCGTCGGACCGTTTTCACCATACATGTCTGCCAGAGGGCTTCTGTACGATGGTTGTACACACCATCGTACAGAAGTCCGCGCGTAAACAATACGCGGGGCGTGTCCGCGGTGTCGCCGCGTCGATGACGCGGTGTCGCCGCGACAATGACGCAGCGACGTGGGCACCTGGACATGTACGGTAGGTCTGTACTGACGACCGTACATGTCCGAGCGGGCAGGATTCCAGCGGACTGTTTTAAAACAAGTCCAGGAATATTTGTCCGCTGGGAAAAGGCCCGGCGGGCAAATGTTTGCTGGAATTCGGCCCGCTCGCGCCCACAAACGACCACACATGTCTGCTGAAACTGGCCTGCGGACCAGTTTCAGCAGACATGTTTGGTCGTGAGTACGGGGCCTAAGGCTGCATTCACACCTAGGCGTACAAAATCGCGGCGTTTTGTCCCACAAATTGCGGCGACAAATTGCAGCGTTTTGTAACGCGATTTGCGGCGACAAAACGCCGCGATTGTGAATGCAGCCTCACCCCCTCTATGAAGATGGTTCACATCTCCTATGCCGAACGCCGAAAGCCGCCTGAAAAAAAGGTCCGGGACTTTTTTTCAGGCGTACGGTGTTCGGCGTGGAGATGTGAACCATCTCCATAGAGGGCAATGTGTTTTCATCCCTCCAGCGTCTCGGGGCTGCTGCGGCGTCACACTACAGGCGACAAAACGCCTAGGTGTGAATGGGGGCTAAGGAGTGGCAGACTTGTGTCCTACCTCCAATCCGATCTGGCTGTGTCTGCAGAGTGGACACGGATCTGCCTGCTCCACTCATTGTGGCCCGTGACCAGCTACCAAGTCGCTTAAGTGGCCCTTGTACTTCAAAAGGTTGGACACCCCTGTCTTAAGGTTTACATCTCTGTTGTAATGATTTTACATGGATAACCAACAAAAGCTGCAATATTTTTGACCAGATAATAGCATGTGTCTTTGAACTTGCTAAAAATCAATTTTGCTTTTAATCATGTTTCATCCTAGCTAAGGTATGTCAAAACGGATTTTTTTTTGTAGCTTACCAGTCCTTAGATGCATAGGCTGCATTTATTTCCCTTTTTATATAGTATTTTTGCCTGGTAATCCTGCCAGAAACACACATATTTTCCTAGAATGACAATGCTTGTTCACAGCATTGTATCTATAAAGGAGTCAGTGTCAGCCTATGCTGCTCTCCTAGTTTAGACTATAAGCACCTCCTCATCTCCATTATATTTGGTGAATGTGTTTTGTAGTTCACAAAAGATAGCTGGGAAAACTAATAACATTGTGAGAGATATCAGTTCAGTGCACAGGAAGTTACAAGGACACTGGCATTCTTGGAAGGTCAATCAGTATTTTTTTGCACTTGCAGAAAATGTACTTAGCCTGAAAAAGAAAACAAATGCAGTCAAGCTACCAAATCCAAGGACTGGTAAACTACAATAGAACGGATTTGAATCCATTTACAGTATCAAAATATAAAAAATAATAATTATTATTATTTCCCAACGCCAGTAATGGGGCTAGGCGGGGGGTCTGTCCGGAATGGCGCTGGGAGCAGACGTGTGTGTCTGACCTCCCCAGGACCGGTGCTAGAATCCTCCTTTTACAGGGAGCAGACCCGCCAAACCGACCCTCCTGTGTCCCTCCAGCCTTGGTAGCCTCTCCGGGGCATGCAAAAGCAGAAATCCCAGCCGCGATCCTGGAAAAGGGGCGCAAAGCCGGACATCGCGGACAAGGCCTAAAATTCCTGCCAGGATGGAGAACCAGGCCGAGGACCCCGACCAGCTGCCTGCTATAGCGGCTGATTTTAAAGCAGTCCTGCAGGCCATAACTGCCTGCCTGGCAAGGTGGACCACATGCAGGCCAATGTGGAGTTTATAAAAAAAGGATTTTTCGTGGCAGAATGACTGAGGTGGAGCAAAGGGTCTCTTAGACCGAAGACACGGTACAGGACCATGGGGCTGACATTAATACACTTAAGTCCAGGGTTAAGGTACTCGAGTCCCGTGCAGAAGATGCAGTTAATCGAAACAGAAGAAATAACCTGCGTATTCTGGGACTCCCTGAGTGGGCTGAAGGCGCAGACCCCACTGCCTTTGCTGAACGCTTATTGCAACAGCTATTCCCCTCAGCACGTTTTTCTCTATTCTTTACTGCTGAGAGGGCCCATTGCATACCTGCCACTAGGGGACCCCAGGGAGCACCACCCCGCACTTTTATCTTTAAAGTTCTTCACTTCTGGGATAGAGATATGGTGATGAAGGAAGCTAGGGCTCAAGGTGAACTCCGCTTTGAAAACGCGAAGCTCCTAACCTTTACGGACTATTCGCTGGAGACACAGAAACAGCATAAATCCTATGATGCTGTAAGAGCTAGGCTTCGCTCCAAACATATCAAGTATAGTATGTTGTTCCCGGCCAGATTGAGGGTGGAGGACGGAGAATCTGTTTGGTTCTTCACATCCCCAGAGGAGAACTCCATGTGGATCGACACACTACCGTGCAGATAAGTACTCCATCTGATTGCCTGCTCATACAGGCTGATTTCACCTGCTGCTTTATGAAAGTGTATTTTTTCTAGTCACTGGCCTGGGTCTTTCTCCTGGGTCCTGACACTTCCCATGTGTTACTGTGCTCCCCATTTCATGACTCTGGAGGCCAGGAGGCTATGTCCCACGCTATCACCCTTAGGCCTAACTGCTGGAGGAATACCTATGAGACTGTATCCTGTTTTTTCCTCCCTCCTCCCTTCTCTCTATCCGGAGACCCAGGCCCTTGGGTTTGATAGCATGGGCTTAATTTTTGTTTAAGTTTGTATCCCGACACCACCGGGAGACTGCACCCACATTTTTTTATTTTTTGCTACGGTCCCCAGCAGAGGACTGAATGCATGTCATCTAACTGCTGGACTGTGGATGCCCTTCTGCGTATGTTTCCCCATTGTAGGCATGTTCGCCTTTATTTCTAATTGGGATCCTAGGCCTCCCCAACTGTTGGGGTCGAGTTTGCGGGGTGGGGGATGGGGGGGTCGTTTGAGACTGTTTGGTTTTGTTTTGTTATCTCATTATACTTTCACAAGTGAGGTTTTACTATGTAACATAGGATGCTTGGGTTGTCATGTCCTGATTTATGTGATGGTCTGGGTTTGGCTCCGGGGCCTAGTAGTAGTATTCTAGTTTAATCTATCGCCACAGGCGAATATGGCAATATAATATAGTGCAATATAATCTCGGGAAACACTAGGGGTCTAAACTCCTCTGTGAAGCGATCACTGGTATTTCAGTTCCTCAATATTCACTGCCTCTATATCTGCATCCTCCAGGAGACTCATTTAACAGGCAGCAAACTCTTAGGCCTTAAACGATCCCGGGTGGGACATCTTTACCACTCCACCTATACCAATTATTCCACGGGGGTTAGCATTTTAGTTCACAAATCCCTACCTTTTTAAGTTACTGGCACTGGAGCTTGACCCGGACGAGAGATATGTCATACTGTATGCTGTGATAGATAGGCTGGAGTTGGTGGTGGTGGGTCTCTACCTGCCCCCCGGCCTCCATGAGACTACTCAACCAGCTAAATTCTAAGACTGCAGCATTTGGTATGGATATGTGGTGATGTGGTGATAATGAATGACTTTAATTTGGTCCCGGATCCTGGGTTGGACAGACTCTCAGGTGCGACGGGTCCGCATTTGGACCTGTTCTCCTGGGCGGATGCCTCAAACTTGACTAATGTGTGGAGGTGGCGTTATCCTCACCGGTGAGCCTACACTTGTCTCTCAGCCTGATACAGAACATTCTTGCGCATAGACCTGGCTTATGCAGGGGGTCTGTCCTCACTAGGATTCAGGACATCTCCATCTTTCCCTGGGGCATTTCGGATCATGCTCCTCTGATGTTGAAGCTGAGCATGTCCACGACACCGGAGGAGGGTTTATGGAGACTGTCCAAATTTTGGCTGTCCGACTCCAGGATCTCTGAGCCATACCATTCTGAGGTGATACAATACTGGTGGGACCTTGACCCTTCTATAATCTTGACCACATCTGAACAAAGTCCCAGGCCCCCAGATTTGGGCAAAGAAGGGGATAGTGAACCTTAAAAATATAGTCACCGGCGGCAAATTGCGGGCGTTCCCCAACCTCAGAGATATCTATCAGCTGCCAGGCTGGATGCTATTTCAATATTATCAACTGTGCCATGCATACAGTAAGCAATTCCCACCTTCTATTACCCTCGAATCGGACCCTGTAGAGGGACTACTCACTGCCAAGGTCATAGATAAACCCTTATCCTCCCTGTACTTTCGTTTGTCCTTAGCCCCCACAAGAAAACTTGAGAGGGCCCTAAATAAATGGCGAGGGGACATCCCTGACCTGACGGAGGAGGAATGGGAGGCTTGCCTATCCTCGTTTGTGACGAACATGTTTTCAGCCAAAGACCGCTTCCTGCAGGTTAAATTCCTCCACAGGACTTACTTTACTCCAAAAAGACTGACACTTATGAACCCGGAGACCCCAGTGAATTGTCCTCAGTGTGACCTGCAGGCTGCCTCCTTCCTCCACATGGTCTGGTACTGCCCACGTCGATTACTGGGTGGGGGTTTTGGACAGCCTCAACAGCATCACGTCCCTGGATATGGGACCTGATCCTCGGTTGTTGCTGCTTAACATCTTTGGTGCCAGGGTTCGGGGCAAGTAGACCAATGCCCTGTACACACGATAGGTTAGTCTGATGAAAACGGTCTGATGGACCGTTTTCATCAGACTAACCTATCGTATGTGGGCCCCATCAGGTTTTTTATCCATCAGTCAAAAAAATAGGAACTTGTTTTAAAATTATCTGATGGATAAAAAACCTATAGAAAAAAACGATTGTCTGTGGGTACATCCATCGGTTAAAAATCCATGCATGCTCAGAATCAAGTCGACGCATGCTTGGAAGCATTGAACTTCATTTTTTTCAGCACGTCGTTGTGTTTTACGTCACCGCGTTCTGACACAATCAGTTTTTTACTGATGGTGTGTAGGCACAACTGATCATCAGTCAGCTTCATTGGATAACTGATGGAAAAATCCATCAGATCGTTTTCATCAGACTAACCTATCGTGTGTACAGGGCATAATATGACCAAAGAGGAAAAGAACGCTTTGGATAACTTAGTTAACCACTTAAGCCCCGGTTACTTGAATCTCTATTCCATATTGGCTTGCATATATCTGTATAGCTGATTTTGAATTTGGAGTGCTGTTCATCTTGATCCTCCTTTTCCCCTCTATTCGTTTTTGATTCAGCATACTGGTAGATTAATAATCAGAGAGGGAATACTTTATAAGCAAAATCTGTTTCCCTTATACCTATATATATAATTAGATGGTGAGCGTCTCTTCCACTGGGACTGAGTAGGGACCCTCGCTGGAAATCACTGCTCTTTTTCTGAACCTGGAGAACTTTTTTCCATCATTGGCTACACACATATTTTTCAGGACATGTGGGATACCAAACAAAACTTTTATTGATGTAATATTTTTTACAATTATTTAACTGTCCATGTGCAATACTTGTTAAAGAAATTGAATATTTAAAAATGTAAAGAGGAAGTGACATGCTAACATAATATGTTTTCTCACTAGACATGTTTGACTCCATACGTCTGTAAATACCCTGAAGAAGGGTACTAAACTTGACACGGCTGTTGGGTCCTACATAGAGTCGTTCACATGTATTCAATCAACATTCTGTTTAGATTTGTATATTACACATGTCTTTTTAATCCATGACTGTTTTTTGTATCATATTATAATACATTTATTTTTACATATTTAATCTACTGTTTCTGGTCACTCTCAAAGTCCCAATTAAGTATTTTTTTTGCCTTTTTCAGGTACACTAGGCTGTTCCTAAGCTATGCCACATTCTATGCACGCAAAGATGTATTCCTTCACTGGAGGGACGCTGTGCCACCTACTGTGTCTTCGTGGCGTACGTTTTTTTTTTTTTTATACATTCTTTATTTTAAATTTTTCAACATCTTACATTGCCTTGAACTCAGTTTAGTATCACATCAAACAATATAAACAGTTTTCTATTACTGTATTTCTTACATTTCCAAACACTGTTATTCCTTTCTGTCCCTCTTCATCCTATCATATCTTCCCCTTGAGCGTGATCTTCCCTGGTGCAAGGCACTACAACCCCCCCTCCCCCCCCTTACCTCCGAGCCCTTCTTCCGGGCACAGAGAAAAAAAAAAAGAAAAACAAGCAGAAAAAAAAAAAAAAAAAAAAAAATTCACACTTCGGCATCTACGGTTTTGAACTCAGTGCTACCGCTATACAAAATTACATATATTAAAGTGGTTGTAAACCCCACTTTATGACTTTTACCTACAGGTAAGCCTATAATAAGGCTTACCTGTAGGTATAAAGAATATCTCCTAAACCTGCACGGTTTAGGAGATATTCCCCTCGCAATGCGCCGCTGACGTCAGCGGCGCATGCGCGGGGGGGATCCTCGGCTAAAGGACCGGCAGCCGCCGGACCTTGCCAAATTTAAATCTCACGCGCGGGAGTGACGTCATCGCCGCTCCAGCCAATCACAGCGCTGGAGCGGCGATACCCGGAAGACACGCCGGAGCAAGATGATTTCTCGCTCGGCGTGGACCAGGTAAGTTTACACACCTCATTCCGAGGTAAGTATTTCATAATGAGCTAATATGCGGTGCATATTAGCTCATTATGACTTTTGCCTTGCAGGAGAAAAAAATAATAATTTTTAAACGGGTTTACAACCGCTTTAATGTAAATTGCCCCGGCAAATTTGATAAAATATGGTCGGGGTGGTGGATAGATGCCTGGGGGGTAGAGCTCCTGGATAATGCTCAGGATACTGTAGCTGAAGAAGTACCACAACTATAAGTCGCAAGGTTTGTTCTCCTGTGGGTCGTTGACCTGTCATGGTATGTAATTTACCCACTTGCACAAGGTTCCTTCGCACTTATAAACTCAGCAACATAAAAAAGCCTGGGCGTCCACAGAAGACAACAGTGGTGGGTGATTGCAGGATCCTTTCTATGGTAAAGAAAAACCCATTCACAACAACTAGATAAGTGAAGGACACTCTCCAGGAGGTTGGCGTATTATTGTCAAAGTCTACAATCAAGAGAATACTTCACAAGAGCAAATACAGAGGGTTCACCACAATGTGCAAACCATTCACAAGCCTGAAGAATATAAAAGCCAGAATAGACTTTTTGGAAAAGTGTGGAGAAGGCTTGGAACTTCTCATGATCCAAAGCACACAATGTCATCTGTAAAACAGAGGCAGTATGATGGCATGGGCATGCATGGCTTTCCAGTGGCACTGGGTCATTGGTGTTTATTGATGATGTGACAGAAAACGGAAGCCTCCAGATGAATTCTGCAGTGTTTAGAGATATACTGTCAGCCCAGATTCAGCCAAATGCAGTAAAGTTGATTGGACCCAATTGAGCATGCATTTCACTTGCTAATGGCAAAACTAAAGGCAGAAAGACCCACAAACAAAGAACAACTGAAGACAGCTGCAGTTAGAGTCTGGCAAAGCATTAGAAAGGAGGAAACCCAGTCTTTGGTAATGTACATGGGTTCCAGACTTCAGGCAGTCATTGCCAGTAAAGGATTCTCAACAAAATATTAAAAATGAAAATTGTATTTATGATTATATTAATTTTTCCAATTACATTTGAGCCCCTGAAAATGGGGGGACTTTGTATAAAAATGGTTGCTGTTCCTAAAATTTGTACTTGATATTTATGTTCAACCCCTTGAATTGAAGCTGAAAGTCTGCACTTCAAATACATTTGGATTGTTTAATTTAAATTATATTTTGGTGGTATACAGAGTCAAAGGTATGACAATGGTGCCTGTGTCCAAATATATATGGACCTAACTGTGTGTGTATGTGTCTGTATACAAGATACAAAATACAATACAGACTGTGACCAACAAAAAAGTGCTATAATTCAATAGGATCAATAAGAATAAATGAGTTGGATTACAGTAAACCAAGCTTTTGATGATAAAAAAATTATAATATTGAAATAGAGAATAAAAAATAAAATGCCAAATTGAAATTAATAAGTTTAGAATGAACATCAGACATGAATATTATCTATATTGCTCCACCCCCAACGGCCGTCACATCTAGGAATTATTCCTATACGATGTGGGATGTAAGGTGAGACATTGGAGGCGGGCCCCGTCTAGCAGAGCTTCCAGCAGTATGAAGCGTGAGATGCATAGCATGAGACGCCAGCTCTAGCCGCACTGCATCCTGGAGCCGCTGCGATGTGCCGTTTCTGATCTCCAGCAGTGAGTCCCCAGCAGTGAGACACGGTACTAGCCGCATTAGCCGCATTGTGGAATCACTGAGCCGTGGAGCCGCTGCCGCCGCCGAATGACCCCTTCAGTGGAGCCGCTGAAGAACGCCGTCTTTCCCCGCTGAACGGTTCCATCAGGGATAGACCGGCAAGGACAAGGTAGAAGTAGGCAGCTGAGCGGAGGAGTGGTAAGAGGGGGGATAATATCCCCGGCAGTTTGGCCAGCCTGAGACAGCTGTGAGGACGGCAAAGCAGTAAGGGGAATGGGGGAGAGATTTTGAGTACTGGTACCCTGATGATTTTTGGCGTCTGGCTATTTAATTTACTTAATGGGTAACCTCACTGACTTTGGCTCTTTGATCTGATTGGGGTTTGTGACTCTGGACGTCTGATTCCACCCCCCAGGTTCCGGGTCTCAGGAACATAGGCATCAGGAACTTTTTTTTTTCCAGCTATTGGCTACTAGCTATCAGCAGATACTACTTGATAAACAGCTAAATAATCCATTGGAGTGATTAAATAGCAGAGCAAATTACTAAATAGTAGGTTAGTGCTTCGCTTCATTTGTGCTATAAGAAACGTTCTCTCTTTCTCCTTCCCATGCTTTGATGGAAAGATAGATAGATAGATCTAGATGTTCCAATATATAAGAAAATATACCCCCAACAGATTATTCTGCAGGAGACACACCTAATGGGGAAAAAACTAATTACGTTGAAAAAAGTTTGGATACAAAAAACATATCACTATACCTATTCGTCCTATGCTAGGGGGGTATCGGTGCTGGTAAATAAATCCTTTCCTGGAAAAATAGAGAAGGTCTTCATAGATATAAATGGGAAATATGTTATTTTGTTATATGCGATCAAACAACAGAGGTATATTACAGTGGCAGTGTATATTCCGCCTCCGTTTTCGGTGGGAGTTTTGAATGAGGTAATGGAAAAAATCATATAATATCTCCCAGCAAAACTACTGATTTTCGGACATTTTAATTCTGTTCTGTCACCAGAATCGGACAGATCAAAACCTCCTAAACAACATTCAGCAGGTTTGTATAATTGGGTGCAGGCGATGGAGGTAACGGAAATCTGGAGATGGAAGAACCCCGGCAAAAGAATGTATTCCTGTTTCTCTACCTCTTATAAAACGGCATCTAGGATTTAGCATTTGCGGATTCCGCAATGTTGACAGATATTGCGGAAGCTACATATTTACCGAGTGGACTCTCAGATCATTCTCCCTTATATTTGAAAATACTATTCCGACTCCGAGAAATGAATCCCTTTGGAGATTAACTCCGCAGTGGGTGTTATATCCGGAAATAGTGGAAAAAATTACATCTGTAATAATGGAATACTGGGAGAATAATGAGGGATCGACCTCGGTAGATGTTGTATGGGACGCATTCAAAGCATATCTACGGGGACAATATATGTCAAGTATATCGGCGGTTAATAAAAAACAGAAGGTTAAAATACAGGAGGTACAAATTCAGATAGAAACTCAGAGAGAAAAGTATGGAAATTATCCCACTAGTACTAACTTTGATTTAATGATGGCCGCACAAAGAGATTTACATCTGCATATGGAGGAAATAAGACTCGAAGTGCCTAAAAATAGACAGAACATTTTTGAGCAGGGGGATAAAGGGGAGAGATTCCTGGCAAGATTAGCACAACAAGAATATCAAACTATAAATATCCTGGAAATCGAGACTCCAAAAGGACAAAGTAAAAGAACCTGAGGAGATATTGGAGGCCTTCAGAGAGTACTATAGTTCCTTATATGCCTCCTCTCTACCCAGTGCCGGCCCAAGACATTGTGCTGCCTGGGACCAAGAATGAAATGCTGACCCCCCCCCCCCCCAAAAAAAAATCACGCCAACCAAAAGGCCCCCACATTCATTATTTTATATCATGATAACTAAAGGGGACCCATCGTGGCTCTATACATGTATATAGAGGACCTGTCATGGCTCTATACATGTATACAGAGTACCTGTCATGGCTCTATACATGTATAAAGGAGTATAAAGAGGAGCTGTCATGGCTCTATACATGTATATAGAGGACCTGTCATGACTCTTTACATGTAAAGAAATATCAAGAGGACCTGTCATGGCTCTATAAATGTATATAGGACTATAAAGAGTACTTGACATGGCTCTATACATGTATAAAGGAGTATAACAAGGGCATATCATGGCTTTATAGATGTATAAATAGAACCTGTCATGGCTCTATACATGTATAAAGAAGTATAAAGAGGACCTGTCATGGCTCTATACATGTAAAGGAATATAAAGAGGACCTGTCATGGCTCTATACATGTATAAAGAAGTATAAAGAGGACCTGTCATGGCTCTATACATGTAAAGGAATATAAAGAGGACCTGTCATGGCTCTATACATGTATAAAGAAGTATAAAGAGGACCTGTCATGGCTCTATACATGTATATAGAGGACCTGTCATGACTCTTTGCATGTAAAGGAATATAAAAAGGACCTGTCATGGCTATATACATGTATATAGAGGACCTGTCATGACTCTTTGCATGTAAAGGAATATAAAGAGGACCTGTCATGGCTCTATACATGTATAAAGAAGTATAAAGAGGACCTGTCATGGCTCTATACATGCATATATGCGTATAAAAGGACCTGTCAGGGCTCTATACATGTAGCCAGGAGTATAAAGGGACCTGTGAATTGCTGGCGGCAAACTAATCAATGTACGCTAATTGTGTTTTTTTTTTGTACCAAAAATATGTAGAATACATATTGGCCTAAACTGAAGAAAGTTGTTTATTTTTTTTGTAAATTAGGGATATTTTATTATAGCAAAAAATAAAAAAAATATATATATATTTTTTTAAATTGTCTTTTTTGTTGTTGTTGTTTATAGCACAACAAATAAAAACCGCAGAGGTGATCAAATATCACCAAAATAAATCTCTATTTGTGGGGAAAAAAGGACATCAATTTTATTTGGGTACAATGTCGCACGACCGTGCAATAGTCAGTTTAAGCGACACAGTGCCGCATCGCAAAAAAATGGCCCGGTCATTAAGTGGGCAAATCCTTCCGATCCTTAAGTGGTTAATCAGGGCTGGGCAAGGCAAGTCTCTCTCAGGCTCTCATGTCTCATATAACTTGTGATGTGAGTTTGTACTTACAGTTTTGCTTCAGACTCCACCACCAGATGCAGGTTGTCACCTGCCACACATTGCGGATTGTCACTTGCCACATGTTGCGGATGGTCACTTACGTCACCTGCCACACGTTGCGGATTGTCACTTGCCACATGTTGCGGATGGTCACTAACGTCACCTGCCACATGTTGCGGATTGTCACTTGCCACGTCACCTGTCACACGCTGCGGATTGCCACTTGCCACAACGTCACCTGCCACACATTGTGCATTGTCACTTGCCACACGCTGCGGATTGCCACTTGCCACAACGTCACTTGCCACACGATGCGGATTGCCACCTGACACACGTTGCGGATTGCCACCTGCCACACGTTTCGGATTGCCACCTGCCACATCACTTGGCACACGTTGCGGATTGCCACCTGCCACATGTTGCGGATTGCCACCTGCCACACTTGCGGATTGTCATGGCATCACCTGCCACACTTTTGGGTTGTCACCTGCTGTGTCCCAGAATAAAGGCAGGCAGCAGAGAGATGTTGTAATCTCTCTGCTGCCTGCAGCTGCAGTGCACAGTGAGGGCAGAACTGCCGTGATGCAGGGCGGGCAGTGAGAGATGACATCATCTCTCTGCTCCCCTGCCACTCACTCGCTGACTGACTGCTCCCCCCCCTTTCAGTGTCCTGCCTGCCCGCTCCTGTCACCACTAACAGCAGCGGCGCCGGGCTCCTCACAGGCAGCAGCGTCTGCGCCGCTCACTTGCTGACTGCCCCCCCCTCTGCGAGTGTCCTCTCAGGCAGCCTGGTGCCGCACTCCTCACAGGCAGCGGAGCGGGTGGAACGGGCTGCCCCCCCCTAAATGTGCCGCCTGGTACACATGATACCACCCGGTTCCATCATAGGGCCAGCCCTGTCTCTACCCTCCGACTATTACCCGAGGGAGATGATGGATCTTATAGACCGGATAGCCCTTGGATGGCTGTCTAATGAGGAGAGGAAGGCATTGGTTTATCCTATTACGACCAAGGAGATTATGGAGGTGATACGTACATTTCTGGGGGAAAAGGCACCAGGTCCGGATGGAATTCCTGTGGAATTGTATAAAAAATTGTTTTAATAGCCCCCAAATTAGCTGAAGTATTTACGAGCGGATTATTGAAAGGGGCCTTGCCAGATTCAATGAGGGAGGCACATATAACATTAATATATAAAGGATACGAAGGATCCAAATTTATGCTCCTCGTATAGGCCAATAGCACTATTAAATATAGATTTAAAAATATTGACAAAGATATAAACAATAAGAATACAACCCCTGCTTAGAAACATTATAGATTCAGATCAGACAGGATTTATGCGACAGAGAACAACAGATGTCAATCTACATAGATTATACACTAATATACATACTCATCATACACAGGAGGGATCCAGGACGGTAGGTTTCCTAGATATAGAAAAGGCCTTCGATGCAATCGAATGGCCTTTTCTATGGGAGATACTTAGAAGGATGGGATTTCCACTGGTGTTCATCAGATGGATCCAAATAATATAGGGAAGACCCATGTCAGCGGTTAAACTGGGAGGAAAGTTATCAACCTTTTTTCAGTTACATAGAGGAATGAGGCAGGGCTGCCCTCTCTCCAGCACTTTTTGCCTTAGCAATAGAGCCAGTGGCAGAGGCACTTAGGACCTCACCAAATATTCAAGGTCTTCAAGTGGGGGGGGGGGGGGCTGGAAGAGAGGGTAGCCCTGTATGCCGATGATATGTTATTATTTTTGAGAGATACAGGATCTTCTCTGGAGGGAGCCCTAGAATTGTTGAACACCTTGTCACTCTTTACAGGGCTCAAAGTAAATTGGAGAAAGTCCCTGCTATTCCCTATTGACCAGGGAGC
Source organism: Rana temporaria (assembly GCF_905171775.1). Classification (NCBI taxonomy): domain Eukaryota; kingdom Metazoa; phylum Chordata; class Amphibia; order Anura; family Ranidae; genus Rana; species Rana temporaria. Next base: position 59,399,563 of record NC_053495.1, on the reverse strand, counting down.
ACAGGATAATGCTGCTCCGGATGTACCATTGAAATGGGTGAAGGAATTCAAATATTTAGGCATAATAATATTGAGACAGATCGAGAATTTCCGAGCTTTGAATTTGGATCCAGTGGTACAGGAACTTGGGAAGAAATTAAAGATATGGGAAAAGTTACCTTTGTCATTATTGGGACGGATAAACTTGGTGAAGATGAAGATTCTTCCTAAGTTTCTGTATATATTCGGGAACTCTCCACAATGGTTGCCAAAAATATGGAGAGCCGCCATAGCAAAAGAGGGGAATTCAGAAATCAATCTATCCCCGAACACTCCATTGTGGAGAAATCCTGAATTACCACATTTGGATTCCATTCAGGATCCAGGGGCATGGACTAAATATGGAGTGAAAAAATTATCGCAAATACTACAGGGGGAAAGATTTTCCTCTTTTGCAGAATTGAGGCAGTTATGGAAAATTCCAGAGAGTTATACTTTTAGATATATGCAACTTACCCATGCCTTGTCAGCCCAGTTTCCTGGTGGGACTCCACAACTAATGGAATGTGAAATGTACAAGTATATGTATGTATATAATTCTTTTTTTTGTATGGAGAAAAAAAAAGGACGGAAAATTAATAAAGAGATTTAAAAAAAAAATCTACATTTCTCCAGAAGTATCCATATCTCCATGCTTGTGTAAAAATGCAGGTGCATATACATATGTAAAAGGGAAAGGGATGAACCAATATGAGTATATTACTCAATACTCCTATGCTCACCAAAGTGTGCCCTCAGCATTCTGACACTCCTCCCCTAATATTGTAGACCACATGAACAGATGATACAATCGATGACAAAGGAAGATGAACATATCAAAAACTCATTGATGGGGAAGGAACAACCCATATGGACAGAAAAGGAGGCCTGACCATGTAAGATAAAAGAACAAGTTAACCACTTAAGGACCCCTTCATGCCGATATACGTGGGCAGAATGGCAAGGCTGGGCACAATCACGTACCTGTACATGTCTCTTTAAGCCCAGCCGTGGGGTCATAAGCTCCGTGACCGTGTCCGCGGGAACCGCGGACCCGATCGCCGCTGGTGTCCCGCGATCGGTCACCGGAGCTGAAGAACGGGGAGAGGTGTGTGTAAACACATCTTACTTGTTCTTTACTGTGGCAGTGTCATTGATCGTCTGTTCCCTGATATAGGGAAAGACGATCAATGACGTCACATGTCCAGACCCGCCCCCCTACAGTTGGAAACACATATGAGGTCACACTTAACCCCTACAGTGCCCCCTAGTGATTAACTCCTAAACTGCAATTGTCATTTTTCACAGTAAACAGTGCATTTTTATAGCACTTTTTGCTGTGAAAATGACAATGGTCCCAAAAATGTGTCAAAATTGTCCGATGTGTCCACCATAATGCCACAGTCACGAAAAAAAATGCTGATCGCCGCCATTAGTAGTAAAAAAATTAAAAAAATAAAAATGCAATTAAACTATCCCCTATTTTGTAAACGCTATAAAATTTGCGCAAACCAATCGATAAACGCTTATTGCAATTTTTTTTACCAAAAATATGTAGAAGAATACGTATCGGCCTAAACTGAGCGAAAAAAAATGTTTTTTCATATATTTTTGGGGATATTTATTATAGCAAAAAAAATTGAATTTTTTTCAAAATTGTCACTCTATTTTTGTTTATAGCGCAAAAAATAAAAACCGCAGAGGTGATCAAATACCACCAAAAGAAAGCTCTATTTGTGGGAAAAAAGGGATGCCAATTTTGTTTGGGAACCACGTCGCACGACCGCACAATTGTCAGTTAAAGCGACGCAGTGGCGAATCACAAAAAGGAGCAAGGTCCTTAACCTGCATAATGGTCTGGGTCTTAAGTGGTTAAGCAACCCCACTTGCGGCTTTTTGGAAGAACCCTTTTAGTCCAAAAAGGTGGCTATGGAACCTATCTGGCCACGTTTAAGCTTCCTAAACTTGCTTGTTCAATCATGTTTTTAATGTTTTTTGCTTTCCTGAAGATCACCCTAGACTGCTCAGGGATCCCTTTGGTGAGCAAAGTGTCACAGTGTAAAATGCCCCAATGTCTCCCTAGCACTTGGCGGATAGCCTGGTATTGACTGGTGAACGTGGTGGAGAAGATGGGGCCCTAGGAGACGCCTGATTCCAGGGGGGTAACCAGAGAAGAGCTACTTTCAACAACTCTATACCTAGAATAATACTTAACAAATCCCTTTTATTGATAGATGTCAGGTTATAACCTTTTTGAGAGAACTTCTGGAAGAGGACCAGACTTTGGGAACAATAGTCCTCTTTGATGCAATTCTTATCTAACTAACAAAACTGACTACCGCCCTGAGTTACCCGCCGTCAGTTTGAAATGTATGCAGGAACAAATCTTCCCTGACTCCTCTTGAAACAGATCAACATCCAAAAAGGTTTGCATCTCTTTGTTTATAACTGAGTTAAAGGAAATGCCATGGTTGTTGGAATTGCAACAAGAGATGAAGTCTTGAATGGATGCCTCATGGCCTTGCCAGATGAGAATAATGTCATTGACATATCATCCGTATAGGACTATATGTTTGGCAAAAGGATTATTGACCCAAATGCAAAGGTCCTCCCAATATCCCATGTGGATGTTGGCATAGCTGGGGTCTGGAGAACAAATTTAGAATCTACAAGCAGAGTTACATACATTTCATATGGAAACAAAAGAAGGAAGCACCACCTAAGTGCAATATGTCAGATACTATGATTAATCTCAAAAGAAATGCACTTACAATACACAATTACAAAACAGACTCATCAGGGTCTCATGATGCGCGGTGCGTTCCAGTCTCAGGTCCATCTTGATCCACGGATCTGCAGGCAGGGAGAGAAATCCATCCTGTGGACACTAGGAAACAGCCAGGTTCAGCTTGGAGACACAGATGATGACATTACCAGAGAGTGGGACCAGGGAGAGCACCGGAAGGAAGGTGAGACTAGAAACAAGCTCCTTCTACAGGCCTCCTTCTAGAGGCCTGTAGAAGGAGCTTGTCTCCGAGAGCCTAGCTTGTTGTTTCTAGTCTCACCTTCCTTCCGGTGCTCTCCCTGGTCCCACTCTCTGGTAACGTCATCATCTGTGTCTATACGCTGAACCTGGCTGTTTCCTGGTGTCCACAGGATGGATTTCTCTCCCTGCCTGCAGATCCGTGGATCAAGATAGATCTGAGACTGGACCGCACCACGCATCATGAGACCCTGATGAGCCTGTTTTGTAATTGTGTCCTTCATTTTAGGACTGGTCCTTTTGTACCACTATATGGACTATAAAACTGTGACTGTTTTCTGGACATATACTATTGCCCGCTTTTTAAGTGTTCTGTAGTACCAGTGTTTGCGCTAACAGTTTAAATTTACATACATTTCATATGCATAAGGAATTTTACTCCTTAAAACAGTCCCTCTTAGAATGCAATAAGACCTATGAGGATGAGCTGATTTCCAAAAAATCGGACAAATTGGAACGTGATATTACTGACTTCAAACAGGGAAAGGTCCTTAATTGAGCCTCCAAATCCCAGGTTGAGGGTGACACCCCCAGGAACACCAGACCTTGTGAGGGCACCCATGAAGACCCTCAGTCAGAGGCATTCCAAGGTGGGATCTTGACCCAACGGTCCTGAAAATAAAGGCAGGCCTCACCATAATAGAAGGCACAACACTGGTCCTCAATCTAGAAGGCTGAAGCCCCCTCGTGACCCCCTTTGTCCCTCCGGGAGTTCAGCATCCATAAGGAGCGACTCTAGAACCACTAAGACTCATTTCAATAAACCCAAACCAAAGAAGGTAGTATCTATCCTTCAAAATGAAGGACAGTCTTTGGATAAGGAGATGGCTAACAGCTCCCCCCTTTTCCAATGACATCATTAAGGCCGATCCCACAAAGAAATTGTAACCCACCACATTTAACACAGGCTCCTCTAAGGAAAGCCCTTTTCTGGCCATTCCCCTGCAACCTTCTACAAAACGCAATCAAGACGCACAAGACGAGGCTGTAGGGGAGGGCACCATAACAACAAAAAGAGGTAAAAGTATCCCTCAACAATAAAAATCTGTAATCTCTCATCACGAGACTTGACTATATTAAAAAAGGGACCGAATTTTGCCCCATCCTTCATGCCAAACCCCTTTGATCCCTTTTGAGACCCTAATAGGTTAGTTCGTTCTCTAACTATTCAAAGGTTTTATGCTTCTAAGGAGACCAACTGTAAGACCGATTACATTGAGAACTCTCTGGGTCAAGGGGCTATAGATTATGACACCAGTGTCACCAAAGAACAGGATCTTGAGCCTGAGTCTACACTGTCGCCTCTAGAGAGGCAGGAACTGAAAGCACTTGAGACTCCTTATGCTGAATCTAATGTCAACTGCAATGGTACCTCATTGTTGGATCAGTGGGGACTGTTTGAGAATTCTATGGTTCACACCACATTTTGTCCCAAGTCTGTCTTTAATCCTCATCAATCTAAGGGCCGATATATTAAGGTATTTTATCAGGTGGTCTATATGAATGTATGTAAACAGAAAGTCCAACACCACAATTTATATAGTGCTGACTGAAAAGCGTTACTAGCCTTGTAGGATTGTACAGATATTGTCATCAAACAGACAGACAAGGGTGGCAGACCAGTCATTTAGGACCCCCTACCAGAGTTCAATCGAGAGTTGTTCAATCTGGTCAAAAAAGCCACAATAGGAAGGATTTTAAACAAGAAAGAATAGGCCTTTTTGTGTAGAGAATATTATAAAACAACATATTTTTACTACCTACAGAAAGTGCACAAGAGCCTCAGTTCTCCACCTAGTCGCTCCATTGTTGCCTCGACTCACAGTCCCACCAGTGGTCTATAGGATTATGTTGACTGCTTCTTTCAGCCGATTGCCACAAGTTTATCAACCTATATCAAAGACACTGGTGATATTTTGAATATATTAGAGGGGTACACCTAGCAGGACTACATCTGGGTGTCTCTTGATGTCTCGTCATTGTAGACATCAATCCCGCACCAAGTTGGGCTACAAGCACTTTCAATACTTTTTGGTCCAACGAGGGGAGCTGAACAGTAGACAGACCTCCTTAGTGAAAGCTGTTAATTTTTTGCTGACACACATCTACTTCCAAATTTCAAGTCAATTCTATTTACAAAAAATTGGCACAGCTTTGAGGGTCAGTTTGCCCTCAGCTATGCCAACACCCACATGGGATATTGGGAGGACCTTTGTATTTGGGCCAATAACCCTTTTGTCAAACATATCGTCCTATACGGATGATATATTGATGACATTATTCTCATCTGGCAAGGCCCTGAGGCATCCATTCAAGACTTCATCTCTTATTGCAATTCTTACAACCATGGCATTTCCTTTACCTCAGTTAAAAACAAAGATGTTAACCTTTTTAGATGTTGATCTATTCCATAAGGAGTTGGGAAAGATTTGTTCCCGCATACATTTCAAACCAACGGCGGGTAACTCTTATGTACATCAGAACAGTTCCTGTCACCCAGCATGGAAACGCAATATCCCCTTTTAGTCAGTTTTGTCGGTTAGCTAGGAATTGCACCAAAGATAAGGACTATTGTTCCCAAATTCTGGTCCTCTTCCAGAAGTTCTCCCAAAAGGTATATCATGGCATCAATAAGGCATTTGTTAATTATCGTTCTAGGTATGAAGCATTTTACACTGTGGCCTTTAACTCACCAAAATGTTTCCTGAGCAGTTTAGGGTGGTCTTCAGTAAAGCTAAAAACATTAAGAACATGATTGCACAAGCAAGCTTAGGCAGCTTAAATGTGGCTACACGGGTTCCATACCCAACTTTTTGGACCTAAAAGAGGTCTTCTAATGTTGCAAAACGGGTTGCTTAACTTGTTCTTTTATCTCCCATGGTCAGACCCCCTTTTCTGAACATCTGGATCTGTCTCTCCCCATCAATATGTTTTTGACATGTTCATCTTCTTTTGTCATCTATTGTATCACCTGTGCATGTGGTCTACAATATGTGGGGAGGACATTGAGTAAAAGAAGCAGCCGGCAACTCCATAAAATCAAGTGTATTTATTTTGAAGCCTTCACAGTGAGTACAGTCAGCAGCAGACTAGTTTCAGCGATAAGCCTTGTTCACAGCACCATGTGGGGAGGACAGTCAGAATGCTGAAGGCATGCTTTGGTGAGCATAGAAGGAGTATTGAGAAAAGCTCACCTAAGTACAGTGTTGCAAGACATTTCACTAAACATCCCCATAAGGACCCTTGGGACCTGAACCTTGTAGTCATTGAGTCTTTGTCATGTAAACTCCTGGAAGGTGAGAGATTCAGGAAACTTTGTTCCAGAGAACCATTCTGGATCTTCAAGTTAGATTCTCTCACCCCAAGAGGGTTAAATAAGGAGCTGGATGTTTCCACCATTTTATGACACTTTATGAAATGTAATTCAGCAGTTTCCCCTCTGTTGGTCTAGTGTGTATATTGGGGCAAATCCACAAAGCAGATGCGCCGACTTAACTCGAGATTTCTAATTTTACTCCGTGCGTATCTTTGCGCCCGATCCTCAAAACGAAAAATCCGGTTTTTACGTCCTACTTAAAATAATTACTCTGGCGCATCCTCTGACGCAAATTACGCTAGTCACGCCGCTTTATTTGATAGGCAAAGATGCAAATGAGGGAGATAGGGCGATCCTCAAAATTAAGTGTGTGCGCCGTAGATTACGCCCTGTGCGCCGTAGATAACGCCCTGTGCGCACCTGTTAGTTTTCTGGAGCAAAATTAGACTTTATAAAAGCAGCCCTAATTTTACACCAGCCCTGTAAAGGTCTGTTGAAGCAACACGATTTCGGAAGAGCTGCCAACACTTCATTGTGACTGCCAAAATGCCTGGGCCATCAATGATAATAACGGCACTCGCCACTTTACAGGCGCAGAGAAGGAGGAGGGCACAGAGGAGGAGGAGGAGGGCACAGGAGAGGATCTACCGGCCACGCCAAGATCTCTTTGGCATGACTGCGTCTGAGGTCATTGGCCACTTCAGATTAAACCAGGAAGCCATCCTGGACTTAACCAGGATCCTGCAGGATGATCTGAACACCCCAACCCAACGATCCCATGCCCTGCCAGCTCATATTAAAGTTATGGCCACCCTGCATTTTCTGGCCACTGGGTCTTTTCAGAGAACATGTGGAGGTCTGGCTGGGATGGTACAGTCCTCGATGAGCAGGTGTGTGCACCAGGTTGTCCCTGCAATACTGAGACGCATGGGCAGTCAATTTGAAAAGCCCACCCAGGAGGACCAGCGAATGAAGAGCATGGCTGATTTCTATCAGATTGCACGATTCCCACGGACCATCGGGGCCATTGACTGTACCCATGTGGCACTACAGCCCCCCCATGATACAGAGCACCTGTTCAGGAATCGAAAAAACTGGCATTCAATCAATGTCCAGGTAATCGTGGATGCCCATGGCCTCATCTGGCATGTCTGTGCCAAATTTCCAGGTTCGTGCCATGACAGCTACATCTTTAGGCAGACCAACATAGCACGTGAATTGGAGCAGAACGTGTATGGAGACAGCTGGCTGGTTGGTGAGTGACATGTGTGTCAGGTATGTCCCCCCCCATGATGCAGACATCACATGGGGCACATGCATGACTAATATCCTCCTGTCTTTTGCCTTCCAGGTGACTCTGGATATGCCCTGGGCCCTCACATGATGACCCCATTCTGGAACCCCCAAACCCCAGGAGAGCAACGCTACAACGAGGCTCATATTCGCACCCGGGCAGTAGTGGAGCGTACTTTTGGCCTGCTGAAGTCCCGCTTCAGATGCCTGGACAAGACAGGGGGTACACTGCTGTATTCCCCAGACTTTGTGTGCCAAATAATAGGGGCTTGTTGCATTCTTCATAACTTTGCAACGAGAAGGGGACTGGAGATTAACTTGCGTGCTGACCTGACCCCCCACCCAGGCAATCCCCCCCTAGCCCACTCTACCCGGTCTACTGAGGGCACAGTAGCCAGGAGACGCCTGGCAGAAGGCATATTTTCTCAGTAAATGGCCAGAAAAAATGTCACAATGTTATTTTTTTTTTCCGATGCAAACGCACATGAATTATGTGACAATGTTATTATTTGTTTTCACTGCAAACGCACATGAATTATGTGACAATGAGAATGTTGCTTTGCACAGTAAACGCACATGTTTAATGACACATTGAGAATGTTTTTGTCTCTGGAAACGCACATGATTTATGTCACAATGAGAATGCATGAATGCACACCACTGTGGTCCCTAGCACAAACACATCACATGCACATCGAATTGGATTAGATCCAAGTACCCCCCCCCCCCCCCCCTTTGGTACTTGGGAGCAGTAACGCCCCGCCACGGCTCCAATTATGTCACTGTGCATTCATACACCATTCAGGAACCTAGGATGACTTTTCCCTGGTCCTGGGGATCCCTTCTCCACCAAAACTGAGGGGGACACCCTTATTTTGTCAGGAATGCCACCCCCCCACATTCACACATCATTCACACACATAAAGCAAATCATAAGTACAGTATAATAACCAAAAGTTTTAAATCAAAAAATCAAAAAAAAAAAGTACCCCTGGTATTTAAGTCCGGCGGCGAGTGCTCCGTCTAGGCTGCCCACGGGCAGGGGCACGGGCACGGGCACGGCCACGGGCACGGCCACCTGGAGGATCTTCACGGGGGGGGGGAGCAGGGGAGGGAGTATCTTCATTGGGGGGGGGAGCAGGGGAGGGAGTATCTTCATTGGGGGGGGGAACAGGGGAGGGAGGAGCCTCCCCTGGTGTCTGACCTCCGGCTGGCCTGCCCTCCAAGGCCACTGCTATCCTGGTCAGGCAGGCAGTGATGGCAGCCGTATTGGCCTGGCCAGCCCGGGTGTTCTTCTGCACAGCCCGGGTGTTGTCCTGCACAGCCCGGGTGAGGGCAGTCACCTCCTGGCCCACGCCTGTTGTGGCGGTATGCAGGGACCACAAACAGGTGATGACACCCAATGAATTGGTGGCCACATCACTGAGTGACTCCCTCATTACATCCAGGCTGTGCTCCATCTTGGCCATAGTTTTTTTGATGTCACCCAGACTGCGGGTCTGCTTGGCATTGTCCCTCAGCAGACTGGCCGGCATATGCTCAGACCCCACCCTGGTGTCCTGGGTCGCCATCCTGCCTGCCCCTGAGGCTTGTGGCCAGGTAGGAGGGGATAGAGTGACCCTTGTGGGTTGCGGCATGTTGTGGGAGGAGTGGGAGGGGCTACCCCTGATGGTGGCCTGACTGGTGCCAGCCTCTGGGGGATCCTCTGGGGTAGCCTCAAGGGGAGCCTCAAGGGGAGCCTCTGGGGTAGCCTCAAGGGGAGCCTCAAGGCTAGCCTCAAGGGTATCATCAAAGGTCATCAGATCTGTGGCAATAATGATTTCCCGGCCAATCTGGAGATCTTCTTCCTCCTCCCCCTCATCCTCCTCCCCCTCATCCTCCTCCCCCTCAGCCTCCTCATGAGGGGAGGTTTGGCCACTCCCCTCCCCTGGGGACTCCTCAGCAGCCTCCTGTCTTTGGGGTGGTGCAGCAGCCTGGCCTGATGGCCCAGCAATCTCCTGGTCATCTGTGGAAGACACCAAACAATCACAGGTTTGAGGATCCACACACTTGCCACATGTTCCCTTCCCCCACCCACACATGCTAATCACCAAAAAAACAAAAAAAAAACCTTACCTGGCCTCACAGGAACATCAGACTGATAACCAGGCAGGCCCACCACCTGCTCTGGCTCGAAACACCGGGCCACTGCCCATTCCTCCTCAGTCAGCCGGATGGGGCATGGTCCCCCTCCTCCAGTGCCCCTCCTATGCGCAGTGAGCTTGGCCACCTTATTGCGGACCACGCTCCTCAGATCATTGATCTTTTTCTTAATGCCAGCGGGGGTCCTCGTCTCCCCTCCCCCCGCCGCATTTATGTGATCTGTGATTTTGGCATATATCCTCTTCCTTTGGGCCGGGGAGGTGTTCCGGCTATCAGGCCCATGTAGATATCTTCCATATTGTATGACATACCTGGCTAGGATTTGCTTTTCAACATGTGAAAAATTCAGCTTCCTGCGTTTGGGGGCCATCACAGACACCACCCAGCAACAAGAAGCCAAACAGGACAAACACACAAAAATACACACACAAGCAGACAGCTACTACAAAGTCAAATACAAACACACAAAAACCAAACACAAAATCCAAGCAGAACAAAAAAAAATTACCAAAAACAATCAAACAAAAATTACACTTATCACAAACAAACAACAACTACTATCTACTACTCCTCCAACACTTCTCTATCAAACACAACTTACCAACAAACACTGACAAACTAAGAGCAGAAGCAAATTGCTCATGGAAGGGAACACAGGGAAATACTTTTGCAAATGAAGTGTGTTTGACTGGAGCTAGTTAAGCACAGTGCGATCCTCAAACTAAGTACACTTGGCCTTTTACCTATCTCACTGATTGCGCCAAGCAAAGTTCTGCACATGCGCAGTGAGCAGCAGATTCGTGCGCGCATGCGCAGTACGGCCGGACCTTCATTTGCATGGGGTCACGGCTCATTACAATGAAGCACGCCCACTTCCTTCCCACTTGCCATAACCCCGCCTTACGCCTCTGTATTTACGTTACGGCAGGCGCACTTTTGGGCGCAAATGCGCTGTGGATACGGCAATTACGACACCAACTTAGGGCGCCGTAACTTAAATGACATAAGTTAGTAAAAACTTATTTTGCGCCGCTGGCTGTGGATTTGGCCCTATATTTTGACTGTTGGAATTGTAATATTTGATGTAGGTTGCTTGTAATACAATTATATTAGTTCATCCCTTTCCCTTTGCTCCTGCATTTTTACACAAGTATGGAGATATGGATATTTCTGGAGAGATATAGATAATAATCATGTCTGATGTTCATTGTAAACTTATTGATTTTCATTTGCTATTTTATTCATTTATCTTTTCATTATTTCAATATTATATATTTTTTTGTATTATCATCGAAAGATTGTTTTTTTTGTAATCCAACTCCTTTATACCTATTGATCCTATTGAATTATAATACTTTTTTGTTGGTCACAATTTGTATTTTATTTTGTGTGTATATATATATATTTATATATTGTACAGGACGCCATGGCTGGGTCCTGGAAGGACGTTATATTTCCCCTCTGTTTGGACTGTGGTGCCTTTAAGGGAATGGAAAGGGTTAACGCACCTGTGTAAGGAAGTAGTTTAAAGCAGACAGGAAGTGCAGGTGAGGGTGAAGGAGTGAAGGAGTGTCTAGGCATGGTGAATGGTGGACAAGGAAAGCTGTGGAAGCTATGAAAAGCTGTGAAAGGACTTGGCAGTGTGTTGCCTGAAAGCCTGCTACTGAAGGACTTACCTGCAAGGACTGTTTAACTGCGATAGCAGTTCTGAGCTGTACAAGTCGGTGAGACTGTTATTTCCTTTGTTTTTGCTGCTGCTAAGCCATTTAAGTTTAATAAACCTTAGTTTTGATTTAAAAAGCCTGTGTCCTGCGATCAAGCTGGTCCCCCAAACATTACACTGGTGGCGAATGCGGGCAGGACAGAATAACAGGCATAAGAAGAGAAAAAAAAAAAACTTTTTTTCTTTTTGCATTGGACTTTATATTGAACTGACATTTAAAGAGACAGTACATTGAATTTATGTCCTGGGTTAAAGCTGCACAAACATTGAAAGTTGAAGCAATGGAGGAGCTAATTAAACAGCTGACCTTGGCTAACATGCAAGCGCAGACTCGCAATGAGGAAGCTAATCAGCGCTTAGCAGCCCAGCTGGAGGCACAACAAACTTACCACAAAGAGGCGCTGGCTCTGCAGCAAGAAAATACTCGCCTGTTGGCGGCCCAGCAAGCGACGCAGCAAGGGGTTATGCAGGCTCAGGTGACGGCTTTAAAGGAAGCAGTGCAGCAGCTGTCTCAGGTTCGGGAACAAGCGGCTGTTGCCCCTGGCAACCAGGTGACTGTGAGGGCAAGCCATTTTCTACAGAAATTATCCCTGAGCGATGATGTAGAGGCATTTCTTGCTACATTTGAGAGGACAGCGGAGAGAGAAGGATGGTCTCAGGACCAGTGGGCCGGCCTCATTGCTCCTTTTCTCACTGGAGATCCTCAAAAAGCCTACTTTGACCTGCCACCAGATGATGCTAAAGACTATCAAAAGTTAAAGGCAGAAATTCTGGCTCGTCTGGGGGTGACTACGGCCGTTCGGGCCCAACGTGTACACCAATGGAAATATCGTCCAGATCGGCCACCCCGGTCTCAAATGCATGACCTGGTGCAACTAGTAAAAAAATGGCTGCAGCCTGAGGTGTTGTCTGGCCCCCAAATTGTGGAGCGGGTCGTGCTGGACCGATACCTGAGGTCCCTGCCAGATGACCTCCAACGGTGGGTCAGCCATGGAGACCCCAAAACAGCAAACCTCCTTGTTGAGATGGTGGAACGATATACAGTGGTGGAGGACCTGCTCGGACCTACCAAGCGCATAGGGCCTAGTCTGCCACGGCCTGTTCGACCAACTGCTGCCCTTCGAAAGGATGTTCCAAGGAGCCCTGGGACAAACACCCCGGAAGGCCAAGAGACACTCCCGGTACCTTCGCAGCGTTCTGTTCCTGTTCGGAGAGGAGGGGATGTACAATGTTGGCGATGTCATTCCTGGGGTCATACCCGGGCACACTGCCCACTGCAAGAGGAGCCCATGGAATGCGGGGTTCTTCGGAGGGGGTCTTTTTGTGCCCACAAAGTGTGCACCACACACCTCGACCTGGATGAGGAAAAGTTTGAGTGTGAAGTCCAAGTGAACCACCTCCCTGCCCGGGCTTTGTTGGACTCTGGAAGCATGGTAACCCTGGTTCATCCTAGAGTGATTGGGAAGATCGGTCCGGTAAGAAAAACTTTACGGGTGGTATGCATTCACGGGGACACTAGAGAGTACCCGCTCATCACGTTGTCTATCTCCTCAGCATGTGGCACTGTTACTCAAGAGGTGGGGGTGATAAAGAACTTGGTGCATGATGTTATAATAGGACGAGACTGTCCATTGTTTACAAAACTGTGGGAACAAGGAGAACAGTTCAGAGACTGGGGAGAAACTAGCCCCCCTGTTCCTGCTGCTGAGAGGGATAACCCTGAACTGCCAAACGTTAATGTGGACCCAGATGGGGAAAATGCTAATGATTGGGTTAATGGTGATGAAAGTAGTGTTGATACTATTGAGGATGTCAAGATATGTGGTCCACAGACCTACCAAAACACTAAGGGGGAGGAGCCTTTCCCACTTCAGGTAATGCTGGGGGAAGAGGATGAGGAAGTGGCCTCTACCCCTGCGCTGCCGGATTTGGGTGTTCCCCATGGGGCATTTGGGACTGCTCAGATGCAGGACCCCACTTTTGCCCATGCACGGGAACAAGTGGTAGTAGTAAATGGGGTTCCCCAAGAGCCAGGTGCGAATGAGAGGTGGCCACACTTTGCAATATATAATGAATTGCTGTATCGGGTTACCAAGGAGAGAGAAAATGTGGTAGAGCAATTGTTGGTACCCCAACAATATAGACGAAAGGTTCTGGACCTGGCCCATAACGATGTGTTAGGGGGACACCTGGGAGTTGAAAAAACGGAGGCACGGATCACCGACCGGTTTTACTGGCCAGGTCTGAAAGCAGAGGTAAAGAGATACTGTGCCTCTTGTCCGACCTGTCAGTTGACCGCTCCGGTGACTCATTTTCGGAGCCCTTTGGTCCCTCTGCCCATAATTGAGGTCCCATTCGAGAGGATAGCCATGGATATAGTGGGTCCCTTGGTAAAGTCAGCTCGAGGTCACTCCTACATATTGGTGATTCTTGACTATGCCACCCGATATCCTGAGGCGCTACCCCTGCGGAATACCTCCTCAAAGGCCATTGCCCGGGAATTATTCCAGATGTTTACACGGACTGGTTTCCCCAAGGAAATACTCACAGACCAGGGTACTCCGTTTATGTCAAGGGTTATGGCCGATGTGTGTAAGCTGTTCCGGATTAAACAGCTACGCACATCGGTCTACCATCCCCAAACGGACGGGTTGGTGGAACGCTTTAATAAGACCCTTAAATCTATGCTCAAGAAAGTGGTACAAAGGGATGGGAAAGATTGGGACTGCCTGTTACCAGCTCTCCTGTTTGCTATCCGGGAAGTGCCCCAGGCCTCCACGGGTTTTTCGCCCTTTGAGTTGGTATATGGGCGGAGACCTCGCGGACTTCTTGACGTGGTTAAAGAGGAGTGGGAAAGTGAACCTGTTCAGCATAAGAGTGTCCTGGAATATGTCTCCCAAATGCAGGAAAGGATCCAAACCGTGATGCCGCTAGTCAAAGAGCATTTGCAAAAAGCCCAGGAGGCTCAACGACGGGTCTATAACAGGGCTGCTAAAATAAGGCACTTCCAAGTGGGGGATCGAGTAGCGGTGCTAATTCCCACTGTGGAAAGTAAGTTCTTAGCCAGGTGGCAAGGACCCTTTGAAGTTGTGGAAAAAGTGGGAGAGGTCAATTATAGAGTCCACCAGCCAGGCAAGAGGAAACCGTATCAGATATATCATGTCAACTTGTTAAAGCCCTGGACAGACAGGGAACCGGTGACCTCCCTGGCTAGTGCAAGGCTTGAGCCACAGGTTGGGGTGGAGAGTGTCCAAGTAGCAAATACCCTATCTAAATACCAAAGTCAGCAGGCAAAGGAGTTCTTGCAGAGAAATAAAGAGAAGTTTTCAGACTTGCCGGGGCTAACTAGTATCATAGAGCATGATATTATCACGGAACCTGGAGTCAAAGTTTTTGTCAGGCCCTACCGCATCCCAGAGGCTCAAAGGAAGGCCGTTTCAGAGGAAGTAAAGAAGATGCTGGACCTGGAGATCATTGAGGAATCGCAGAGTGAGTGGTCGAGCCCGATTGTGTTGGTACCAAAGCCCAACGGGACTCTGCGATTCTGCAATGATTTCCGGAAGCTTAATGAAGTTTCACGGTTTGATGCCTACCCCATGCCCCGGGTAGATGAACTTATTGAGAGACTAGGTCCAACTAGGTATATCACAACATTAGACCTTACCAAGGGGTATTGGCAAATCCCATTAACTAAGGCTGCTAAAAAGAAAACTGCTTTTTCTACTCCAGAGGGGAGTTTTCAGTACAAAAGAATGCCTTTTGGACTGCAAACTGCTCCAGCCACGTTCCAGCGAGCAATGGATAGGATTTTACGACCTCATCGGGAGTATGCCTCAGTGTACTTGGACGACATAGTCATTTTTAGCAGAGACTGGGAGTCACACTTGCCCAAAGTCCAGGCAGTACTGGACTCTCTCTGGAAAGAGGGGTTTACAATAAACCCTGAAAAATGTGCTTTGGGAATGGAGGAGGTGAAATACCTGGGCTATATTGTGGGTAGAGGGGTGGTGAAACCTCAGGTCAGCAAGGTAGAGGCTATAAAGAGTTGGCCCCGCCCCCTCACAAAAAAGCAGGTACGTGCATTCCTGGGCATGGTGGGATACTACAGGAGGTTCGTACCCAACTTTGCCACATTGGCGGCTCCATTGACCGATCTGACTAAGGGTCGGAAATCGGTCATGGTGGAGTGGAATACAGACGCTGAGAAGGCTTTTTTGGTGCTCAAGTCAGCACTGTGCCAACACCCTGTCTTGATAGCGCCCAATTTTTCAGAAGAGTTTGTTGTCCAAACTGATGCTTCCGATGTAGGATTGGGAGCTGTGTTGTCACAGGTTGTTTGTGGTGAGGAACACCCAGTAGTCTTCCTCAGTAGAAAGTTGACACCAGCGGAGAAAAACTACGCTATTATTGAAAGAGAGTGTCTGGCCATTAAGTGGGCTCTGGATTCCCTCAGGTATTACCTCTTGGGGAGGAAGTTTAGGCTCATTTCTGATCATGCCCCTTTAACATGGATGAGGCAGGGTAAAGGGACTAATGCCAGGATTACACGTTGGTTCCTGGCGCTCCAAGAATTTAAGTTTGTAGTGGAGCATAGGCCCGGGAGACTGCATCAAAATGCAGATGCCCTCTCCCGAGTCCATTGTTTGAGCTCCACTGTTGCCTCCACCTCCTTGGCGTTGGGGCACAGGGGGGGGATATGTACAGGACGCCATGGCTGGGTCCTGGAAGGACGTTATATTTCCCCTCTGTTTGGACTGTGGTGCCTTTAAGGGAATGGAAAGGGTTAACGCACCTGTGTAAGGAAGTAGTTTAAAGCAGACAGGAAGTGCAGGTGAGGGTGAAGGAGTGAAGGAGTGTCTAGGCATGGTGAATGGTGGACAAGGAAAGCTGTGGAAGCTATGAAAAGCTGTGAAAGGACTTGGCAGTGTGTTGCCTGAAAGCCTGCTACTGAAGGACTTACCTGCAAGGACTGTTTAACTGCGATAGCAGTTCTGAGCTGTACAAGTCGGTGAGACTGTTATTTCCTTTGTTTTTGCTGCTGCTAAGCCATTTAAGTTTAATAAACCTTAGTTTTGATTTAAAAAGCCTGTGTCCTGCGATCAAGCTGGTCCCCCAAACATTACAATATATATATAATATATATATATATATATATATATATATCTTTTATACATATCTTTTTAAAAATGTTTTGATCTTTTTTTTTTCTGGGATCGATTGTTGATTTTAATCTATTTCCAAATTTTGCTTCATTGGTCACATTCATTATCTCAGATGCTCAGATGTACATTGTTCAAAATTGTTTATTTCCTTGTGTTCTGCTGCACATTGCACCCTGAAATTTAAGCTGGATACACATTGTGCAATTTTTGTTGATCAGTTTCCTTTGGATTTACCTCCAACTATGTGGTGCAGGGGCCTGTCTGATTGCATACAATTTGAAGGTATTTTGCTGTTGACCACATATTGTGTGGTTTGGGTGGGTCTGGAGGAGAGTTGTATGGGAAATTGGATTGGCATTGTATAGTGTGTGTGTCCAGCTTTTGGATCTTCTGAGAATTGTAATGCTGCTCTTTTGCGGTCTTTCGGGTCTAGGCTATCAAGGGTGGAGGGCGGCTGGATGATTGATTAGACAAGTTGTACATAGGATGGTTTGCTCTCTGTCAGCTTTAGGCTGCTTTAAGCTGTGCTTAAGATGTATTGCTCCAGTCTGTATCTTGTAGTTAGCCTTGAGCTTCAGTAATTGAGACAGCTTGTTCAGGTGTCTGGAGTCCTGGGTTGTTTCTTTCGGGGGGCTATTTAAGTGGACAGCCCATTTGGGATCAGCTGGGGAAGAGGAAGGTCCTTCGAAATGCGTCCTGTGACCCAGGACTCCAGGTAAACCTTACCATCCATCGGCCATTGACACCGGGAACGAGGCACTACACATGCTTACTGGGCTGTCAGAGCCATTTCACCATTAACAGTCAGTGGCACAGAGATCCAGACTCTGTGCCTGTAGCAGCTCATCATCCATCCATCTAGCTGCACCCTTTTAGGTCTGTTCCTCCAGCACAGGCTTACACTCTCCTGTGGAATCCTATATATACAGTATCCTCCAAAATTGAGTACACCCCTCACATTTTTGTAAATATTTTATTATATATTTTCATGTGACAATACTAAAGAAATTACACTTTGCTACAATGTAAAGTAGTGACTGTACAGCTTGGATAACAGGGTAAATTTACTGTCACCTCAAAATAACTCAACACACAGCCATTAATGTCTAAACTGCGTGCAACAAAGGTGAGTTCACCCCCAGGCCCGTCGGAACAGGGCAAGCAAAGCAAGCAATTGCTTGGAGCCCCGAGCTGGCCTGGGGGCCCCCAAGCAGGGCTGTAGCCTCGAATATGTGATCTATATAGCCCTGAGTCTCTTATCGGGTGCTGTGGCTGTGTGTAAGTATAGAAGTCAGAGAGAGAATCGCTCGCTATTCTCTAATTGCAGGGGAGGCTTCCGCCTTTAATTCACACCCCTCCTCTCTCATTGGCTCTAGAGAAGCTGAATTTGTGGCGCCAAATCTGAGTCCTGAGCAGGAGATGAGCTAGCTGGAGGGATGGGAAATGTCAGCGCTGACAACTAGCGCACATTGGAAATTGAGCTGAGCGAGGGAGGGAGGAGGAGAATGTCGACCCAGGAGTCTGGACATTATCACTGCTCATATAAGACACCCCTCCGGTCAATGGACAAGTGAGGAGCAGGTAGTGAACATGCAGAGGACTGTCCAGAAAGGAGATTCTCTTCCATGCCTGTGTGTGTGTCAGGCAGCACCCCGAGTCTCCCTCCCCCTCCCCCTCCCGGGGGGAGGACAGAGCAAGCAGGACAACACAGTGGCTATCCATAAAGAAGACACCGGAGCTCCCCAAGGCAAGATAACAGGACATATGGCAGACTGCATTCTTCTCCTGTGAGTCACACTTGTTCTGCCTTCCACACTGTATAGATCTGTACTTTAAACTTGTCCTGTACCTCAGCAGGGCAGGCATGGTGAAAGTGAAAGTAAAATTCTTGAATATGTTAGAAATATAATGGGATTTTTCAGGTACTACATACATTGACGCATTTTTACAAAATAATTATTTTTAATATATGTGTATATAGAATATCTCTGTAGCACCTCAAAAGTCCCAGAATATTTCTAACATATTCATGAATTTGCGCAAAAACAGCAAAGGATGTGGTGCCGTAATACAGCCCCTCTCCAGGAAATTAGGATAAAGTCCATTCTTGCAGTGTGTGGGGGGGAAGCCTCTTTCACCTACCTGTTTTCATGCTCCAGCCAGCTGCACTGCTCTCTCCCTCCACTAAAACCCCAGCCTCGTCACATACCATAAAGTAACAATGACCCTGTACGTTATGACGGGGGCTGGAGTGTTATCTGCACATGCGCTGCCGCCACTCAAGCTAGCCCATACATGTTCAGTCATTTTCGAACATACATGCACAGTGACATAATGGCACCATTTTTAAATGTAAGGCAGCAGTGACACTTTGTGAGGTCTCAGCAGTGGCGTGCACCTCTCATCACAGCCCAGTAAGACCCCTCCGCAACCTCTGACCCCTGTACCATGTCCGCAGCCTCTGACCCCTGTACCATGTCCACAGCCTCTGACCGCTGTACCATGTTCGCAGCCTCTGACCGCTGTACCATGTTCGCAGCCTCTGACCCCTGTACCATATTCGCAGCCTCTCACCCCTGAATAATGTTCGCAGCCTCTGACCCCTGTACCATGTTCGCAGCCTCTGACCCCTGTACCATGTTCGCAGCCTCTGACCCCTGTACCATGTTTGCAGCCTTTGCAATCTATGTGAATATATACAGTATATATATACACATACACATGCGTATGACTTTCTTTTACTTAGCTGCTATGGGCTCTAGCCCCAGATCTTTTGTAGACCTAGCAACGCCCCTGCCTGCAGCACTGCTGCCTCTCTCGCCACTTCCCTGTAGCGTGGCCGAGCTCTTCTTCCTTCCTCCGGTCAGTCCAGCCGGGTACCGCGCGGTACAGAAGATTCAGTTTCCTGTTTCTGGCCAGACTGACAGGAAGTGCACACTGAGTGCTCACTTCCTTTCAGTCCAGCCGGGAACAGGAAACTGAATCTTCTGTCGTGCGGTACGTTGGGTGGGGAGTAAAAAGAACATAGGGAGGGAGAACTCAAAAAGCAGTATTTGCACTGTAAACATTTTTTATTTATATAAAGTGTGGGTGAACTTAAACTGTATCGCTATGCTGTGGTTCTTGTAGGCCTTGCGGGGGGGGGGGGGGCTCCATGTCCATTTTGCCTGGGGCCCCCAAATTCCTTCAAACGGCCCTGTTCACCCCTAAGTGAAAATGTCCAAATTGGGCCCAAAGTGCCAATATCTTGTGTGGCCACAATTATTTTCCAGCACTGCCTTAACCCTCTTGGGCATGGTGTTTACCAGAGCTTCACAGGTTGCCACTGGAGTCCTCTTCCTCTCCTCCATGATGACATCGCAGAGCTTGTGGATGTTGGAGACCTTGCACTCTTCCACCTTCTGATTGAGGATGCCCATCTGATGCTCAATGGGGTTTAGGTCTGAAGACATGCTTGGCCAGTCCATCACCTTTGACTCTCAGCTTCTTTAACAAGGCAGTGGTCATCTTTGGGGTCGTTATCATGTTGGACTACTGCCCTGTGGCCCAGTCTCTGAAGGGAGTCTGAATAAACCTTCTTGGAACTTACTACACCGGAGTGGTCGTACTGTCTCCCTCCCTTCCCCTCTCAAAAATGTAAAGAATTAATTATTTTCTCCTGTTATCCTCTGTACATCAGTATTCTATTTGGAAGACAGAGGGTCATTCTTAGCCAGTTGGAACCCAGCTACTTTGCACAAAGCTATCCTCTTCTTCATGGATGCTCAACCTGTGGCCCTCAAGCTGTTGCAAAACTACAAGTCCCATCATGCTTCCGCCTTTGGGAGTCATGCTTGTACCTGTCAGCTTTGCAATGCCTCATGGGACTTGTAGTTCTATAACAGCTAGAGGGCCACAGGTTGAGCACTGATGTTTTACATTACATGATAGTAGAGCAAATGGATTACCTAATCATGGTAGTGCTCCTCCTTCTTTGTACAATCACAGTATGTGGTGGGTCCTGATTGAGCCTGCATTGCTTAAAGCAATTCTTTCCTTTGCCAGTGTTGACAGAAATTACAGAACTATTGAACTATTTAGTTCATAAAGAACATAACCAGCGATCAAAAACTTTTCTCTGGTCTGTCTCTAGAAGACAAGTTATTCCCTGATTAAATGGCACCATCTTGCCATTTGCACAGCACAAAAAATAATAAATTTGTCTGTCAGTCATAGCCACAGTGACTGTAATGTTTTGCTCTGTATAAATCAGTGGCCAGGGGAGAGGTTTGAGATGGACATGTGCTTTCCTGTTGATGTTTGACTAAGTCAGAATTTGAACATTGGTAACATTACTGCTCAGTAGGGATGAGCTTCGAACAACGAACAATTTGGGGTGTTTGTGGCAAATTCGAAAAGCCGAGGAACACCCTTTTAAAGTCTATGGGAGAAATCGAAAGTGCTAATTTTAAAGGCTAATATACAAGTTATTGTTCTAAAAAGTGTTTGGGGACCTAGGTCAATGCAAAAGAAGTTTTAAAAACTAACGTTTTTTTGGGAGCAGTGAATTTAATAATGCTTAAAGTGAAACAAGAAAAGTGAAATATTCCTTTAAATTTCATACCTAGGGGGGGTGTAAAGTATGCATGTAAAATAGCGCATGTTTCCCGTACTTAGAACTGTCCCTGCACAAAGTGTAATTTCTGAAACTGACTCATGGCTATAATGAATTGTGGGCTCCCGGCAATTCAGAGATAATTCATTCATAAAAAAAAAAGAGTGGGGTCCCCCCAAATTCAATTACCAGGCCCTTCAGGTCTGGTATGGATATTAAGGGGAACCCCGCCATCAATTAAAAAAAATGACGTGGGGTTCCCCCCAAATATCCATTCCAGAACCTTCAGGTCTGGTGTGGATTTTAAGGGGAACTCCACCCCAAATTAAAAAAATGGCGTGGAGTTCCCCCAAAAATCCACACCAGACCCCTTTTCGAGCACGTAACCTGGCTGGCCGCAGAAAAGAGGGGGGGACAAGAGAGCGCCCCCCTCCTGAACCGTACCAGGCCACATGCCCTCAGCATGGGGAGGATGTCCCCATGTTGATGGGGACAAGGGTCTCATCCCCACAACCCTTGCCCAGTGGTTTTGGCGGTCTGTGGGCGAGGGGCTTATCAGAATCTAAAAGACCCCTTTAACAAGGGGGGTCCCCAGATCCTGGCCCCCCCTATGTGAATTGGTAATGGGGTACATTGTAGCCCTACCATTTCACGAAGGAAGTGCGCAGCATCGCCGGCTGCCTGTCTCCACCGGATGAGAGCCCGGCGAATGACGCAGCTGGAGCTAGTGACATTTCTTATATAGGTGAGGCGGGGTCACCCGTGACGTGACCCGTCCCCCTCTGATGCACCCTCTGCTACGTCCCTGGGGAAGCCCAGGCTTCCTCCTTGCGTCAGAGGGGGCGGGGTCACTTGACGGGTGGCCCTGCCTCACCTATATAAGAAATGTCACTATCTTCAGCAGCGTCATTCGCCGGGCTGCCTACGGTGGAGACAGGCGGGCGGCGATGCTGTGCTCTGCATCCCGGGCGATCTTCTCATCGTTGGCCCGGAGAGGAGATCACCCGTCACTGGATACCGACAACGGGAACCGGGACCGAGAGTGGATTACCACTGCTGGTTTTTTTTTTTTAATAAAGGCCTTTTTTTTACGGGGTGTGTGTGTGTTTTTTTACAACTATTTACACTTCCTTCGTGAAATGGTAGGGGTACAATGTACCCCATTACCAATTCACATAGGGAGGGGCCAGGATCTGGGGTTCCCCTTTGTTAAAGGGGTCTTCCAGACCCCCACAACCATCGGGCAAGGGTCGTGGGGATGAGGCCCTTGTCCCTTGCCCTTGACATCCTCCCCATGTTGAGGGCATCAGGCCTGGTACGGTTCAGGAGGGGGGGGCGCTCTCTCGTCCCCCCCTCTTTTCTGCGGCCGGCCAGGTTACGTGCTCGGATAAGGGGCCTGGTGTGGATTTTTGGGGGAACTCCACGACATTTTTTTTAAATTTGGGGTGGAGTTCCCCTTAAAATCCACACCAGACCTGAAGGGTCTGGAATGGATATTTGGGGGAACCCCACGTCATTTTTTTTAAAATTGATGGCGGGTTTCCCTTAATATCCAGACCTGAAGGGCCTGGTAATTGAATTTGAATTTTATGAATGAATTCTCTCTGAATTGCCGGGAGCCGACAATTCATTATAGCCGCGAGTCAGTTTTAAATGACTTTTTTTCTTTCAGAAATTACACTTTGTGCAGAGACAGTTCTAAGTACGGGAAACATGCGCTATTTCCCATGCATACTTTACTTCCCCCCTAGGTACGAAATTTAAAGGAATATTTCACTTTTATTGTTTTACTTTAAGCATTATTAAATTCACTGCTCTCGAAAAAACAGCTGTTTTTAAAACTTTTTTTGCATTGATACATGTCCCCTGGGGCAGGACCCAGGTCCCCAAACACTTTTTAGGACAATAACTTGCATATTAGCCTTTAAAATTAGCACTGTAGATTTCAAACGTTCAAGTCCCATAGACTTTAATGGGGCTCTAAAGTTCACACGAACGTTTGGTGTGTTCGCAGGTTCTGGTGCAAACCAAACAGGGGAGTGTTCGGCTCATCCCTACTGCTCAGCATACTAAGGCCCTTTCACACTGGCTAAGTATCTTCAGATCAGCAGGGAATCCATGAACAGATGCCCTGCTATACCATAGCCAAATTACTGTATTTATCGGCGTATATCGCGCACTATCTTCCCCTTAAAATAAGGGGAACATCGTGGGTGCGCGATATACGCCGATAGCCGCTTCCCGCGCTCAGTTTGAAATCCTGCGCTGACATATACCGAGTGCAGTACACTCGGGTACATTCGGCCAGGCTCGGCTTCGCTCGTGCTCACGCATAAACGTCACAGAGCGTGAGCGCGAGCGACGCCAAGCCTTGCCGAATGTACCCGAGTGTACTGCACTCGGTATATGTCGGCGGAGGCATTCGAACTGAGCGTGGGAAGCGGGGACTCGACTTGAGGCGCGCGCTGGAGAAGCCGGGAGGACACCATCGAGGCCGCAGACGGACGCCGGACCAGACGATGGACGCTGGGAAGACACCAAAACTGTAAGTAATGAAATCATATAACATTTTTTTTTACAGGAATTTCGGGGGCAACTTTAGGGGTGCGCGGTATACGCGGGAGCGCGTTATACCGCGATAAATACGGTATACAAATGTCACTTTTGTCCATGCATTTTTGCCCTATTGACAATCTTATGTCTATGGGCAAGCAGATATAAACAAACATGCGTCCATTTACATCTGACAAGATACTGAACTTGATACGTTTGATTGACCCCAGCAGTATGTATAGCGAGACTACCTGAAGTGAATTTGGAATGGTCACATCTGTTATGTTGGCATATACTCGAAGAATCAAATCCCCACCAAATATGCACTAATGAGCCTCAACTAGGTTGGCAGCACCAACATAAATTTGTCACTGAGAGTGATATAGGTGGTGCAGAAGGGTAGGGCAACTATATCACCTGGTTAGGAGTTTAAAGTTGGTCTCTTGGACCTTGCTAGCCAGAGATAGATGGTGGTGCAAACTATTTTTCCCAATCCTCTTAAGAAATCTGTACATTGAGATCGGATGCCCAATATACTCTTGGATATTGGGGTGCATGCATGGTAAGACAGCTTTGTAAATGGCAGAGAGGGCGTGTTCAGGTGGAGAGTCTTCTAAAAGTGAAGCTTTCATAGACTCTGGATCCCTAGTCAACAAATCTTTGTTTGGAAGGGATTGAAAAAAGGCAAATTGTTTGTATTTCATCCACTGGGTGAAAGACGTTTGGCATGAGGCCATAACCAACGAAAAGGATGGTAGACATCCCCCACATAGTACCTGTACCAGCCGTCGGTGTCCGATTTTGTTCCAGATTAAGAATTCACCAATCTAGTTAAGACTGCAGCTGCATGATATAGAAAAGGTCCAGAGCATCAGCCCCTTCTTTTGCACTTAGGGAAAGACAGAATTGTCCTGTGGAATTGTGGCTTCAGTTGAATTGATGGATTTCATAAATGCTGTTTGCAATTTTTTAAAGAAGGTCTGAGGGGCGTTAATGGGGAGAGTTTGAAACATAGAGAAACTGTGGGACAATATTAATTTTTAGAATATTAATTCTGCCAAACCAGGAATACATATTACTGTAAAGTTTTTGAGATCATTTAGAGTCTGCTACAGGAGGTGAAGATAGTTCAATGTGAACAGTTGGGATAGACCCCAAATGATTTTTATGCCAAAATATTTAATTGCAGACAATTTAAATGGAGAATTATCTCGAAGACTTTGAACCTGCGATGACTGTAGGGATATGTTAAGGATCTCAAACTTGGAAATATTGACCTTGAAATTCCTGAATAGTCTAAAACAGGGGTCTCCAAACATTCTAAACAAATGGCCAGTTTATTGTCCTTCAGACTTTTGGAGGGCCGGACTTTGACCAGTTGGGGTGAAACATTTTCTGGGATCAGTGGGACTAAACATCTAGTATTAGGGGGAGGAATAGTGCCCCATCGTTGGTATCATAGGGAGGAATAGTGCCCTATTAGTGGTGTTAGTGGGAGAAATGGTGCTTCACTGTCGGTGTCAGATGGCAGAATAGTGTCTCGTATCATTGGGAGAGATAGTGCCCCAAGGGCCGGATAAAGGCAAGCAAAGGGCCCTTGGGCCACAGTTTGGAGACCACTAGTCTAAAACATTGAAATTCCTGTAAGACCGAGGGCATAGACATGTGGGGGTAAGTAATATAGGACAAGGACATTCAACACCGAGACAGAAGACACCCTTGGCAGGTGCCATTGCCTATGGAGAAATCTAGGTGTCAATGAATCATTGATTCAGAACTTCGCATTAGGCTTAGAGTACAGGGCAAGTATTTTGTCTGGTAGTGCTGGACTTTTTTTGGATCAATATTTGTTTTAGGAAAGACCAACTGACTATCAAATACATTCTCCATGTCAATAGAGAGAAGGCAGATAGGTATTTTTGAGGTTTGGACATAAATCATGAGCAGAAGGGTCTTGAGTCTATTATCATGTGCCACTGAATGAACCCCGCTTGATCTGTATGTAACAGGTCCAGCAGGAGGGGTTGCAAGCAAAATGCAATCAACTTTGCTTAGAGTTTTACATCAATACTAATCAGCAAGATGGAATGATAACAGGAACAGAGGTTAAAATCTTTGGTTTCGGAAGCAGTGAAGTATGCGCGTCCAAGGTTTGAGCAGGAAACAAGTTATCCTCAGAGATTGAATTGAAACACTTGAGCAGGAACAGGGAAAGGTATTATATGTTTTATAAAACGTATGCGTAAAGCCGTCTGGCCCTGGACTTTTACCTGTAGTAGTGGAAGTTATGGTAGCTAATATCATAATAATCATGAAAGGATCAAGGATTTCCTAGTGTCAGTATCCATTGTGGGTAAGATGGTGTCTTTCTGCGTAATCTAGGAGGCGTTGGTTAAAATTAGTTAAGTAACAGTAACAGGTTTAGAGGCTAATTCGTCCTTGAGCCAAGGTTAACATTGAGCAGCGGGAATAAAGCAGTGTGTGTTTAGCTAAACTTGCACGATTTCACTCCTGCATGTCAGTCCCGATTTTGGCCGTGATTCCAGAGACATCTGTGCAATGATGTCAATGTAAATCGCAGCCCGAAATCGCAAACAGTTGTACAGAAACTACTTTTTGAAATCAGTGCGGTGCAGCAAATGCAGCGTTGCACCAATTAGGACGGTGCCATTGCCAGCAATTGCCGCCAATTTGACATGCAATTTGACATGTCAAATCGCATGGCAAAACGTACCAATGTGAACCAGGGCTAAAGGTCTTAATGGCGCAGGACGTGTTGTGTAGAGTGGACGGGCGTTTGTTCCGAGCCGGCCGGCTTCTCTTTGTTTTTATTCCTATTGTGACACTGTAAGTGTATTCTTTTAATTATTAAACGTATGGTTTAAACGAACTTCACTATGTGGGCTCTATCACTCCCTTTATGTACCCATTGAACACGGAGGACACTTAGGACTATCATTACAGCCCAGGAGTTTAAAGGCCCAGGCTAGGGTTTTAGCCACTTGCTGATGTTCATACATGTTCTGGTAAGCCTCCTACTTATAGGGTGCTGGTGATGGTGGTTCTCAAAGTCACTTTTTACCTATGTGTGTGCTGATCAAACATACTTCACCATTGAATGTTTTCTTCCTGTGATACGGCTCACTAATCTGGTTTTCGGTGGAGACTTCAAGAATCCTCTTCTCTTTCCACCTCCCCCTGCGAGGATCACCTTAAAGGCCCTGGCTGGGGTTTGCAGCCGCAAGCACACATTGCTTGCCATTTGGTAAGCCTCCAATTTTTACTGGTTCAAGGTGTTTTTATTTGCTCCTCAACATTTGTTTACTCCTATATGAACTATATTTTTGTGGACGCAGTAGGACTGAATTTATCCTCTTTCAAGTCCCTCATTGATTTGGGTTACTGGCTTCATAATTCATTTTTCTCAATTTTATTGCTTAGATTTTTTATTTTAGCGCAACAACCTTTTCCCTTTGTTAAAGGTCTTAATACTGAGAATAAATGTTTGTGTCATGAATAGATGAAGGAAATGTGCCAACTGCTGACAACATTTGTTTCCATGACCGTTTCTTCCTAGGGAAATCTGTACTTGGTAATTGTGGTGAGCAACATCGTAGAGTTGTAGAAAAAATTATCTGGTGGACGATATGAAGACCATGAGCTTGGATGATGGGGATGATTTATGGAGGACCATTTAAAAATATAACCCCCAAATTAATCAATCCAAGGCAGATTCACTTATCCCTATTGGCAATATATGTGAGATCTTGGTAATGGTGAGGGACTCTTATACTACAACAGATAGAAACCCCAAGTCTAGTTTTTGAGAAAAAAATACCTTGAATAGGTACAGTTCCTACAATATCATATCAGTTAGGTGTGATTTCTCTGCCTATATTGCACAACAAAATACATTTATATTCCAAGAATAAAAATGCATAATAACTCCTAGTTAATAATATGTTGTTCTCTTAAATATTTCCATTATATTGCTGTAAACTCATTTAAAGTTGGCTGCTATGGCTATGAATTACCCACCATGCCTCCTCACAACTTATTAAACTGCAACTGCTATATAAATTAACACAAGTTATGTATATGAGAAACAGATTGAGTTGTGTAATTATTGTTTGTTTTCATGTTCATTTGGTTTTACAGTCGTCATACACTAATTTGGATTATATCATTACTCTCTTATGTTTTTGCTGCATCTGTCTTTGGTATTTTAGCCTTAAGTTCTACATGTGAATACTTTGTATTGTTTGGTTGATAAACTGAGCTCAATGAATAATACTAATACTTAATTTCAAAGCCAAGCGTAACCTGCTTGTAGATAAACAAACAGAACCAAAATTATAGCCTAATTGAACTGTTTTAACCACTCATGCCGCGTACACACGGTCGTTTTTTTGTGATGAAATAAAACAACGTTTTTAAAAACATCATTTAAAATGATTGTGTGTGGGCTTTACATCGTTTTTTGTCTTCAAAAAAACAACCAAAAAAAAAATTTGAACATGCTTCAATTTTTTTATGTCGTTTTTCAAAATGTTGTTTTTTGTGTCATAAAAAATGATCGTGTGAGGGCTAAAATGACGTTTTAAATGATGTTTTAAACCCGCGCATGCTCAGAAGCAAGATATGAGACGGGAGCTTGAATGGAACAGAGTGCCGTCGTACGTGTTGTACGTAACCACGCTTTGCTAGAGCATTTTCAGAAAACGATGGTGTGTGGGCAACATCGTTTTTTATGATGAAGTTAGAAAAACTTCTTTTTTTTTCATGATGAAAAATGTCGTTTTATTTCATCACAAAAAACGACCGTGTGTACGCGGCACGACTCTTCTGCCACTTCCAGTCCAGGCCATTTTTCAAATTTGAGCACTGTCAAACTTTGAATGACAATTACTTAGCCAATGCAACACTGTACCCAACATAATTTCATATATATTTTTGGGACAGATAGAGCTTTGTTTTGGTGGTTTTATTTACATTTTCTTTTATTTTTTTACTATGTATATAAAAGAAAAAAAGACAGATTTTGAAAAAAATATGTTTTTCTTAGTTTCTAAATTTTAGTGTCACTTTAAGGCCCTAAAATGTAAGGTCGGTACAAATACCCCCAAAATGACCCCTTTTTGGAAAGTATTTTTTTTCTACACATAGCTGTCACTTAATTAATTGTTTCTAATACACAGCATAGACATACCTAGAATTACACCCAAAAACACATTGGGCTACTCTTCTGGAGTATGGGGATACCACATGTGTGAGACTTTTTCACAGACTAACAATACAGAAAGGCCCAAAATCCAAAAAGCACCTTAAGATTTTCTAGGGGCATAAATAATGCGTAATGTGTAAATCTTCTTTGAAAAACAAAATGAAAAAACTGAAGGGGTGTAAAAAATTTGATTTCTGTCTGAATATATGGTTGGGCTGAGTTAGAAGGTAGCCATAAATGATCTGCTAGTGGCTCTGGAACACTAGTATGGGCCCTAATCCTTTGTGACTGATGTGACACCCCAATACTTGTACTTCGCCTTTCATCTAGATGTACTGTGTCGCTGGTGCTCTCCACTTCACCAGGGTGTAGTGCACTGCTGGTGCTTGCCTAATGCTGCTTAGAATACCTGATTTTTTTTGTAGGGACCCTTTCCTCCTCTGAATCAGAGGTGGTTACCATACCCCTACTCTCCAAATTTGACAGTGAGATCTCCCCTGCTTCTTTCATCTGTCATGCTCAGAATCGGAGAGGCCTCCCCACTTGTAAAATAATGTTTTGGACATAGTGTTCAGGTTCTGGTGACATTATACAGGTGTGGCGGTTATAAGAACATTGTTACTGGCTTGAATGGCTCTGCTGGCTAATGATCAGAACAGTATCCACACAAATAGGAAACACAAGGGGAACACAAAGACACTGAATTTCAAAAGAGCCAGCTTCCCTAAACTACAAACCTTGCTATAAATTGGGATAAAATCTTAGAAACAAAGAACACAGGGGAGAGATGGGTTTGCTTTAAGAGCATATTAAATAAGGGCATTAGCCAGTGCATCCCATTGGGAAATAAATTTAAAAGAGCAAACACAAGTCATGGATGGCTTAACTCCAATGTAAAAATGCATATAGAAGCAAAGGAGAAGGCCTTTAAAAAATACAAGGCTAAAGCAGGCCTCACACGGTCGAATTTCGAACAAATTTTCTTTTCAAAATCAAAAATCAGTTTTTTTTTTTTTGTGATCCGATGATGCCACCATTGATTTTCGAAATTCGGCCGACCAAACCTTCATGTTGCCGGGAATATTCATTTCTCTCCGGGAATATTCTTTTCTCTCCGGGAATATTATTTTCTTGCACATGCGCATTTTTTTTCTATTACATTTCTCGCACGATTCTCCCATCATTGATCAGAAAATCATTTGTTTTTAAAAAAAATTCCAACATGTCGGATTTCTCAAATTTGTTTGCCGCACGAAAATTGGCTGTTGCTGCAGCCCACTAACGGTGCGAAATTTGTACGGAAATTCTTTGATACGATTTTCGAAAGAAAATTCTTTTGAAATTCGAACCGTGTATGGCCGCCTTAAGGGATTATCATTCAGAATTTACAAAGAATACAACAAGATATGTAAGGGTGCAATTAGGGTGGCTAAGACAGAACACGAAATACACATAGTGGAGGAGAGCAAATCCCAAGAAGTATATAAACAGTAAAAAAGGAGGACAGACCATATTTTCCCCATAAAGAATGAGGAAGCACATCTGGGAATTGGGGGGTTCAGTAACCAAACCTGCAGTGTTTTTCCTCATGACACATCACAGGAAGCACCCTCATGGCTAATAGAGGACAGAATTGCTAGAATAGATCATATTCTTACCCCTACACCCCTACTCCCATTTATAGTTAGCTCTCACATCAAGGACACTGCCCTTTCAGATCACTCAATAGTAATAATATGTATCTTCTCCAATGTATTAGGAAGGAAACAGGGTCAATGGAAACTTAACAAGTCCATTCTTTCGAATCCGGCTTAAATTGAGATAATCAAAAAGGCACTTCAGGAATATTTTTCTCTCAATGACACAGGGGGGAA
This sequence comes from Rana temporaria, assembly GCF_905171775.1. NCBI lineage: Eukaryota > Metazoa > Chordata > Amphibia > Anura > Ranidae > Rana > Rana temporaria. The sequence continues at coordinate 59,368,621 of NC_053495.1, read as the reverse complement.
AACTCCACCAAAATGCTTTGGGCTGCCCATAAGGCCTTCATTCGGGGAAAATCATTAAAATTTCCACTCAAATCAAACAGGAACGTAGAGCAGATATAGAGCGTTTAGAAACTGAATATACGGCCCTACGAGCTTGTCATAAATGCGATCCCTCCAAGGTCCCCATGGCCCTAATAGATAAAGCCAGATTGTATCTCAATCTAGCCCTCACTACGTAGGCAGAAAAAGCAATCCGATGGAGCGGTAATAAACTCTATATACATGCGAACAAAATGGGGTCATTACTTGCTGGGACACTCTCTCCCAGAGTCAGGACTTACTATGCCTAAAATTAAGATATCAGGCCAACCCCCTACAGCCAATCCCGTCAAAATCCTGGAAGCATACCAAGATTTTTACTCTGAGGCCCCGTACACACGACCGAGTTTCTCGGCAGAATTCAGCCAGAAACTCGATCGGAGCCGTATTCTGCCGAGAAACCCGGCCGTGTCTACACTTTCGGCCGAGGAAACCGACGAGAATCTCGTCGGGCCAAATAGAGAACATGTTCTCTATTTCCTCGTTAGTCAACGGGGAAACTTGGCTCGCCGAGATCCTCGGCGGCTTCACAAGGAACTCGACGAGCAAAACGATGTGTTTTGCTCGTCGAGTTTCTCAGACGTGTGTTCGGGGCCTGACCTGTATAATTCTCACTCTCAGCCTGACAAAGACTCAATCTCTAGGTATTTAGACAATCTTCCCATCCCAACCCTAAACACCACACACAAATTTACATGAAGCTGCTTTTACGGTGAAGGAGGTTCTTGAGGTCATTAAAAGCCTTAGAAACGGGTCAGCACCGGGTCGTGAAGGTTTATCCATCCCCTATTATAAGGCCTCCCTTATAGAACATTGGGGATTTGTAGAGCGCTTTACAGGTCTTCTACACTCCCTCTACTCTCATCCTAAGGCACTAATTAGACTACAAGGATATTACTCTAAACCAATTGATATAGCATGAAGCACTAGGTAGGGGTGCCCGTTTTCCCCTCTCATATTTGCTATCGCCATAGAAACTTTGGCGATAGCTATTCGACATTAAACATTAAAGGGGTAACCCGTGGGCACCAAACCCATAAATGTGGACTTTTCGCGGACGATATCCTCCTATTTGTGACTTCTCCATTGATTTCTCTTCCCAACATCTGCCAAGTCCTAAATAGCTTCTCTAAGGTTTCTGGCCTTAAAGTCACTTACACTAAATCACAGACCCTTAATGTCTCTCTTCACCTCCCAAGTGTCTCCCTGCTAAAGCAATCGTTCAAATTTGAATGGAATGACACCTCAATCGGATATCTGAGCATCACACTAACAACCCGCACTGAGACTCTCTACACACACAATTACCCCCCACTGTTCAAGAAACAAGAAAACAATCTTTTGACCTGGTCCAAACATGAACTATCCTGGTTGGGTAGGATCAACTCCATCAAAATGACATTGCTCCCAAGAATCTTATATTATTTTAGGTCACTTCTTATCCCCATCACAAAAAAAACATTTGAAAAAACTTCAGAGCAAAATACCCAAATACACTTGGGGTTCCTCTGGCTATCGAATACCCCAAAACACCCTATTCCTTCATAGAAGTAAGGGAGGACTAGGTTTACATATTATATAGAAGCTAGACTGGCACAGATTTCCATGATCTACTCCAAGACCAAAAAGCCGGACTGGTTCAATATGGAAAGACAGGCAGTGCCCTGCTTCACTCTAGATGATCTTTTGTGGTGTCCACCTAAAAAAAGACCTTCCATACTGGCCTATTCCTATCTCAATCCTTTGCGCTCTGGGATAGCCTCAGAAATCACCCAGCCCTTGTCTCCACAGGGTGACCACTTGCACACCTGTTCCACAACCCGGACTTTCCCCCTGGCTTAGATATAGAAGCATTTAAATGGTGGGTGGACAAGGGACTATACCGTATAGGACATTTCTTCAACTGTGGGGGACCTATAACCCTTAACCACTTAAGACCCGGACCTTTAGGCAGGTAAAGGACCTGGCCCCTTTTTGCGATTCGGCACTGCGTCGCTTTAACTGACAATTGCGCGGTTATGCGACGTGGCTCCCAAACAAAATTGGCATCCTTTTTTTCCCACAAATAGAGCTTTCTTTTGGTGGTATTTGATCACCTCTGTGGTTTTTATTTTTTGCGCTATAAACAAAAATAGAGCGACAATTTTGAAAAAAATTCAATATTTTTTACTTTTTGCTATAATAAATATCCCCAAAAAATATATACATTTTTTCCCCTCAGTTTAGGCCGATATGTTTTCTTCTACCTATTTTTGCGCAAAATTTATAGCGTTTACAAAATAGGGGATAGTTTTATTGCATTTTTATAATTTTTTTTTTTTTACTACTAATGGCGGCGATCAGCATTTTTTTTCATGACTGCGACATTATGGCGGACACATCGGACAATTTTGACACATTTTTGGGACCATTGTCATATTCACAGCAAAAAATGCATTAAAAATGCATTGTTTACTGTGAAAATGACAATTGCAGTTTGGGAGTTAACCACTAGGGGGCGCTGAAAGGGTTAAGTGTGACCTCATCCGTGTTTCTAACTGTAGTGGGGCGGGGCTGGATGTGTGCTGTCATTGATCGGGTTTCCCTATATTAGGGAACACACGATCAATGACAGCGCCACAGTGAAGAACGGGGAAGCTGTGTTTACACACAGCTCTCCCCGTTCTTCAGCTCCGGGGACCGATTGCGGGACTCCAGCGGCGATCGGGTCCGCGGGTCCCACGGCCCGGTCACGGAGCTTCGCCAGCGACCCACGGCTGGGCACTTAAAGAGGATGTACAGGTATGTGCTTGTGTGCAGCCGTGCCATTCTGCCGACGTATATCTGCAGGAGGCGGTCCTTAAGTGGTTAATCACTGCATCGAAAAACTGGAGCTCCCAGATTCCAAATTACTTTTTTTCGGTCAAATTTCACATTTTTTAAACCAAGTCTGAAAGGAAAAACCGCTTCCTCCCCAATTCACGAAATACGAGATATGGTGTGGCCAGGCCGGAGAGCAAAAGGGAGGCATATCCGTGATATACTCGTGCCTCACTCACCCTGTAGCGAAATCTTCCTATATGGAGGCTTGGGAAATTGATCTCCAAAGTAGTTGGAACCTGGACACTTGGCATTCAGCCTTCTCAGAGTCCTTCAAGGGAATTCTGAATGTTTCCCTGATGGAGGCTAATATCAAGGTCTTAACCAGGTGGTATTTAACCCCCTCTAAACAATCATATACCCTGCAGCGGATCTGACTTGTTTCAGAGGCTGCCACCTCTTAGTGTCAATGACCCATATCTGGTGGGAATGGCCTAGGATCTGCCCCTTTTGGAGCAAAGTCTTCAATATGATTTTCAAGGTAACCAATTGCCTAATTGCAATTGTTTCTAGATCCCTATCAGTAGCTCTCCTGAATGCTCATATACCTCAAATACCAAAAGCTACACAACAACTAATTCACATTATTCTCACAGGAGCCAAGCTCACAATAGCCAAAGGGTGGAAGAAACCTAAACCCTTCTTTTCGGAAGCCCCAAAAAAAATATCCTGGATAATGACTCAAGGAAAATTGGCCAGTATCCTGACTGATACAACTCCGAAGTTTGAAAAAATCTGGGAACCTTGGGCTAGATTTGTAGGGATCTCGCTTGTCCATGGTGTTGCATCGGTTCTTACACAACCCTAGGATAGGCTCCTTCCTCCCCCTCCCCCTTTCTCTCCTTTTTCTTTCTTACCTGTCCCCCCTCTTTTCCCCTGCTATAGGGGTACCTGTATCTGACCTTAGGGAATTCTATTTCCCTTCTTAGTTTTTCTTAAAAATAGAAACAATAGACAAGATAACCCTGTGTACTGTTCACATGGCCAGTCTGTTCTGACATGGTGGCTTTGGGTTCCCTGAGGCGAAGCCGTGGGGATGGTGGGAGGCCTTTTAAAAAACTATTAGATAAGCACTTGAATGAATGCAACATACAGGGATATACAATGTAATACTGACATATAATCACACACAGGTTGGACTTGATGGACTTGTGTGGACTTTTTTCAACCTCACCTACTATTTAACTTATGTATTGCTGGCTTCACAGAGTCTGTTGACAAGGGCACTGGTGCACTGGTGTGGCAGTAATCACGACACTGGTGCAAGCGTATACTGGTCAGGTGTCACTGTAATCAGGAACACTGGCTCTGTTGACAATGATACTGGTGTGACGGTGATCAGGACACTGGTGCTGGTGTTTACTGATCTGCTATTACTGCACTTAAGGACACTGGCTCTGTTGACACTGGCACTAGTATGGCAGTGATCAGGACACTGGTCTTGCAGTGAATAGGACACTTGTAGGGTGGTGATCAGGAAGAATGCTGGTATGGTGGTGATCAGGACACTGGCATATACTGTTTTGGCATCACTGTAATCAGTCAGGTCTGGTGACACTGACTGGTGTATATAGTAAAAAGGTACAGTATTACTGGCAGCATTGGTGACACAGGTGTGACAGGTGGCTGGCTGCACTTTTTATTTACACTACACTGCTAAGCTAGTGATCTGTGAGTTGGCTACCACTGGAGTGTGTGTGTGTGTGTGTGTGTGTGTGTGTGTGAGTGTGTTTAAAACTGTGACGAGCTGTGTAATACTCACAGATCCCATTAATGGTACTCTCTCCTCTCACAGATAATCTCTGAGGGAGGAGAGAGAACTGATGCTTACTTTCACTTTGTTTGTTTACATATACAATTGCTATGATTGGCCACACCAATCACATGGTACATTGGTCTTGTACCTGGCCATGTGATCGACTGTCCCCCCCCCAGACAACAGGCTCGCCGGTGCACACTCTAGGAGCCATGCATGAGGTGCCGATTGCGGAGGATGTGTGGGGGAGTCCACCTGCATCAGCAAAGCTCCTGTGTGACCATGTGTGTACATTGGCCGGAAGGGAAGTAGTTATTCAGTTACACATATTCTTGCTGTCCGTATGGAACCAATGGTCTCTCTACATATTCAGACGTGCCTCTGCTGAGACCACGTCCACTGCCCTACTGAGCCACAGCTCCAGAGAGCATGAACGTTTACAACGGCAGAACTACAATATAGGTCAGACTCAGTAGGGAGGCACATCTGACCATTGCAGACAGACTACTGTTTCCATACAAAGAGCAGGGTTCTTAGCTACATCATTTTGGCAGGGGATATGCTTTTCTACTCAGTGTGGCTGCTTTCTACAGAAAACAATCTGTAAAACAAGCTTTTCTTTTGTTGCACTTGGACGCTATTTAGCTGATTTAAGCTGAAAATTTAGTTGGGATTAAAAGGGTCAGGCTACCCAAAAGTGATATTTTAGTTATAGGTGTAGCTGAGTAGCCTTTTTTTTTGTGAAAACACCAACAGTGAAATTTCCCTACTATAAATACCAACTGTTCCAGTCAACTCCTGCCTACCTTTGCATGCCCACCACCTCCTGTTAAATTCTCCATGATACAAAATACATAAAATATCCAACAGGGAGAGTTGATACCCATATAATTTCTGCAGCAGATGTGAAACACCCGAAATTCAGGAACGAAAATGTCCCCAGTCTTAAAATGACATAAAGCGTCACTGGCTTAAAATAGTTCTGAAGCCTTAAGGTCTTAGGCCCCGTACACACGGTCGGACAAAACTGATGAGAATGGTCCGACGGACCGTTTTCATAGGTTCACCGCTGAAGTGGGCTGATGGTCTGATGTGTGTACACACCATCAGTTCAAAATCCGATCGGGTCAGAACGCGGTAAAGTAAAACACACGACGTGCTGAAAAAAATGAAGTTCGATGCTTCCAAGCATGCGTCGACTTGATTCTGAGCATGCGCGGGTTTTGAACCGATGCTTTTCTGTACTAACCATCGGTTTGGTCCGATGGGGCAGCGGTCCATCGGTTCGGTTTTGAAGCATGTTTTAAAATTCTGGACCGAAGGAAAACAGACCGATAGCCTATACACTAGGTTGGTTTGGTCCGATGAAAATTAACTTCGGTTCATTCTCATCGGACCAAATCGACCGTGTGTAATGGGCCTCAGTGGATGTAAACCCCATTCATGAAAGTTGACCTAGGCACATACTGTATATCTGTAGTGTTTACTTATTTCTCTCCAAAGCTCTAAGTGCTGTGTCTTTCTGCTTCTCCGTTCCTCTGTTAAAAGCAGAGTGAAATAAAGTACCCACAAATGATGTGAAGCCTAGATAGAGACATAACAAGCAATTTGATTGTGAGCAAGTCTCGTGGTCGGTGGAGTCTGAAATGGGGGGAAAAAAAAGCAGAGTGACTTAGGAGAAGTTATCAGACACACAAGATAATATCTGCTGAAAGGCAGCTAACCAGAGGAAATATAGATGGAGGCTGCAGTCTGTATTTACAGGACCATCTGCATATGGAAACCTTTTTCTTTCCCCTTAATGGAGTTTTCTCCACTTGGATAACTCTCAACATGCACTTATTAGGGCAAGCCAGTTAATATGGCCAAGACTCTAGACCTGGAAGAAGATGGAAGCGCAGGCAACATAGTAATGAGGAGAAGCGCAGATGTCGCTGGAGTAGGGCACTTTGTATGATAAGTTTGATAATATTCGCAAATATTCTGTGTGTTTTTGGACATTATGGCAAAAGCTTTTTTGGAAGCCAAAATTGTTTAGTGCTGCTTTAAGACCACCAGTGAGGTGAAGCAAATAAGTAACTGCGGTTCTTATTCTGCAGTGATGTACGCATGCACTTACTGTATATGCTATGGTTAAATATAATTTGTTATATAAAGGTGTGTTTTGTAATGTTTAACAAACATGCAAATGTTTTAACACCCTAGAACTTGTAATATTGAAATATGTTGGTGATATTACCACTAACCGTACCTTGCTTCAGTTTAACATCTCTGAATCACTCACAAGAAAATTACAGGTGCGACTTCAACGTGACACCACAAAAGATAATTGTAATATATCGGCTTTAAAATTCTAGTGCTTTCGCTCTAAAAGGCATCTGCAGAAATTCCAGACACAGTAATTGTTAGTAGCTTTCTACTAATGTAGACTCATACATGCACAAAGAAGGCTCAGAATGACTTACTCAATGCTCTACAGGCCATCAGACATTAAACAGCCAGTTATGTTTAAGGGAACTTTCAATCACTGTTAAAGCTTAAAGTGTATCATATAGTCAAAATGTAAAATTGTATATTAATTTCCACATTGTATTTAAATTATTTATAGCCTACTCCTATTAATCTAAACAATCTTGAAATTTGTAAACTTACTATGTAAAAATTCCCACACATCTGCTTCCTGGAATTTTGTGATAGGTATTCACTATGCCCTGTTGCTAGGCACTGCTGTGTCACACATTTCACAGAACCTGCTTTCTGAACTACAGAGGTGCTAAGAAGAGGAGTCTAAGGAGGTGGAGTCAGTACAGGAACCACTGCTTGCCGGTAGCAAGGTTCTATGGCATATGTAGTCCTTAGAAATTAAAACTAAACAGCAGAGGAGAAGCTACAAAGCATGCAGGAAATCCAGTAACTTGTGGAAAGAGATGGTCAGCAGACAGGCAAGTATTATTATATTGTATTGTCAAATATAAAACCTTTATTTGCATTGCTTTTACAATGATGATGTTATAAAATGAAAGTGTATGCTCTCACCATATATTTTCTTCACGTTTAGTGAAATATTTTGTTTTTAAATCAACACCAGGAATGAATGAATGAAAAGTATCCCTTGTGCTGGTGGCTGCTGTGTGCATTAAAAATGTAATTCCCTTCACCGTTCCAATGCCCCCTTGCAGCTGTGATCTTCCAGTGCTTTCAGGGGTTAATACATTCTGCTGGACCTGTCACAGGCCTGTGTCAAAAGTGTTGACAATACCCTTCCTTTCCACCCCCTGCTCTATTTTTTAAAGCTGTACTATCACTTCCCACATTGAACAGCGTTAAATGAATAGAAGAGGCAGACTTTTCATTCATCCACCCGCTTTTATAATGCCCTTTTAATTGCCAAAAGAGATACTACAGCTTCTATGAATGGAACAGGAGTGCCTATGACTGGCCCATTGGCTGGTATAAACCCTGCAGCACCGGAAGATTACAGTTGTAGGGGTATTGTGGCGGCTGAGGACTGAAGTCTTCAACTAACACAGTAGTCACCAGCACAAAGGACATTTATTGTAAGTACCATCCCTGGTGCTGATTTAAAAATAAAAATAAAAAATATTTCTCTAAACTTCAGCTTTTATAGTCCAATTGAATTTTCAGTTTAACTCAGCTAAACACATTTTTGGTGCATCAAAACAAAAGGTGTTTAAATATGGTAACTGGTCCCTGCCTATTGGAAAGCTCCAGCTCTGATTCAGCAGAGCTTTGCAGAGAGACCACTGCTTCTACACAGAGAGCAAGGGTCCTCCTCTGCAGCATGCTGGCATGAGCTGTGGCTGCGTTTTAGGGCTTGTTCACACCAGCCCACAACTGAATACAATCTGTTCTAGGCCCCTTTCACACATGCGAACCATTTGTCTGTTTTTAACCTGTTGATGGATGAAAAACTGACATCACTACATCTCTATGGATGATCATTCATTTACATCAGTTTACATCCGCCAACATCTATTTTTTTAAACGGATCAAAGCTCTATTTTCTTCCGTTAAAAAAACCCAGATAGAATGAAAAACAGATGTAAACTGACAAACAGTATTTTTTTCATTCGTTTTTGCATTGATAGTATATGTAATAAACTAATGAGCAGCTAATGAAAACCTGATAAGAAACCTAATGAAAAACTGATGAAAATCTACTGAAAATTTGATAAAACCTAATGAAAAACGGATGAAAAACTGATGAAAACCTACTGAAAAAACGTGACTAAACTGATGAAATGAACAGTCCACGTGTGTGAAAGAGCCTTTAGTGTGCAGGCTGGTATTTAATGTGTACAAGCAGTGGCAGCCAGTGCTTTTTATTGTTATAGTGTAAGCACTGTTTACTTTTTTTTTAATAATTGAAGTGTTGCAAATTACATTTCATTTATTTCTATGCACCACTGTGAAGTAGTGACTAATGGTAACTTCAGGTAAGCATGTCTGCATTTTTACACAACACACTGTGACCCACTTTGAGGCTGTGTTGTGTTGTGAACAGGGCACTTACATACAACATTCTGTGTGTCCAGAAAGCCACTGTAGGCGGAGAATGTACTTTAATTAGGTGTAGGGCATTCATTTAAATGGCAGTGGTTAATGCCATACTTTAAATATATATAAGAGAACTGTAGTTATGCTATGGCAGTATAGTGTCAGGCTAGGGCACGTGTCAGGCTAGGGCTGTATAGTGTCAGGCTAGGGGAGAATGTAGTGTCAGGTTAGGGCTGTATAGTGTCAGGCTAGGGCAGAATGTAGTGTCAGGCTAGGGCTGTATAGTGTCAGGCTAGGGCAGAATGTAGTGTCAGGCTAGGGCTGTATAGTGTCAGGCTAGGGCAGAATGTAGTGTCAGGCTAGGGCTGTATAGTGTCAGGCTAGGGCAGAATGTAGTGTCAGGCTAGGGCTGTATAGTGTCAGGCTAGGGTTGTATAGTGTCAGGCTAGGGCAGAATGTAGTGTCAGGCTAGGGCAGAATGTAGTGTCAGGCTAGGGCAGAATGTAGTGTCAGGCTAGGGCTGTATAGTGTCAGGCTAGGGCAAAATGTAGTGTCAGGCTAGGGCTCTATAGTGTTAGACTAGGGCAGAATATAATGTCAGGCTAGGGCTGTATAGTGTCAGGCTAGGGCAGAATGTAGTGTCAGGCTAGGGTGCCAGGCTAGGGCAGAATGTAGTGTCAGGCTAGGGCTGTATACTGTCAGAATAGGGAGGCATAGTGTCAGACTAGGGCAGTATAGTGTCAGTGGGTAGTACTATATATACATTAGAGGAGTGAGGAGGGTATAACGGTGGCCATTATATGCAGTAGAGGAGTGCGAAGTGTATGATGGAAGTTAATATGTGCAAGAGAGAAATGCGAAATGTATGATGGAGGTTCGTATGCAGGGAAAGGAGTGTGCCGTGTATGATGGTATGCCTAGGAAAGGAGTGTGGAGTGTGTGGTGGCATGTGCAGAAAGTGAGTGCAGAGACTATGAGGGTAAGTGCAGAAAATGAGTGTGGATTGTAAATTGCTATGTGCAGGAAATGAGTGCAGACATTTTTTTATTAGCAATATAAAGCATTAATACAATCTTAATCATACAGTGGTAAGGCACATGTATCAGTAGACTAACAGAGTCACACAGTCATGTTGGTATATTGCTGGACATAAAAAGGTCTAGAGCAGGTGGACCAGGTAGGGAGATTGCCATCAAAGAATTAGCGTAAGTAGTACAAATAATGTAGTGGTTTGGACAGATTCAAGAAAAGAAGTAGGGTGGCGGACATGCAAATGGGAAGAAGAATTCATCCTGGAGGGTCCGGGAGGCGGCGGGACCACCTCCAGTTTACCTAGAATCTATTATGTTCCACTCTTAAGTTCCTATACAGTAAGTGATCAAGCCTTTACCTATGCACTCCACACTTTATCAAATTTTTGGAGGCACTTACGTCCCATATATGTGAGCTCATACAGGGGCAACACAGAGTCCACTAGAGAGTGCCACTGATCTATCACAGGGGGAGATGCCAATTTCCAGTGTTGTAGGAGTACTTTCCTAGCATAGAAACACAAATAGAATATCAAGAGCCTCGTGTGGGTAGAGTGCGTTACTGAATCTGTTATGCCCAATAGAAGCACCTTGGGATCCATCGATACTGAGAGGTTGGTGGCCGCATTGATATGTTGGAGCACCCGACCCCAAAAAGTCCTGGATGATCGGGCAATCCCAGATGACATGGTAGTATGTTCCAACTGCCAGCTGGCACTTAGGACATAGCTCGGATTGTGCGGGATATATTCTGGCTAATCGTTGGGGGGTATAGTAGGCCATGTGTATACATTTTAATTGGATAAATCTGTCCTTAGCGGATATTACCGTTGATATATATGGTTGCAAGGCCAATTCCCATTCCTCTTCCGATAGGGAGGGGATGTCTGCCCTCCAGGAATGAAACAGGGGAGATGCCCCCTCGGAGTCTCCACACGTGAGGCAAAGATATAGGGAAGAAAGGATTCTATCCGCACCTCGGGAGGTAAGGAACCTCTCCGCTGTATGTGGCTCCACCGAGAGTGCACCTAGAAATTGTGCCTGCGCTGCATGTTTCAGCTGCAAGTATGTAAACGGTGGCCAGTTTATGCAGAAGAGAAGTGAAGAGAGAATGACAGTGCCTAGCCTGAGCAGGAAATAGTGTGCAAGATTTTGACAGCATAGCAGTTTTGACTACTATGTTTTGTGGTTTACCCTTATGATCCCAAAAAGGTGAGATAGCTACAGTATCTCACAACAGTGAGTACACCCCCTCATATTTTTGTAAATATTTTATTATATCTTTTAATGTAACAACACTGAAGAAATTACACTTTGCTACAATGTAAAGTAGTGAGTGTACAGCTTGTATAACAGTATACATTTGTTGGACCCTCAAAATAACTCAACACACAGCCATTAATGTCTAAACCGCTGGCAACAAAAGTGAGCACATCCCTAAGTGAAAATGTCCATATTGAGCCCAATTAGCTATTTTCCCTCCCTGGTGCCATGTGACTCATTAGTGTTACATGGTTTCAGGTGTGAATGGGGAGCAAGTGTGTTAAATTTGGTGTTTTCACTCTCTCATACTGGTCACTGGAAGTTCAACATGGCACCTCATGGCAAAGAACGCTCTGAGGATCTGAAAAATAATTGTTGCTCTACATAAAGATGGTCTAGGCCAGGGCTCTCCATACTTTTCAAGCAAAGGGCCAATTTACGGTCTTTCAGACTTCAGGGGGGCCGGATCGGGTAGAAAATGCCCCATGGCCGAGCATCAGTGAGAATAAACATGGCCCCAGGCAGGAGGAGGAATAGGGCTCCGTCATTGCTATTAGTCTAAGAGATGGTGTCCCATTGTTGGTGCCATTGGGAGGAATATTGCCTCATATCATTAGAAGCAATACTGCCCCAAGGGCCGGATGAAGGCTAGCAAAGGGCCACATCTGGCCCTCGGGCCACAGTTTGGAGACCCCTGGTCTAGGCTATAAAAAGATTTCTGAAAGGCCCTGAAACTGAGCTGCAGCATGGTGGCCAAGACCATACAATGGTTTAATAGGACAGGTTCGATTTAGAACAGGCCTCACCATGGTTGACCAAAGAAGTTGAGTGCACGTGCTCACTGTCATATCCAGAGGTTATCTTTGGGAAATAGACTTATGAGTGCTGCCGGCATTGCTGCAGAGGTTGAAGGGGTGGGAGGTCAGCTTGGATGATCTTCTGGTCACCAAGGTCTTAACAACCTCAGATAAGAATCCCTGCACCTCTAGTGTAGCCTATTCCATAGCCAGGCTATTAAAAGTAGTCTCATTGGATTGGGGAGCTGTTACTGACCTTGCCGTAAAGTATTTCATTTTACCAGAGACAAAGATCAAACAGAAAATTCCATGGCACTTTGAACCTCTTGTATAACGGAGTTTTTGCATTGGTATCCTGTTGCAAATATCAGAAACTGCATGTTCAGTGAACTCTCCGTGAGAACTAATGCTGGAACACCCAATAGGGCCAATATTGGTATGAGGCACTTGTTGAAAAAAAATATTCCGCCTAACCGAACCAATAATTGGATTTGCTTCCCTGGCAAGAAGACCAACCTTAACCGATTGTAAGTGATTCTCTGCCCCACGAAAAGTTTCTTTGCAAGATGTAACAAGAAAAATACTTTTGGTGTCCCCTTTTCAGGCAATTTAGGCTACTACTGTCTTGTTGTCAACCTTACTCAGCCCCCTGGAAGATTTTGAAAGGCTTGCAATACTAGAAAAGGGCTTTCTACCATTCAAGGTACTTGGGGAGTCTGCGATTCACCGCTCTCCAACGGCCTTGCATTTGTTTCTTCAGATTGTGGACTCCCCAGCCCCAGAGACTGGCATCTGGCTTCAGAATCATCCTATCTCCTGGGCTAAGAGGCATGCCTCCGAAAGAAGCACAGTGGCGATGTCCAAAATTCCAGTTCTTGTTGAATTTGTATAGATACAAAGATTTTCTGATCCATAGACAGCCCAGCTCATAGACTAAAGAAGGCAAATTTAAATGCCCTCATGTGCCCCCTGGCTCACGGTGCCACCACTGCCAACAAGATCTTCAAAAAGATGGCTGGGGTTGTACCAATTCTGTATAAGTCAGACACCTGAACTAGAAGTGACATCTGGCCACCGCATATCTTACATGCCTCTGGTGCTCGGCATTTATCGGTACATAGAAGTATGAGTCGGCCGGTCGATTGCTACCAACTGGTCCTCCTGCTGAACTGTACCTGTGACTATCTGCATGGACTCCATCTTAAACCTCTTGATGTATATGAACACATTTGATTTCTTCAAACTGAAATAGGCCAAAAAGCTCCTGCTTTAGGTACTAGAAAAACTGTGGAGAAAGGCCCCCAGATGATTCTATGTTTTCAGCACCACTGGCTTGATGGCCTTGTATATAAAATTGGCTCTAGGGACCCCGAACCCGAGGAGCCAAAAGGGGGAGATAATTGGGCCATTGTTGGACTATTACGGTACTGGTAATTAATGTGGGTGGTGTACAAAAAAAGGATAAAAAATAAAGAAAAACAATTTTATTATATAAAATGTCGATAACGACACAACGGGGATACATGGTTCAAAGACACAACACAAAATACATGACCGACAAATCGCCAGTATAGTAGTCCCCAGGAGGGGGAGAAGCATAGTGGGTAGAGGGTCATATCACGACATCTTGACTAGTTTCGTGGCTATATGCCACTTCATCAGAAGAGTCTAAAGTTCAAGATAACAAAAAGTCAGACATGAAAATGTGAATAAAAAAGAAGGGGTGAGGAGAGAGGAAGAGGAGGAGAGAATTCCTCTCTCCTCACCCCTTCTTTTTTATTCACATTTTCATTCGATTGCACCGCTTCTTTTATTGTTCTGGTGATTTCGGACTCATTTGTCCCTTCCTTTTTTCACCCTTTTCACTTTTTCTCCATTTTCCCCCTCACCATCACACCATGTCATTTTTTCACTCTTTTAAACATGGTGCATTTCAACCTTGAGATCACACCACTGATTTCCATCACGTGTGATTCACCAATCTCTGTACTTCCAATCTGGGCTTCATATACTTATCACATCTTTTATCTTCTATACATGAGAAGTAGGTCCATTCGCCCATACACGTACCCCATGGTTGTCACACGGGACCCTCTGAGGTGGCGTTCGCCCTCTCCGCTAGTCGATGCGGGGGGGTTTTTAGGTGAGCAGCGGGGTCTACCCTTCCCCTATATATACCCACTGTATTGTTGCTGTATATGTTCATTGTCTGACTTTTTGTTATCTTGAACTTTAGACTCTTCTGATGAAGTGGCATATAGCCACGAAACTAGTCAAGATGTCGTGATATGACCCTCTACCCACTATGCTTCTCCCCCTCCTGGGGACTACTATACTGGCGATTTGTCGGTCATGTATTTTGTGTTGTGTCTTTGAACCATGTATCCCCGTTGTGTCATTATCGACATTTTATATAATAAAATTGTTTTTCTTTATTTTTTATCCTTTTTTTGTACACCACCCACATTAATTACCAGTACCGTAATAGTCCAACAATGGCCCAATTATCTCCCCCTATTTGGCTCCTCGGGTTCAGGGTCCCTAGAGCCAATTTTATATATCTAGAATCTGGATGATGGTACGCCCCTTTAAAATGTTCAACTTTCACACCCTCAGAGGTACATATCAATTTTGATGGCCTTGTAGCAGTATAAACATTTTGAAAACATTTTCTCTTCTGAAATCTGTTGGACATAAATTAAATGGATTAAGTGATTAGCTTTGGAATTCTCCATTGTCCTCTTACCTGTCTTCTGGACCCACTGGTCTTTGGTGATTGTTGTCCAAATCCTCCAGAAGGAAGCTACAATCATCAACTTCACTCAGACCCCCTGGCCACCCTCCTGGAAGAGACTGGTTGGACACACCTTTAACCACTTGCCGACCAGTCGCGCAGTTATACGGCGGCAGGTTGGCTCTGCTGGGCGAGATCACGTAGATCTACGTCATCTCGCCGAGCAGCCAATAGGGGCGCGCCGGGCACCCGTGATCGCTCGTTACAGAGCGAGAACCGGGAGCTGTGTGTGTAAACACACAGCTCCCGGTCCTGTCATGGGGAGAAATGCCTGATTGTCTGTTCATACAATGTATGAACAGCGATCAGTAATTTCCCCAAGTCAGTCCACCCCCCCTTCAGTTAGAACACACCCAGGGAACATACTTAACCCCTTCCTCACCCCCTAGTGTTAACCCCTTCCCTGCCAGTGGCATTTTTATAGTAATCAATGCATTTTTATAGCACTGATCGCTATAAAAATGCCAATTGTCCCAAAAATGTGTCAAAAGTGTCCGAAGTGTCCGCCATAATGTCGCAGTACCGATAAAAATCGCTGATCGCCGCCATTACTAGTAAAAAAAAATATTAATAAAAATGCCATAAAACTATCCCCTATTTTGTAAACGCTATAAATTTTGCGCAAACCAATAAATAAACGCTTATTGCGATTTTTTTTATGAAAAATATGTAGAAGAATATGGATCGTAAAGTAAAAAATATTCATTTTTTTCAAAATTGTCGCTCTATTTTTGTTTATAGCACAAAAACTAAAAACCACAGAGGTGATCAAATACCACCAAAAGAAAGCTCTATTTGTGGGAAAAAAAGGACGCCAATTTTGTTTGGGAGCCACGTCGCACGATTGCGCAATTGTCAGTTAAAGCGACGCAGTGCTGAATCGCAAAAAGTGGCCTGGTCTTTGACCAGCAATATGGTCCGGGGCTTAAGTGGTTAAAAGAGACTTTACAGCCATCTTATCAGCTTGCTCTGGACTTGATTTCATGTCAAAGGTATCTTTGAGACACCTCCACTGTGATCTATTAAATCTGCAGCTTGTCCTACAATATTTGGCCTCCTGCACCATCTGAAGTTCAGTGGGCTTGAGTGAAGGATGGCGGCTTCCTCTTACTAGTTTTTGGCCACAGTCCAGACTTTCCTCCTGACATACAGACAGTGAAACTAGGAGCCTTCACGTCAGAAACCTGCACTGTCACATGCAGAGTCCCTCAAGGATCACCTCTGTCGCCCGTACTCTTCAACATCTAACTCCGCCCACTCCTCACAATCATTAGCAAACAAAACCTGTTTTACCACTCCTACGCGGACGACACTCAACTTTATCTGCGTATCACCAACAAAAAAGACCAATATCATACCAATACCAATGGATTAGAAAAATGCCTGACATTGATAGATAATTGGATGAGCACCCTCAAACTCAATGGATCAAAAACAGAACTTCTCTTTCTCTACGCAAACCGGAAGACAAAATCTAGAACGACATTGACTCCTCCCACCATTTTTGGACAAACCATCACCCAAGCACGAAAGTAAAAAGCCGCTGAGTTATCTTTGACTCAGACATGTCTATGGACGCACAAATAGGATCAGTGGTCGGCGGATCTCACTATCTTCTCCGCTTGCTGCGTAGACTCATCCTCTTCATCCCGGAAGAAGACACAGCAGTAGTAGTGGGAACACTCATCAATTTCAGACTCGACTATGCGAATTCCCTCTACCTAGGACTACCCAAATACCAGATGTCTCGTCTACAAGTCGTCCAGAACACTGCAGCCAGACTGGTAACAGGTAAAAAAACGTGGGAACCAATCTCCCCGGTCTTGAGGTCCCTCCACTGGCTAGCCGTAAAGGATCGGGTGACATTCAAGACCCTGTGCCTCACCCACAAATTCATGCAAGGAATCACGCCGCAATACTTATGCGAGAAAATAAAACCCTACATCCCAAACCGGGCCCTACGATCAACAAATCAGAACCTCCTTCACATCCCCAAAGTTCCGCTACAAATCTAAAGGAGAGCAAAGATTCACAATCCAAGGACCATGGCTATGGAATGCTCTACCTACAGACATTCGGATGGAAGTGAACCATCGGGCCTTCAGAAAAAAACTTAAGACACATCTATTCTGAAACGTGGCTGGACGAGGACATTAGATACAGCGCTTTGAGGCGATTTAGTTCACATTTGTAGCGCTATACAAGTTACTCACTCACTCCCTCAATTGCGTTGTTTAGCGCTTGGCCGAACAATAACCTCCCATTATAGGAAATGTTGAAGGCTTGTGTAGAAGTTCCGCCTGCCCTTCAGTGGTGTTACCACAATGCTCTCATTGCAGTGACTGAGTGTGGGTACTAGGTCCATCAAAAGCATCAACCAAAAGTCAGTTGCCAAGTTCCACTCTTTCCAGAAACTGGGCCAAATCTTGCAGTTTCCAATGTTGATTATAATGTAATTTCTAAAGTTTATATATTGAAGTTAACTCTATTGCTGGTTGGCAGGCAAAATCTGTCACTGTATAGATTCTGTGCAAGCCAGATGGCCAGATCACCACAGTTTCTGCATTCCAGATGTATTTTTGCATGAGTGTTTTTGATGAATTCTCAATGCGTTTTGCCACTTTGCAGATGTGTTCCATAAAGAAACAATGCAACATTCTACTCTTGTTGACTGCACTAGAATGCGCTGTACTGGTGTGAACTAAGTAATTTGAATCAAAGTTAAACATTGTCCATGCATTCTTGATACAGAATAAAAATGCACTGGACTGCATCTGGTGTGAACAAGTCCACTTTCTCATCCATATGACCTCTGAAGGTAATCAAGTTATAAAAAGGCAAAGACACTTGCTTCCCCAGACACTATAGGAAAGCATCCAACCCTGGAAGTGCAGTGCATAAACATACAGAAGCCATCTTATATGGATAAAGCTTAGGGAACCTGTTACTATAAATTGGTCTTCTGCCAAGCTCTCTGTCATCCTTCATCAACGAGCGCTTTACGCTCTATACTTATGGGAAAAGACCATCCTTCATCAACAAGCGATTTACGCTCCAACATTGTGGGAAAAGACCATCCTCCATCAATGAGCGATTTACGCTCTATCATTATGGGAAAAGACCATCCTCCATCAACGAGCGATTTACGCTCTATCATTGTGGGAAAAGACCATCCTCCATCAATTAGCCATTTACGCTCTAGCATTGTGGGAAAAGACCATCCTCCATTAATGAGCAATTAATGCTCTATCATTATGGGTGCTGCTTGTGGCATGGATATTTGTAGCATACTTTCTGCTATAGCCGCCTTAAATAGGGCTTAGAATTTTGCACAACCCCCATCCTCTGAGGCAACGTGTGCAATTTAATTTCTCTTGCACTGCATGCAGGCCCAAAATGCACCCTGAGCGGGCGAGGCATTTCCTATCATGCTGGTGTTAAGGAAATTTGAAAGTTCTGTATATAATTGTATTCTATTTCATATGTATTGCCCTCACTGTGCACACGGCACTAATAATGTTTTCAGTACATGTTTGCATTCTTTCGTGTCCTGATTAGAATTAGTCTGCCTATATTACGCCCCTTGTTACCATAAACGTACAATTTTAATAATAATGTGATACCTACGTAATCATGTGTATAAAAACATTCAATTGCGTCATAATAAAGGAGAATGGTTATTTGGAAAGATGCATCTTTTGATGTATCTTTTGTGTCTGTTCCCTACTGCAGTAGTTATTCTTAATTTGGAACCACTAATCAATATGAGGATAGGAATTTCCTATCTACAAAATGACCAGGACATGTTGCGAGCTTTGCCTAGGAGGTGATTTAAAGGTGACCCTGAGGATCCAAAACGAGGAGCTTGAGACTATCCAGGAATTTCTGATAAATCAGCCGGCTGAGGTAAGCCTTTTGCTTACATTTGAGTTATCAGACTTCCTTGATAGGTAAGGCATTTTTGGGACAAAGGGTACCTAATTTACTCCCCTTAATCAAACTGTATTGATTGGTGGTTATATGTTATGTTGTCACTGTCTACTGTCCATCGGAGTGTTATAGATCAGAAAGGGAAGAAAAGTGTTGTTCACAGGTATATGTAGTACATCTGCTAGTTGAAGTAGTTTAGAGGCAAGAGGGTATAGGCACAAGTAGAGAAGACTGGCCAGTATGGGCATTAAATTAAGTAAGGGAGTGAAGGGTAAGAGACCCTCAAAAATGCCCAGCGCAAGAGGAGCGCTATAAAATATATGAACCGAAAGTGCGGTTCCACCTATACTGAGCCCCTAGATTAATGGTTAAAGTGGTCAGGGATCCACAATGGGTAATTGGGTTACCACCAAAGTCCGCAGGGACTAAGAATCATGCAGAGTAAACAGCTAGAGAAACAGCTATCAATGTGAGCAGGATGGATCAAGGGTGACAATTAACACTAGACAGAAAGGGACATTTTGATGTTAAGTTGTGGGATGAATTTGGGATCTGACACTACAGAGAAGATGGGATGAGCACTATGGCTGCCCGTCTGATCATAGAAGGTACAGTATGTTAAGTATATGGGATTACACTACATGGGATGCAAAGGATATAAGAACAAAATAAGAGAAAGCAGCATTTAAAGCAGGGAAATATTAAAGAGAGTTAAAAGAGAATGATATGCATGTGTTTTGTGCAAATGGGAAAAATGTAAGTGATTTTAGAGAGATTTTCATGTATGTGTGTGATTGCTGGAACCTTTAGTTCTACATTGTGTGCCTCATGTGTGCAGATGTGACCCCCTCCTTTGCGCTCTCATGAAAGAATGTAGCTGGGATGAGAGAGCAGTGATAAGCTGGAAGGACACCCTTATGCCGCGTACAGACGGTCGTTTTTTGTGATGAAAAAAAACGAAGTTTTAAATCATGAAATAAAACAACGTTTTTGAAACATCATTTTCAAAGACGAAGTTGCCTACACACCATCGTTTTTTCACAATGCTCTAGCAAAGCGAGGTTACGTTTCACCACTTTTTCCCATTGAAGCTCGCTTCATAACTAGCTTCTGGGCATGCGCGGGTTTAAAAACGTTGTTTTAAACGTAGTTTTTTGCTACACACGGTCAATTTCTGTGAAACAAAAAACGACGTTTTGAAAAGCGACACAAAAAATTCAAGCATGTTCGAATTTTTTTTTTGTCGTTTTTTTGAAGACTTAAAACGACGTTTTGCCCACACATGATCATTTTAAATGACGTTTTTTAAAACGTAGGTTTTTTTCATCACAAAAAACGACCGTCTGTACGCGGCATTAGACAAAACATTTATAGCAAAATGTGCCGGATTAAGTTTGAATCTGTTTTTCAAACATGGTAAAATGAAGGTTACATTTAACTGTGTATTACACAAATTGACCACCCTTTGATAGTGGAAATTGCATTTAAAAAAGGAAATTTAAGTAAAATGTCCTCCTTTAAGGAAATATATCTGTGGATATATATTAGAATTAGGATGTGATGTTGAGATTATCATTTGAGTATTCATTTCTGATTCTGAGTTTAACAATTTTAATAATAATATAGATATATTGTAATTGGTTTAGACAACCTTTAGACACCATCACATCAAGTCCACACACCCTGTTAGGATGGATGCCACCTGCAGCCAGTTATTTTATAGTTTTTGATCTGGCTGAGAGCTTTCTGTTCTGTCATATACAGATTGTTGGGCCTTTTGTTGTTGTGTATTTTTATTTTTGAAATCCAAAGCAGAATGTGTGAATTGTGAAATGATATGCCCCTTTCCCTTATAAGTGCCGTGGTATAAACAGAATAATACTTTGATATTGTTATCATTTATTATGTTATGACATCAGTTAAATAATGTGAGATGGAAACTAAGTACTTGTGTTATTTAGCTAAAACTAACAACAGAACAAGCAATGAGAAATTATAATATTGCCAAGAAAAAGTTGTATTTTTTAAACATAAAACTGGAGTTCTTACTCAAACAGCATGATAGAAAACAAGCCATTGTAATATATTTATGTAAGCTGGACCCAGTAATGAAGGTTTCCCCCCCCCCCCGATATATCAGCTGTAGCTTTATGCAAGGTGCTATTATACAAAGTTACAGACATTATTTTGGTCAAATATTCCATTTTTAATGGTCCCACATTTCTACGCAGCAAATATACAGCTAACTAAATGTTTGTCTAATGAAAGGTTCAAAATAGGAATTTGTTTTGGTTTTGTTTTGGTACAAATCTAACAATGAAAAATGCACACATTTGAATCCAGCCACCTTATTGCCTCTATTGGTGGAGGCTGGAGACAAAGAGAAACCACATGTGTTAAATTGAGGATGTAGGAATCAGCTGCTGTGAGCCCAGTACTGGACACACTCCCGAAGACCCAGCTATTAGATTTTTTGTAGATTTGATTCCGGTTTTATACTGAGTATGCAGTTTATCAAGGATACTATATTCAGAGTCATTGGATCCTTTTCCCCAGCTCAAGAAGCAGAGCGCCATGTTTTAACAAGCCTGTGAGCTATAAAAAGAGTATATATTTGTATAGATAGTCGAGATATAAAGAGCTTTTGGTTCCATTGGAAGGGCTAGAAGTTTGTTTTTACTTCAGCAGGTAAACCAATCAAGCCTGCCAAGTTAAATTAATTGGCTGTTTTCAGCCTTCCAGGTTCTTGCTGAGGTAGCCATACTAACATTAAGCCCTGGTTCACACTGGGCTGCGGGAGTGAAGCCGTGTGAGTTCAGCTGAACTCGCATGGCTTCACTCCCGCTAGCAGTCCCGATTTCGGTCGCGATTTAAGAGACATCTGTGCAGGTTTCTGCACAGATGTCAATGTAAATCGCGGCCCGAAATCGTAAAAAGTAGTACAGGAACTACTTTTTGAAATCGGTACAGCGCCGCAGATGCGGCGTCGCACCGATTAGGACGGTGTCATTGCCGACAATTGCCGCCGATTTGAGATGCGATTTCACATGTGAAATCGCATCTCAAATCAAAGCAAATCGTACCCAGTGTGAACCTGGGCTAAAACTCACATATGGAAGCAGACTAGGGATGAGCTTCGTGTTCGAGCCGAACCCATGTTCCACTCGAACATCGTATGTTCGACCGTTCGTCGAATAACGAACGTTATGGGCCCTTCGCGCCAAATACGGGTTGCGTGTCACGGCCCATAATTCACTGTGGCATCGCAGTGCATTGCTGGCTGTTGATAGGCCAAGCATGCACTATGACCCGCATGCTTGGCCAATCACAGCTTGCAAAAAACGGAGAGCCATAATTGGCCAAAGCCAGGGTGGCTTTGGGCAATTATGGCTCAGGGGGTTTAGTACACGCCCCACACTATATAAGGCCGCCTGGAAGTCGGCCTTGTGTAGTGTGTTGCAGTGGTTACAGAGAGAGAGAGAGTGTCATTTTTTTTAGTTAGATAGAGCAGGCAGGCAGACAGGCTAGTCAGTTATAGTTACAGTGTGTAGAGGATATATATGCATTCCAGGTGTTGTGTGTATATATATTTATACATTGTATTGAGTTAAGCTAGATCCGCTCTTCCTAATATACTGACAGGCAGGCAGGTGATTGTGCTAGCTGCAGTATTTTCACGTGGTGTACTGTCTGTGTCCTCTGCACAGTCTGCACCTAAAGCTACGTGGTGTGTGTACTGTCTGTGTCCTCTGCACAGTGTGCACCTAAAGCTACTTAAAGCTGGTGTTTCTCATATTAATTCCTAGAGGCAGGGATCTGCTCATATTAATACCACAGGCAGGGAATCATTCTGCAAGTACTTTCACGTGGTGTACTGTCTGTATCCTCTGCACAGTGTGCACCTAAAGCTACGTGGTGTGTGTACTGTCTGTGTCCTCTGCACAGTGTGCACCTAAAGCTACATAAAACTGGTGTTTCTCATATTAATTTCTAGAGGCAGGGATCTGCTCATATTAATACCACAGGCAGGGGATCATTATGTAAGTACTTTAATGTGGTGTACTGTCTGTGTCCTCTGCACAGTGTGCACCTAAAGCTAAGTGGTGTGTGTACTGTCTGTGTCCTCATCTAATACTTTTCAGCAGGGCTTATTACTGCGCTCCAACTAGAGTATCTGTGAGGGGTTGCAGTGTTGTGGCACCAGCACCAGTGCCTAAGGTCCAATTTTTTTGTCCCTGTAATTACAATTCTTGATATAATCGTTCACAGCAGGGCGTTGCAGCGCCCACCAAGACTAACTGTGAGGGCTTACAGTGTTGTGGCAACACCAACCCCTAGGGCCCAAATTTATGCAGAGTATATACGGCAGGCCCCTACTTTCAAACATCCAACTTACAAACGACTCCTACTTGCAAATGGAAGGAGACAACAGAAAGTGAGAGGAAATCTACCCCTAGGAAGGGAAATTCTTCTGTAAGAGGTGTCTCCTGTCCACTGATGCTTTATCAACAATCCTTGTTTCACTAAAAAACCCAAATTTAAAAAAAAAATGTGTCATTGGGACAGAAAGTGAGGTACAATCTTCTGAACAGATCCGCACAGACAGCAAAACAAATGTTGCAGGGGTGATAACCCTTCTCTATGTTTTCCGAAAAGCTTAAAAATATATTTTTTGGCTGGTGCTACACTTTAAAAATGTACCAGTTAAAAATTACAAACAGATTCTACTTAACAACAAACCTACAGTTCCTGCCTTGTTTGCACCGCCTGTATACTGCTGTTCAAAGTATATAGGGCCAAAGGGGCTGGTGATGACCTGCTGGGAGGGGGGGGGGGAACCCATCCTATTTTTCTCAATGATTTTCATCCATTTTTCAGGGACCAGACATTACATTAAAGCCGCAAGCAGTTTTAAATTACTTTTTTCTTATAGTAATGTCATTTTGTCATTTTGTCCAGGGACAGTTCTAAACACGAGAAACACGTGCCACTTTACGGGCATACTATAGACACCCAGCAGGTACGATATTTAAAGGAATTTTTCAATTTTTTTGTCACTTTAAGCATCATTAAAATCACTGCTACCGGAAAAACTTCAGTTTTTAAAACTTTTTTTTGCATTGATACATGTTCCCTGGGGCAAGAACCGGGTAGCCTTTAAAATTAGCACTTAGACTAATCATGGAGGGGTAGGTTCGGCAGGGGGGGAGGCAGCAAACAAATTACTTACCAACTGCAATCAACATGTGGCCTGGAGCATGACCAGAAAAAGAACATCTTAGTTGGGGAGGGGCTTTCTTTTATTCAGCTTGGAACATGTGGTCATGTAGGGCTCCAAACAGCATGTAACGCTCAAAATATACTTGCATTAAACTTGCAGAAACGTAATGAAATATACTGCGGTAAATGGCCTGGCACTTAATGCACTCACATATATGGCGTTAAACTTGCAGTAACTTAGTGAAATATACTGCGTTAAATGGCACTCAAATATACAGCGTTAAATTTGCAGTAATGCACTGAACTAACCTGCAATAAACGTGCGCTAACGCACACAAATATATAGCGTTAAACAGCACGCAACACATTGAAATATACAGCGTTAAACTTGCATTAAAGCACAGAAATACACTACATTAAACGGCACATAATTCGCTGAAAAATACAGCGTTAAACTTGCAGTAACGCACTGAAATATACTCCGTTAAAAAGCATGTAATGCACGGAAATAAACGGCGTTAAACGTGCAGTAATGTACTGAAATATAATGCGTTAAACGGCACGTAACGCACTGAAATATACAGTGTTAAACGTGCAGAAATGCACTGAATCATACTGAGTTAAAGGTACACTAACACACAAAAATATACTGCGCTAAATGGCATGTAACACACTAAAATATACCGTGTTAAACTTGCAGGAACGCACTGAAATATACAGCGTTAAACTTGCAGGATTGCAATGAAATATACTGCGTTAAACGTGCACTAATGCACAGAAATATACTGCGTTAAATGGCATGTAACACACTGAAATATACAGTGTTAAACGTGCAGTAACACACAGAAATATACTCAGTTAAATGGCGCATAACGCACTGGAATATACTGTGTTAAACTTACAGTAAAGCACAGAAATATACTGCATTAAACGGCATATAACGCACTGAAATATACGTTGTTAAACTTGCAGTAATATACTGAAATATACTGCGTTAAATGTGCACTAACGCACAGAAATATACTATGTTAAACTGCCCGTAACACTGAAATATACAGCGTTAAACTTGCAGTAAAGCACAGAAATATACTACATTAAATGGCACATAACGCACTGAAATATATGGCGTTAAAGTTGCAGTAACACACTGAAATATACTGCATTAAACAGCACATAACACACTGAAATATACAGCATTACACTTGCAGTAAAGCACAGAAATATACTACATTAAACAGCACGCAATTCACTGAAATATACAGCATTAAACTTGCAGTAAAGCACAGAAATATACTGCATTAAACGACTGTAACACATTGAAATATAGGTTGTTAAACTTGCCATAACGTACTGAAATATACTGTGGTAAATGGCTTGGCACGTAGCGCACAGACATATACAGCGTTAAACTTGCAGTAACGCACTGAAATATACTGCATTAAATGGCACGTAATGCACTGAAATATACAGTGTTAAACTTGCAGTAATGCACTGAAATATACTACATCAAACGGTACATAACGCACTGAAATATACGGTATTAAACTTGCATTAACACACTGAAATATACAGCGTTAAACAGCACGTAATGCATTGAAATGTACAGCGTTGAACTTTCAGTAATGCACTGAAATATACAGCATTAAACGTGCACTAATGCACAAAAATATACTATGTTAAATATCACGTAATGCACCAAAATATACAGCCTTAAACTTGCAGTAATGCACTGAAATATACTGCGTTAAGTGGGCACTAACGCACAGAAATGTACTGCGTTAAACGGACGTAACGCACTGAAATATACAGCGTTAAACGTGCACTAATGCACAGATATATACCGTGTTAACCTTGCAGAAAACACTGAAATATACTGCATTAAATGGCACATAATGTGCTGAAATATACATTAAACTTGCAGCAATGCACTGAAATATACTGCGTTAAATGTGTACTAACGTACAGAAATATACAGCGTTAAATGGCACGTAACGCAATGAAATCGAAAGCATTAAACTTGCAGTAAAGCAAAAATATACTGCATTAAATGGCATGTAACGCAATGAAATATACAGCGTTAAACCTGCAGTTACGCACTGAAATATACTGTGTTAACTGGTACGTATCGTACTGAAATATACAGTGTTAAACTTGCATTAATGCACTGAAATATACTGCATTAAACGTGCACTAACGCAAATAAATATACTGGGGTAGATTCAGATAGAATCGTCTATCTTTATGCCCGGCGTAACGTATCTCAGATACGTTACGCCGCCGTAATTTAGGGCGCAAGTTCTGAATTCAGAAAGAACTTGCGCCCTTAGTTACGGCGGCGTAACGTATCTGTGTCGGCGTAAGCCCGCATAATTCAAATGTGGATGTTGTGGGCGTGTTTTATGTATATTAACTGTGACCCTGCGTATTTGAAGTTTTTTACGAATGGCGCATGCGCCGTTCGTGAAAAAATCCCAGTGCGCATGCTCGAAATTCCGCCGCAAATCGCTATTGCTTTCGACGTGAATGTAATTTACGTCCAGCCCTATTCGCGAACGACTTACGCAAACGACGTAAAATTTTCAAAACTCGACGCGGGAACGACGGCCATACTTAACATAGGTTGTGCCTCATATAGCAGGGGTAACTATACCCTGAAAAAAGCCTAACGTAAACGACGTAAAAAAATGTGCCGGCCGGACGTACGTTTCTGAATCAGCGTATCTAGCTCATTTGCATATGCGTAAATCTATGGAAGCGCCACCTAGCGGCCAGCGTAAATATGCAGCCTAAGATACGACGGTGTAAAACACTTACGCCGGTCGGATCTTAGGGAAATCTATGCGTAACTGATTCTATGAATCAGGCGCATAGATACGACCGGCCAGACTCAGAGATACGACGGCGTATCTGGGGATACGCCGTCGTATCTTCTATCTGAATCTACCCCACTGTGTTAAATGGGACGTAACACACTGAAATATACAGCGTTACACTTTCAGTAATGTACTGAAATATACTGCGTTAAATGGCATGTAATGCACTGAAATATATGTAGTGTTAAACTTGCAGTAACACACTGAAGTATACTGCGTTAAACGTGCATTAAAGCAAAGAAATATACTGCGTTAAATGGCACGTAAAACACTGAAATATACAGTATTAAACTTGCAGAAACGCACTGAAATATACTACATGGAACGGCACATAACGTACTGAAATATAAGACGTTAAATGGCGCGTCACGCAAAACATTAAACGTGCAGTAATGCAGTGAAATATACTGCGTTAAATGTCCGCTAATGCACAGAAATATTCTGCGTTAAGCAGCATGTATCGCACTGAAATATACAGCGTTAAACTTGCAGTAAAACACTGAAATATACTGCATTAAACGGCACATAACGTGCTGAAATATACAACGTTAAACTTGCAGCAATGCACTGAAATATACTGCGTTAAATGTGTACTAACGCACAGAAATATGAAATCGAAAGCATTAAACTTGCAGTAAAGCAGAAATATACTGCATTAAACGGCATGTAATGCACTGAAATATATGCAGTGTTAAACTTTCAGTAACACACTGAAGTATACTGCATTAAATGTGCACTAACGCAAAGAAATATACTGTGTTAAAGGCAAGAAACACATTAAAAGAATCGGTGTTAAAGTTGCAGTAACGCACTGAAATATACTGCATTGAACGGCACGTAATGTACTGAAATATATGGCGTTAAATGGCACGGCATGCAACACATTGAAATATACAGCGTTAAGCGTGCAGTAATGCACTGAAATATACTGCATTAAATGTCCACTAACGCACAGAAATATGCTGCGTTAAACGGCATGTAACGCACTGAAATATACAGCGTTAAACTTGCAGTAAGGCACAGAAATATACTACATTAAATGGCACATAATGCCTGCATGTAATGCAATAAAATATAGGGCATTGTGTTAAACTGTCCGTAACGCACAGAAATATAATGCGTTAAATGCACTGAACTATGCTGCAGTAAACCTGTCCTGACAAAATATACTGACACTAATGTAAAAATGAATGGTCACTACACTCACACTGGGATTCCAATGCTCTGTGCGGCGGCGCAGTGCATTGTGGTCATTCGGCGGGCAGAACAAACGGTCGAACGCCTTGATAATTTGGGTGTTCGGCGAACAGGCAAACAGTCAATGTTCGGGCCAAACTCATTCTCAGACCGAACCGCTCGCTCAGGCCGAACCACTTGCCCATCCCTAATGTAGAGCGGAAACCTCTGTACATACATGACCAACGTATGAAATTGATTTTAGACATAAAATTACTTGATTTTAACCTTTTAAAATCTGTTTTATATATTTTTTTTGATCTTATCATATAGTTACAACTTTTTTTCAGCATCCTAAAAATCCCTTTTTTTCTACCACATGACTGTTTAATTAGTTTGGGATGTGTTTCTTTTATTCTCGCACCTTTAGACAACTCCTTTTTAATAGTGCCTTGTCATTAGTGTTAGTGGGGGTAATAGTGCCCAATTGTTGCTATCAGTAGGAAAAGAAAAGGGTCACATCCGATTTGTGGGATGCAGATTGGCGACCACTGGTTTAGACCAAGATCTTGATTTCTGAAACATAAAGCACACATTGAGCTGAAATTTGACTCCTAAATCTCTACTTTTTTTGTATTTTTGCAATAGTGCTTAATCACCAGGACAGGAAGTGAATGTAAATCTGAGAGTTTTTTTTACCCTTTTGGAAATTAAGGGAAAGGGTTGGAGTTACACTTTAACTCTTACTCAGTAGTTTCATGAGATGTTTGGACTGGTGACATCGCTTGTGTAGCACCCTCTAATGTGTGCTAGAAGTAGTGTTAGTGTGGTTGTTAGTGTACGGAAATTTTAGCTTGGCTGAGAATCTGGGTTTAGTGACTCAGGGGCTGGATGACTCATCTGGCAGCTCTCTCTGGATCGTCCCCCTGGTCTGGAAGTTTGCAGAAACTTGCAGAGCTGAAGAGTGGGCAAAAGGAGGGTCTGTAATGCATATTTATGAGGCCTTAGCCAATCTCCATCTTTGGGGGCAGAGCTTACCTCATAAATAGACATGAGCCATGGCAGCAAGAGGCAGTCGGTGGAAGATGGAGTGCTGAGGAGGCTGTCAGTGGCCCTTGAGGGTGCCCCCTAGTCTGGGGGGGAGGGTGACCTGGGGCCTAGGGCCTAGGGCTTGGGTGCTGGAAGATTTTCCTTACAACTCATGGAGGAAACCCTTCCTGAAGGCATGGGAGAAAGGAGAGAGGACGTGGGAGCAGGTAAGCGCATCTGGGAGAACTCCTGAAAGTCAGCTGGGTGTCAATCTGGAGGACTGTGGGGAGAAGTTAGCCTGAAGTGCTAGTGAAATGGTCCACTGCAGCCAGGCAGGTTGACAGTGCCTGAAGAGGTGGTGCTGGGATCATTAGCCACAGGAGGAATGTAAAATGGACACTGAACCTTTGCTATACAACCAAGGGGCCTCCGATTCCTGCCTTTAATGTGAGTGACTGTTGGATAATTCACTGTGTTGCAGCTGGGTTCTGTAAGCAAGTGAGAGCTGGAGGGTGAAGAGGAGCTGTATATAGGAAGAATTGTCCCTGAAGTTTGTTCTGAAGTTAAAAGGGCATCCCATATTCTCCCATCCCTATCCAAGTTATTAACCCTCAATTAACAAAAAAACAAAGTCACAGACTGTTCTCTGACTCTGGAGTGCCTGTGGAAATTCAGTGTGCCTGTCTGTGCGGGGTGGTGATCCAAATCTCCTTAGGGGGTGCACTACACTTGCACATTTCAGCCTGTGTAAAGGTAAATTTGATAAAGCAGTTTTTAGCAGTAGCACAGAAAAATAGGATTTGTCTGCATAAGGTTGCTCAGACTATACTGTTTCCTCCCAACTGTGCTGGAGATTGCAGATTTACTTGTTTGGATTAAAAGGACTTGGATCACTCTCTTAAAAACCGATCCCACTATAATTAGTAAATAGTAGAAGTGGGGAATCATTCCAGAGAATTAATCCCATTGTCATGTTAGGTCAGTAAGGATTCCGTTATCCTCTGCAAGGACAGCTGCTTTTCAGAATATGCACAGAAACAACAGTGCAGTTGCTATGAGGCTCTGTTTGGCTGTGCCGAGAGCAGTCTGCATCACATCCAGTTGATTTCTTTAGTTATCAGAAGTATTAGAACATGAGTTATAGGAACAAACAAAAAGTAGGGCAAATTTCTGTTGTCTTTCTTGCACATTTCCATAATAACGAAGAAAAGCAGTTTAATCAGCACTGAAATCAAATTTAATTCAATTCAAAGAGCAACTGCTTGGTTACAGTAGCCATGCAAACCATTATGAGTTTTCTTTAGCAATACAAAATACTGAAGTTGACACATATACAGTATAACATTTCCAATAAAAAAAATCCCCTAAAAGATCGTTTCAAGCTTACCGTAAATTGCAAAGCAATGAAGTAGCCTGAGCAGCCAGCTCAGGGAAAATTTTAAGTGCAGCTCTCAACCCCAATAAATATACAAAAAACTTCAATTGATACTACCCACCGACCTAAAGTATAATAATCGACAAATAATAAATCAGTAATTCCACTATATGCAATAATAGACAATACAATAAACACTCCACATTGTACACTTACACCACCTAATAAATCTAATATGCGCTCCCACTTTATAATTGCTGATGGAAACTAATAGCCCAACATGCATCCCTAGAAAATAGCGTAATCAACATCTGAACAAATAATATAATGCTGTAATATAAATAGTATACTATATTATATTATTTATTAATATATACTGCATATTAATAAAAGCAAATAATAGTGATAAAGTGCTTAAGAACCCTTTCACACTGGCAGGTGGTGGAGCGGTATATACAGGCAGCATCGCAGCCAAGGCAATTTTAACTTGGGCTTCAGAGCTTGACAGGAGGCTTTGCCTGTTAAACTTGTTTATTGAGATCATTGGGGCCACACTGCAACCACAAGCCAAATGCTTAAAAGGCAGTAATGGAACTATAATGCCGCGTACATACGATCGGACATTCCGACAACAAAACCATGGATTTTTTCCGACGGATTGTGCGCCAAAAACGCGGTCACATACAACACTGCGTCGAGCCGAAAAAAATGAAGTTCAATGATTCTGAGCATGCGTCGAAATATCCGACCAAAAGTTCATATCAAACATTTGTTGTCGTGTGTACGCGGCATAAGAGTAGGGGAAATTATTGACTTTGAGACCACGTTTTTGACTTTGTTTTTGATTATTGTTATGGACTTTATTGCACTTAGGGCTCTTTCAGACAGGTGGTAAACCTTTTAAAAGTGCCACACTGCAACCGCAAACCACATGTTTAAAAGACTAATGGAACTATGAGGCCCCGTACACACGACCGAGTTTCTCGGCAGAATTCAGCCAGAAACTCGGTCGGAGCTGTATTCTGCAGAGAAACCCGGTCGTGTCTACACTTTCGGCCGAGGAAGCCGACGAGAATATCGGCGAGGAAATAGAGAACATGTTCTCTATTTCCTCGTTGTTCAATGGGAAATTTCGGCTCGCCAAGATCCTCGGCGGCTTCACAAGGAACTCGACGAGCAAAACGATATGTTTTGCCCGTCGAGTTCCTCGGACGTGTGTACGGGGCCTAAGAGTAGGGAAAAGGATTGACTTGGAGACCACAGTTTTTATGGACTTTATTGCATTTAGGGCTCTTTCAGACAGGTATTAATGCTTACCACCCTCTGAAAAGCAATCTACGGATCCCTTTTAAGAGAGTGTTATATCAACAGCTGGCAGATGTATTGGTGCCTTCGGATGCCTGTTTTTTTTTTTTTTTTTTTACTGTTTTTTTTCTTCATATTGTCAAACAGTAATTTTACCTTGTGGCGTAATCTCACAATGTCAAATTACTCTTTGGTAATTTAAAAAACAAAAAACAAACAAGCATCAGAATGCACCAGCAGAGCCACCTGAACATCTGCCAGCTGCTGCTATACCACTCTCTTAGAAGTGATCCACCGCAGATTGCTTTTCAGATGCTGGCAAGCATTACCAACTGTCTGAAAGAGCCCTAAGTGTAATAAAGGTCATAACATAAATAAAAAAAACATGGTCTCCAAATCAATCCGTTTCCCTATTCTTAAAGTTCCATTATGGTCTAAAAGTCTTTAACCATCAGATCATAAGTGTATCTTCCTATAAATGTGCTGAAGATCTAATGATATCATGCATCCACTCCTTTTCTCTCGATTTTGTGATCCAAAAATATATATATTGCCACACATACTCCCACTCCATCTGTGCTGAAGGGGGGGTCTGTGCTGAATAGGGGGGGTCTGTGCTGAAGGGGGGTCCATCTGTGCTGAATGGAGGGGTCTGTGCATAATGGGGGTCCATCTGTACTGAATGGTGGGGTCTGTGCAGAATGGAGGGGTCTGTACAATCTCTAGGCTATATTTATATGGGCATTGAGTGAAGCTGAATTATCTCAAGAGCTATTTCACACTGCCAGCTGGCCGCGTTATCGGTAAAGCGCCGCTTAAAAGCGGCGTTTTACCATTGTTTTAGCTGCGCTATTCGGGCGTTAGTGAGGCACTTTTAACCCCCGCTAGCGTTTGAAAAAAGGGTTAAATGCAACTGTATCACCGCTGCCGAAGTGCCCCCCCCTAAAAAAAAAAATCAGCGGATACCCATGTGCATAGAGGCAACATTTCACACTGGATTACTGCACATATCTAGGAAGAAGTATACAAAACACTCCAAAATCATATAAGAATGCACAAGACAAATGTACTTAGACAATATTTTCTTATTGTGGAGTTCAGCTTTACACTGGTCTGGACCCGAAAGCATTACTGTGACTGTTAGCATTCCTGTTGGTCTTGTTGCAAGAGTTTGCTGGGCTGTTTACCCCGTGCACACATCTGAGTGAACTTTATTGGGGAGCTCTTTTTTATATTGTAATATTTCATTTGTCATACAGTTTTACACTATGTGGCTGCTGCCTATATTTTAATGCCGATGTGTATAGAGCTGGACAGACCAGATAAGATTTGCTGAGGTTTACACTTATGATTTGATGGTTAAAGACTTTTAGACAGCAATTGAACTATAAGAGTGGCAAAAATTATCAATTTAGAGACCACATTTTAAAAATATTGTTATGAACTTTATCGCACTTTAATCGGTATTAAACTAAAACAAAAAATGTATTATTTTGCAGCTTACCAATCATTAGATGTGGTGGCTGCATCAGTTTTCTTTTCTTTGGCTTTTTTCCCCCTCTGTTTTCACCTGGTGATCTGGCCAGTAACACATTTCCTGTATTAGTGAGACACAACTCTGGAGGAATGAGAACAGGAGGTACAGCAGACAGCAGCATTGTCATTCTGGGGGGAAGGTAGTGTAGATTTAGATACACTAACAAATTGAAGCCAAACTCTGGCTCACACTTCATAACCAATTGCAGCAAAGTTTTTTTCTTTTTCTTTAGGGATAAAGGTTTTGCATGAATAAAAAAAGGTGACTTTTTAAATCACTCTTGTCAATGTTAAGTAGTTTGTCTCATCCATGTAAACTAATACATCCCTCTGGAGAGCTTCTGCTTTTGAAAAACGACAGACTTGCTGGCTGGATCACCAGATAAAAACAGAAGAAATAAAGCCTTAAAAAATGAAACTAATACACCCATCAAATCTAAGAATTGGTAAGCTGCAATATAATAAATGTTTGCTTTTGGGGTTATCACTAGTATTTGCTTTTTTTTCATTATTTATAATTATTCAGATGTTAATTGCACTATTTTTTGTGAATGCGTGTTGGGGAATTAGTTTCCAGGAGCAATTATAAAGTGGGCATCACATAATTTTTGGTTGGTATAAATGTACACTGTTATTGCATATAGTGGAGTGATTGATTGATTTATTTTTGGGTTATTGCCTTTATGTAGCTGGTTAGTATCAATTAAAAATGTTTTGTATATTTATTGGGGGTTGAGGGCTGCATTATAGTTTATTAGATTTATTTATAACATCCAAGACCACAAGGAGAAATGAGTCCAATGGGTTCCTATTAGTCCTTTGGTAAACTTGAGCTAATTTAATTGCATAGTAGTAGCAATGCAGAGTTGGGTCATGCCCCTTGCCAGTGATGCATAAAGGTTCTTGATTGAGGTTTTATATTACACAAAGGAATTAAATAAATACATGAAAATGTACATATGCAATAATAAAGATTTAGATATTAGTAAATGTTTTATTGCTAACAGTTGAAAAAACTGGCTCTGTATAGTGTGTAATTACCAACATACATGTGCTCATTAAATGCACGTGCTCTGTTTCTTGCTTTTTCAGTGATAAACCGTGGCTGTGTTTAACTCATTCTTATCACAATGCAGGTCTGTTGGTCTGCTGACACAATAAAGTGTTTGTGTAGACACAATTTAAAAAAAATGCATTATGTTGATGCATCAGATCCTAATGAGGACATTATCTGCACGTATATGTTCTCCTTGTGGGCTCAATTCACAAAGAGTTATTTTAATCATACAATATGAGATAACATAAATAGATTTTTTCACACATTTTTTTTTTGCAATTCACAAAAAAACACTACTAAAATAAAGCATGAGTTATTTCATTAATGTGAGGTATTTTACTCATGAAACCATGTGGTATTTTAATCTCATGACATGATATGGGATGGATACAGTGGAGAAGGATTAGAACCCTTTCAGGTTTTAGTGCTAATAAAGAGGTAAAATGGTTTA
Organism: Rana temporaria; assembly: GCF_905171775.1. NCBI lineage: Eukaryota > Metazoa > Chordata > Amphibia > Anura > Ranidae > Rana > Rana temporaria. The sequence continues at coordinate 59,333,573 of NC_053495.1, read as the reverse complement.
AACTGTAGAAATATGCAAACTCACAAGTCAGTGCGATCCCTGCAGCATATGTATTAATACAAAAGAAAAAAAGATGACTAGAATAGCAGTCAAAGGGAAGCCGCCTTTTACATGACACATGTGGCGTATCAAAAACAACCAAGTTAAATTAAGGAAATACAAAATATCTTTATAAATGTCAAATATTGAATGAAAATAAGTTTAAAAATCACACACATATATAAATACCGTTTTTCCACCATTAAAAAAAGACAGCTTTGTCATTGGGGAGAATTGCCTTCACGTCTGTCCCATAGCCAAAACAGGAAGTGAGAGGAAATCCCTACAAATTAGAAGAATCATTTTTGGGGGCCCACAGGTCACCAGAACTAGTGTCCCCATTGGAAGATTTCCCCCCTATTACTTTTCTGGGGACAAAATATGTGATTTTCTTTCACTTTCAATGATAATGGTAAACAGGACAAATAGAGAGGGTGAATCTCCCTAACAGGGGCACAGATAGCAATAAAAACCTGACAAGGGTGATAATCCATCTCCACTTTATCCAAAACTAATAAAAAAAACAGTTTTGCCTTTTGTTCTACTTTGAGTAAATCAGCCCGATGATTCTGTGCTTTTCCATATTTAGGTTTCTATGCCTTAAGCCCCATACACACTATCAGTTTTACTGCAGGTTTTTCTCTTCAGGTTTACCAAAACCATCTAATATGAGGTCAAACCTTTAGGCTTCGTACACACGACCGAGAAACTCGACGGGCGAAACACATCGTTTTCCTCGTCGAGTTCCTTGTTAGGCTGTCGAGGAGCTCGACAAGCAAATTAATTTTCTCCATTCCCGTCAAGGAAATAGAGAACATACTCTCTTTTTGGCTCGTCGAGTTTCTCGACAGTTTCCTCAACGAAAATGTACACACGACCGGTTTCTTCGGCAAAAAAAATTCTCCCAGCAAGTTCCTTGCTGGTTTTTGCCGAGAAACTCGGTCGTGTGTACGAGGCCTCAGAGTTTCAATTTGTATGCAATCAGGCAGGCCCTTGCACTACATGGTTTTGGTAAACCCAAAGAGAAAAACCTGCAGGAAAACTGATAGTGTGTATGGGGCTTAACTGTTAAGAAACTGATCCAAAAAGGTAGAGACTACTCAAAATTAGCTATTATATTTTTACATTCCATAGATACCTTATGCCTGGACCACTACTTATTTAACTCATATTTTTATATATTTATTTCCTTAGTGAATTAACTTTAGCACCATTTTATGAGTTATTTTTCTCATGTTTTTGATTTGTGAGGTAAGTAACTCATGAGGTAAAAGGGATATTACATTTTCAGAATCTCATGAGACAACTGGAAAAAATGTGTCACATGATCCAATTATCTCATGAGATATTCTTTGGCGAATCGAGCCCTTTGCCTCAGTGGTTTTCTTCCAGGCACTTTGATTTCCTCCCACACGCTAAAGACATTCTGGTGGGTTAACTGGCTCTTTTTTTTAATTTGCCCTAGCATGAGAGTTAGAGACCTTAGTTTGTAAGTTCCTTGAGGGCAGGTACTGTTGTGAATGTACAATATGTACATTATCAGCGCTATATAAATGCCTGTAATAAATAAGTAAATACAATTAATATGCATTGCTTACACATTTTTCCATGCTTTATTGTGTTAAAGATGGTGCAAGTGCAGAAAAATACCTAATGATCCTGCCAGAAATCAAGTGATCTTCTAATTTGCTGTTGGTGGCTGAAAGCGCTGACTCTGCTACGCTGAAATCCCAAGACATATTGTTAGCCCTGCTTGGGCTCTCAAACTGACTTCGACCTATCGCCAACCCTCTCTGTCCCTCTCCATGTGCATACATTTCATTTATTCCCAGTAAAGTATAGGCTTCCACTTTGTGTGTAAGAAAAGGACTCTTAGGAGATGTAGTTCTGAGGATGTTCCTATGTCAACAGGAACTGCTGTAAAGCACCCTGCTGATCCCTACACCTATCAACTGTCCCTGCAAGATTTGACAAGGAGTAACAAAAGCTGTTTCTCATGCAGGAACAAGGTAAACATAATATTGCTAGGATATGCTCCTGAGAAGGAGAAGGAGGTTTTGGGATAAATGTAGGTAATGTTTGAAAATCACTTCCTTGCATTGCTGACAACTTATGCCTCGTACACACAATTGGACCTTTGTCCGACCAAACTCACATCGGAATTCCAACGGAATTCCATTGGAGTAAAACAGGACATGTTCTCTATCTAAACTCTGATGGAATTAATCGTAATATCCAATGGATAAACTCTGAAGGGCCTACACACGGTCAGAATTTCCGATGGAAAAAGTCAGTCAGACTTTTTTCATTGGAAATTCCGATCGTGTGTACGAGGAATAACAGTACCATGCAAATGTTATAGACAGGCACGAGGAAATGTTGTAACGTAAGAATGCTTTCAAAAATATATATTTGAATTGTTTATTTTTACCAGTTAACAAAATGCAAAGTGTAGAGGCTAGAGAGGTCTCCCAACAACAGCCTCAATGGTATGTAGGGAGGCATGAGGCTGCAGCGATATTGAGTGTTTCAACACAAAGGCACTATCTATGAACAAGCCTGCAGCCCCAGAATCAATTAGTGCCTGGGTATCTATGGGAAAATCCGACCAGGAAAGGATACCTGGAACTAGAGGCTTATCTTTCAGGATAGCTGGGGACGCAGGGACGCCATCTAAGGTTTTTTTCCTACAGGACCTCAGATGTAGGCGTTTCCCAGATGGGTTGGACAAGACATCAATAAGTGACCTGCTTGGCCACAGTAAAGACATAATCTCTCCCTTTTCCTAAAGGCCTTCTCTTTGGAAGGAGACGTGTGAAGCCCAGCTGCATTGGCTCTACTTCACTGGAGGACTTGGGCCCAGGAGGCACGGGAGGTGAGAGGAGGCATGGGTGAGAATGCAAAGCTTGGAGCCAAACGTAGAGGAGGCCTCCACAAGCACTCCTTAAGGAAGGTCTCTTTTGAAGTCTGGTATTAATGAGAATGGCAAATGAGATCAACTCCTTAAGACTGCTAGGTATATTCTCGAGCTGCAATCTCATCTTTAATGTTATCAGAGAGGTCCTGGGAGTAAGCAGCCACAAGAGCCTCATTGTTCCAACCAACCTCTGCTGCCAGAGTATGGAATTCAATAGCGTAGTCGGTAACAGTTCTTGTAATCTGTTTAATGGACATGAGGCTTTTTTCAGCAGAGGTGGAGCGAGTGGGAATATCAAATACCCTTTTAAAGGAGGCCATAAACTCAGGGTAATCCTGGACAATGGGTTTTTGTATCTCCCATAGTGGGTTTTCCCAAGCCAAGGCTTTGTCAGAAAGAAAAAATGAAGCCTACTTTGCTTCTGTCAGTAGGGAAAGTCTGGGGCAACATCTCAAAATACTGTATATTCCAACCTGATTGAGAAACCCTCTACAGTGAGCTGGATTGCCCCCAAAATGCTGGGGAAGCAGAGCAGAACCAGTCATACCTCTTAAAGTGGTAGTGTTAGAGGCGGCTGCCTGAACAGAGACAGGAGCAGCAGCAGGAATGGCTTGCAACACTGGTTGTACCGGAGCAGCCAGAGTAGGAGGATCCAGATGAGCAGTTAAAAACTGGAGCATTTGTAATACTATGGCAAACAGATTCATGCTGTGGTCCTGCTCATCTAATCTGGAAAAAATATTACAGCTATGTGGATTGCCTACATCTTCTGGATTCATGGCCCATGCGTAAGGTCAGGAACCATAAACCAGTCAAAAAACAGAAGTCGGCATAGTCAGGAGCATAGTCAAAAGCAAAAATCAGAAACAGGAATCAGAAGGAAGTCAACCAGGCCAAGTCATTCACAGGACCACACGAAGGAACGCACTAGAGATCAGCCCCAGAAGGATTTACCCCCTTAATGACCATTTTTTGCGATACGGCTATTAATGGGATAAATATGTTCCCTGGGTGTGTTTACTAACTGGGGGATGGGCTTCCTGGGACAACACACAGTAGAAAGACATGCTCTCTGTGTCATCCCCTGATGGAACGGAGATCTGCCTTGTTTACTTTGGATGATCCCCGTTCTGTCTCTGCGGGAAACGATTGTGGGCGACACGCTGATTGGCTCCCCCACTGGCCAATCGGTGCATGCCCACAGAAAGCCATATACGAGGCTGACGTACACCTACAGCGATTTGGGTAGCTGAGCCAACATGCAGCAGTATAACTGCGGCGGCTGGTCGGCAAGCAGGTAAAAGTGGACGTAAACCTGTTTTTTTTTTAAATGAAGACTTCTACCTGGTACAGTAGAGGATGTTAAGTCATCTGTGCCCAGTCTTGCCACAAAGAGTTAATCCAACTCTGAGCAATCCTCTTGTTTTTTTAGTAAGATAAAAAAACAACACACAGATAAGTTTGTATCGCCACATTCCCCACAGCTGTGACTGACATCTGATTTCCTTATCTCATGTGTGGCATGAGAGAGAGTTTTACGATTCCAGCTTTACATCCCTCCTCCTTTCTTCTCCAGCTCTCCCAGTATAGGCTGCACCACTACTCGTAGAAATAGGAGAGTAGGAGAGTGTAGACATAGGCAGGGAGTCTTGTAACATCACGACTCCGTCCACCAAGCTCCAGCAAAGAGACCCATCCAACGATGTTTGGGTTTTGCAGTGCTCCTACTGCTGAAGGGGGTGACATTTGCAAGGTAGGGATACATACAGGAGGCTTGCATGTATATATACATTATTACTGTGCCATTAGTTTATACTGAGTGGGTGGTGGGTTTACATCCACTTTAAAGCAAGGTTCCACCCAATAATGGAACTTCCGCTGCATATCAGTGCATTACTGCACATTTAACGCAGTATATATCAGTGCATTACTGCACATTTAACGCAGTATATATCAGTGCGTTCCTCTACATTTAACATGGTATATATTAGTGCGTTACTGCATTTTAAACGCAGTATATATCAGTGCGTTACTGTAGTTTAACGCATTATATATCAGTGTGTTACTTACGCTAAATGCAGTATATATCAGTGCATTACTGTACATTTAACGCAGTATATATCAGTGAGTTACTGCATGTTTAATGCAGTATATTTGATTGCATCACTGCGCGTTTAACGCAGTATATTTCAGAGTGTTACTGTACATTTAAAGCAATATATATCAGTGTGTTGCTGCACATTTAACGCAATATATTTGAGTGCGTTACTGCACATTTAATGTAGTATTTTTGAGTGTGTTACTGCGCGTTTAATGCAGTATAGATCAGTGCGTTACTGCAAGTTTAACGCTGTATATATCAGTGCATTACTGCACGTTTAACACAGTATATTTAAGTGCATTACTGCTCGTTGAACGAAGTACATATCAGTGAGCTACTGAACGTTTAACGCAGTATATATCAGTGCATTACTGTATGTTTAACGCAGTATATATCAGTGCGTTACTGCACGTTTAACGATGTATATATCAGTGCATTACTGCACATTTAAGGCAGTATTTTTAAGTGCCTTACTGCACATTTAACGCAGTATATTTGAGTTTGTTACTGCACATTTAAGGCAGTATATTTCAGTGCGTTACTGTACGTTTAACACAGTATATATTAGTGTGTTACTGCGCGTTTAATGCAGTATATTTGAGTGCTTTACTGCACATTTAACACAGTATATTTAAGTGTCTTACTGCACGTTTAATGTGGCACATGTCCTCAATTTGGTGGTGCAGCACTTTTTAAATAGGTACCTGGGGTTGGAAAATCTGCTGAAGCAGGCCAGAAGAGTCTGTAGCCATTTAAGGTGGTCATTCACAGCCAGTGCTCGGTTTACTGAAATTCAGGGGGAATTTCACCTGCTCATAAACCACCTGATTTGTGTCCACCAGGTGGAGCTAGACATTGGCAATGCTGCAGTGGCTGCACATGAAGCAGAGGGTCGTTAATGAGTACCTGTGTGAATATGGCACAACAACAGGCTCAGGCCGGCTTGGCTTTTTTCCCCCCCACACCAATGGCTGTTGATAAAGGATGCATGCTGTACTATCACCAGTTAAGGAGGCCACAAGGATGGTAAGACATGACAATGCATGCATTAGTGACACAATTCCTAATGTGTTCCTGCTGGAGCAGACTCTGTGTGGCATTATGGACAGGGCACTCGAGGCAGAGCAGCGGGAGGAAGAGGAGGACTTCCTTTCTTCTCAAGGCCAGCTTTATGCAGACATCATTCTTCCTATGCCACAGAACACACAAGAGGAGAGGACGGAGGAGGATTCTGACAGCTTTGAAGCCATTAAAGCAGACCAATACATATGCTAACCCTTAACAGATGGGTTTCCATCCCCAGAACCCTTGGGGTACGTGGCTGGGAGGAGGCAGTTCCAGGTACTTTAATCCTCATAGAGGAGCCTGGAGGAGCCTGCTTCTCATACCTCCGCAAACTTGCGGTTCATGGGCTCCCTTATTCTTCAAAACCTGTGAAAGGACCAGAGAATATGTGGCTTGAAGGAGAAGGATCACTATTGGATGGCAAACCTCCTTGACCACCGTTACAAGAGGAAAGTCTCTGAACTCATCCCATCCCCACAGAGGGAGCAGAAGATAAAATCTCTTGGGGAAACCTTAAAGAGGAGTTTATGTAACACCATTCCCGACTCTGGTAGGTTACAGTCTGGTGTCATTTTGAGGCTTCTGTTGGTCAAGAGAGGAGCGGTGAAGAAGGGGGCTGCCTCAGTGATGCCTTTCAATTTTTTTTTTAGTCCTCGGCGCCCAGGGCTGTTAGCTTCCACATCCTATCGGCTGCATCTTCGTCATATGATGAGAGATTATCTAGGGGCGAAAACAGATATGGAAAGTTTTCCAGTTCATGATCCACTGGGTTTCTGGGTCATGAGAATAGACCACTGGCCAGAACTTGCCCAGTATGCAATAGAACAGCTGGGCTGCCCTGCATCCAATGTGCTTTCCGAAAAGGCATTCAGGCATGCTGCTGGAGGTTTTGTGACAGATAAGAGAGCATGTCTGTCCACAGACTCCGTGGACCGGCTGACATTTATTTCAGTATATTCAGTTCCAAACTTTTTTGATGTTCTAAAGTTCTGTCGCCTACCCAACAGGGGGTCATTCGGCCCATCTCTAATCAGGAGTGCTTGAAGCAGATCACTGTAATGATCCAGTGTAAACATAGCTCCCAACTGTCCCTGATTTGTCCCTTTTCCCCCTTAGTTGCCCTCATATTCTATATAGTTGTATAGAAAATTTACCTTTTATCTTTCAAAAAGTGTTTCCTAGTGCTAAATATTTCATCTAATTTCTAATTTGCTGCATTTGTAAATGTATTTCAAAAGCCAATATAAAGGAAGAATAGTGGTAAAAAAAAAACACTTATGGGTTTACCTAATATTTTTATTTGTTTAATTCTCCTTTAAGGGGGGCGTGGCAGGGTGTGTCCTATGCCTACATATTTTTGCTAATAGGTGTCCCTCATTTTCATCTCAAAAAATTGGGAGGTATGTGTAAACTCAATGCTTTTTACATTGTATTCACATTGGAAGTGATGCATGGAGGTCTGGGCAGAGCTTTTGCAGGTCTGTCCAGCATCTCCCTATAGCAGTAGATCACTTCTACAGTGTAGAATTGCATGGGAATAAAAATATTTTCTGTTGAGATTAATCCCCCTATCGGCCCTCATTGGATGGCTTGATTCACAGACACATTGTACAGATTCATGCGGGTCTGTATCATGTGATCAGCATGAAGACCAATTGCAGTGATCACAGATGTAAACAATGTAGTGCTTACATTGGAGAGTCAACCCCTTAATCTTACAACAGAGAAAGGGGGTAGTATGAAGCAATTCATGGATTAATAATTTATTAATTATTTCCAGATCAGTAGATCCTAAGGCTGTGGGTCATTTTTAACTATTTCACACACCCCCTTGTCTTCTATCTCAGTCCTTTCCTCTCTCTACAGCCCCCCTTCACTTCCCCTATCCTGTACATAAATATGTACATCCTCCCACTGCATATGACCTGTACATTAACCTCTTCCCTTCTTCCTCCCTCTGTGTATTACCTGTACATTGAATGCATTTGGTGCACCATTAGCAAGCTCCATGTTTTTACCCAATCAATGCCAGCAAGTTGCTTCATTTATCAAACATGTTTGGAAAAAACTGATTACCTTGGAAATCTATTTGGTCGATTTCTGTGCTGTCCTGGCATCTGTATTTGATTTTTTTTGGTAATAGAAGGTACAATTAACAGTTTTTTTTTCTAATGGTTTGGGCTTTTCTCCTTTATTTAGTAAAAAACAAAAACAAACAAAAAAAACCCATTGCTGATTAATACCACCAAAAGAAAACTCTATCTGTTTCAAAATATGATTAAAAATTATTTTGGGTACAGTGTTGCATGACTGAGTAATCGTCAGTATCACAACACTGAAAACTGAAAAATGGCCTGATAATGAAGGGATATTACAGGTTAGTACTGAAGTGGTCAATTGTATGCTAACAATTTATGCACACCATGTGTGTGGATTGGAGTGTACCATTTATGTGAGTGTTTTTTTTTACTGTTTTAAATTTTTTTTTTTAATTGTGCATACTGTTTTACGCTATGTGGCCACACTATTTTTTTTTACTTCTGAGAGATGCAGCACGGAACATTTGAGGAAGCAGATGTGACTGATAAGAGTCTGATAAAGGGGCTGAAGCTAGTTTGGCCTGTCTAATACAGGTGAAACTCGAAAAATTTTAATATCATGCAAAAGTTCATTTATTTCACTGATGCAATTTAAAGGGTGAAACTAATATATGAGATATACTTACATGTAAAGCAAGATAGTTCAAGCTGTGTTTTGTCATAATGGTGATGATTATGGCTTACAGCTCATGAAAACCCCAAATCCACAATCTCAGAAAATTTGAATATTGTGAAAAGCTGCAATATTCTAGGCTCAAAGTGTCCCACTCGTATCAGCTAATTAAGCCATAACACCTGCAAAGGGTTCCTGAGCCTTTAAATTGTCTCTCAGTCTGGTTCAGTAGGAATCACAATCATGGGAAAGACTGCTGACCTGACAGTTGTGCAGAAAACCATCATTGACACCCTCCATAAGGAGGGAAAGCCTCAAAAGGTATATGCAAAAGAAGTTGGATGTTCCCAAAGTGCTGTATCAAAGCACATTAATAGAAAGTCATGTGGAAGGGAAAAGCGTGGAAGAAAAAGGTGCACAAGCAGCAGGGATGACCGCAGCCTGGAGAGGATTGTCTGGAAATGGCCATTTGAAAAGTGTTGGGGACTTTCACAAGGAGTGGACTGAGGCTGGAGTCAGTGCATCAAGAGCCACCACACACAGGCGGTTCCTGGACATCCTCTTGTCAAGCCATTCCTGAACAACAAACATGGTCAGAAGCATCTTACCTTGGCTAAAGAAAAACAGACCTGGTCTGTTGCTCAGTGGTCCAAAGTCCTCTTTTCTGATGAGAGCAAATTTTGCATCTCATTTGGAAATCAAGGACCCAGAGTATGGAGGAAGAATGGAGAGGCACACACTGCAAGATGCTTGAAGTTCAGTGTGAGGTTTCCACAGTCTGTGTTGATTTGGGGAGCCATGTCATCTGCTGGTGTTGGTCCACTGTGCTTCAATAAGTCCAAGGTCAACACAGCCGTCTACCAGGAGATTTTGGAGCACTTCCTGCTTTTTTCCACAGATGAGCTCTATGGGGATGCTGACTTAATTTTCCAGCACCTGCCCACACTGCCAAAAGCACCAAAACCTGGTTCAATGACCGTGGGATTACTGTGCTTGATTGGCCAGCAAAGTCGCCTGACCTGAACCCCATAGAGAATCTATGGGGCATTGCCAAGAGAAAGATGAGAGACATGAAACCAAACAATGCAGAAGAGCTGAAGGCCGCTATTGAAGCATCCTGGTCTTCCGAAACACCTCAGCAGTGCCACAGGCTAATAGCTTCCATGCCATGTGGCATTGAGGCAGTAATTGCTGCAAAAGGGGCCCAAACCAAGTACTGAGTACATATATATGCTTATACTTTTCAGAGGCCCAATATTGTTCTATGTACAATCCTTGTTTTATTGATTGCATGTAATATTCTAATTTTCTGAGATTGCAGATTTAGGGTTTTCATGAGCTGTAATCATCACAATTATGACAAATCACAGCTTGAACTATCCTGCTTTGCATGTAACAAGTCTTTCTCATAGATTAGTTTCACCCTTTAAGTTGCATTAGTGAAATAAATTAACTTTTGCACCATATTCTAATGTTTTGAGTATCACCTGTAATAGCTCAGGTCCAGACATTAAGGTGAGTGCATTCTCAATGGAAAGGTAACTTGTGTGGAACACAATCTATTAATAGAAGTTGTTGGTTCACCATAAAGATATTCACATATGGACTATTTCTGAGTGGACTGTTTTGGATTGTCTGAGAGCCTCTCTATGGTGGAAATACATTTGGGGGATACAGTATTTTCACCACTTGGGTTTGGAGGATATTTTATGTGTTTATGGTTTCATATCAATCAGTAACTTAAATTGTGTATGTCCTAGTGTCTTTATCACCATTTTGTATAGAACTGAGGGGGCCTGGAGAGGGGAAAGGTGGTTAGTCACACGTAAATATTGTTCAAGTGAATAGTAGGATCTTTGGGCCAGATCCACAAAAGTTTCTGTTTCTATCTATGCGACTGATTCACAGAATCAGTTACGCATAGATATTCCTAAGATCCGTCAGGTGTAATAGTTTTACACTCTCGGATCTTAGGATGCAGTACCTTGGCCGCCGCTGGGGGCATTTCTCGTAGAATTTTTTTTTTTAATTTTTTTTTTTCCGCCGCATCTACTTTTTTTCCTGACACAACTTTTTTTTACCTGGCGCGATTCACAAAACTCGGCGTAACGTAACTTCGCGCAAAGCACGTCGGGAAAATCGCGTCGGGAGCATGCGCAGTACGTCCGGCGCGGGAGCGCGCCTAATTTAAATGGGACTCGCCCCATTAGATTGGGCCCGCCTTGCGCCGGACGAATTTAAGTTACACCGCTGAAAATTTCTAGGTAAGTGCTTTGTGGATCGGGCACTTAGGTAGAGATTTTGCGGCGGTGTAACTTAAAGAGGAAAAGTTACGGCCGCTCGTTGTGGATCTGGCCCTTTATGTTTCATCCCCTGACACAGTCAGACATTTGAGGTTTTAGTCATCCTTAGTATTAATCCAGAGGGAATCCACTATACGGGGGTCCCTATGGGACAAGTGTTCCCTACGTGAAAATTTGTTCTTTAAAAGGTACACTCCAGTCCAAGTTAAAATGAAGTACTGCATTACATACAGGGCACAAAGACTATTTCAGTAATATTATTTTTTTGTCAAGGCATTGCTACATTACACCAGTTTACCCAGTCCTTTTCTCAGCAATCTATGGATCAGAGATACAGGAATACAGGTAATACAGAAGAGGAATCCCCACACTAGCCTCTTTCTTGCTCCTATGCAGAAATTATTATGTATAGAGTATCAACATTTAAAGGTGCTCACAGCTATCAATAAGAGAAGTTTGATTTAGTCATACAGGAAGGAGAGAAAATTAAGAGGTTGCAAGGCACAGGCTATTGACATAATCTCCCACTAAAAGAGTTGCTCTTTAAATCCTGGTTGCAGTGGATCAATGTGGATAAGGTCAATCAAGTGGACTTTTTAAAAAACAGCAATCTGTTGTCTTTTCTATGTATTTTTTTATATATATTTTGGAGATTAGTTTACTATAAATAATTGCATCAAAGTGGTTTAAAAATCTTGCATATATATATATATATACTATCGATGCCCCCTGCTGAGACTACCGCCTGTGGAAAGGAATTCCACATCTTTGCCGCTCTTACACTAAAGAACCCTCTACGTAGTTTATGGTTAAACCTCTTTTCTTCTAATTTTTTATTTTTTTTTTAAAGTGTATTTTGTGCGTGTACTCAAGAGAGGAGCCGGACTGCAGGAGTTGGGAGTAGGCAGGCCTCCCCCAGAGGCAATCTGCCACCTTTCTCCATGCCCCGGGTGGCAATGGCAGGTGTGTGAGGGGGTCCTCCCACACAGCCTGCCCTACCTGCTCCGCTTTGAAGCCCAACGGGGCAGAGGGACTCCCTATAAGGGAGTGAGAGGATTAGCCCGCTCAACCAGCCCCGTTAGTCCTTCGCCTCTCTTTTTAGAGACCGCGTGGTCAAAGTGCGTGATGTTAACCCAATTTCGAGTGTGTGTAAGTGTGGTGGTTTTTGTGGGAGGGGGGTGGGAGCGTACTAAGCGCAGGCTTACCTCGCATAGCACACCCACCGGGAGCCGGGCTGAGACCACCAAACTCAATTCACATGTAGCTGAGACCGGGATCCGAACCCCTAGCTGCAGAGGTGAATCGCGTTGAGCCACCGCAGCTCCCTTTCTTCTAATTTTAATGAATGTCCACGTGTCTTGTTAAACTCCCTTCTGCGAAAAAGTTTTATCCCTATTGTGGGGTCACCAGTACAGTATTTGTTCATTTAAAACCATATACCCTCTCAAGCGTCTCTTCTCCAGAGAGAATAAGTTCAGTGCTCTCAACCTTTCCTTATAACTAATATCCTCCAGACCCTTTATTAGCATTGTTGCCCTTCTATGTACTCGCTCTATTTACAGTACATCTTTCCTGAGAACTGGTGCCCAGAACTGGACAGCATACTCCAAGGGAGGCCAGGCCAGGCCAGAGTATACTGTATATCATAATGCTTGCAATGGCTTGTGACCATGATGACCAATGAGCACTTGCCTTTGCTAGCATTATTATGGATACTCATTCCAGGACTATATATTGTGATATATGGAATGCTACACCAGCAGCACAGGGCATCACGACTGCTATGTACAACGGGGTCCGGAGGGGTGGCCAGGATATTTGGATAATTTTTCAAAACAAGGTGAACTTACCCTTTAAAGAATAAATTCACCTTTTTAACATGTTACACCTGCATTTAGGGTGTAACATATTACTTTGGAGCGGTCACCTGCGTAAACTGGTGTGGGATCCTCTCCCCGTACCCGCCATCACATTTTAAAAACAGCGTGGCTGAGCGTGGCTCCACCCATACAGCTGCATCATTGATTCACAGAGTTCTGTGAATGAATGAGCCACAAGACCCATCTCCCACCACAGCAGATGGCTTGTAGTTCTTAAGGAACTGAGAGTGCACTGGTGAGCATCCTTGTAGTTCATTGATTCTTCCTGCACTTTAGTAGCTGTACTGAAGGTCTGAAAGAGCCTGGCATTACACCCACAATCCATTGATCATGGGTTCAATGCTTTTGAGGCTGTAGAGTAAATAAATTATAAAATGCAAACATTTTTTCCGTGCAAGATTATGTGCATTTTTTTTTTATTTTTTTTTACCAAAGGTAAAATTTAAAGGTAAAAAGTAAAATATGAGCTCACTAAAAACACTCTATAATTTCCCTTCCTCTAGCTTGCTATGATTAGCAGTTCATTGATCTTTTTTTTTTTTAACCTGCCTGGGATTGTCTTTAATAGTTCATTTGGTAGACTGCCTATTTTGGGAGGTCCTAGGCATTTTTTTTCTATCTATTAAATGTTAATTCATTTGTGAACCCTATTGGACCAATTTACTGAAGCATTGCAAACAAAAACAAAACTATGTGCAAATTTAATATACTGTATCTTACTGTTCTAGTGTGAAATCATTAAACATGGGCTTACTTAGATGGAGGCTTACAACAGTGAAACTAAGAAGAAAATATTAGGGTTCCTCAGGAAGCTCGTAGTGAAGAGCTGCTTCATTTCTTGATGTGTTATTTAAAATAAGTGAGTAATTTCAGCAATGTTTCTTAACATTTTGTAGCAGTAAAATGTCCAAGAGTTTTTGTACTTTTAGAAGACCCGTGGACCCCATGTATAATAACTAGAGGAAAGGAATGGAGAGAAATGTAAGGAAATGGGAATATAGCACCCGGGCTGATTCCAGCTGTCATTTTTCTTTACAGTGTAGAAAAAGATACAAGTACCTTCATCTTTTCATTCCATTAAGCCCCTTTTACACGGGCGTCATCTGTTTAGTCACCTTCTTTCAAAGAATACGGTTACATCCCTTCACATCCATTCCGATCCGTTTCAAGGGATCTGGACCGTTGCCTGTTCCGTTTAAAAAATGGAACTGAACAGATACAGATGTAAATGGATGCTCATCCATTTACATCCATTTGTTCATAGAAATTAGTTGCTGTCCATTTTTTATCCATCGAAGGATGGATGAAAAATGGACACATGAAATGCCCGTGTGAAAGGGGTCTACATTTTTCTATGATAACTTATGTTTTTTCCATTCAGGGTAAAGCAGCAGATTTGCAATAAAGCTCTCGCAGCACATACTCAGCTTTCCTTTCACTTATTTAATTGGCTGGGAGTGAGGAAAGCAAGCCCTGTGTAAGCTCGGATTCTCTCTATTTGGAGCTTAAACAGGGCTGTGTTGGTGCTGTTGGGAAGGGGGGCATTAAAGTGGACCTTGTAGTACAATGCAAGGTCCTCCTATAGTGTCCAGGTTCCTTCCCCCCTCATCAATCACCTGCTGACAGTATGTCTAAAAGGTATCTGTAAATAAAAAAGTTCATACTGACCTTACCTGTTTCCCACAAGGCGCAACACCACCATCACCCAGAAAAATTCATGGGAAATGCAGAGCAGCCCCAATCTCACCAGGCATAATTCCAGTTCATTATAAGAGCATATTCTCGTGAGATTTGCGCTGCTCTGTATTCCCCCAGATCTTGCTGCAAGGTGGCTGACCATTACTACCTTTTTTCTATATGGCTTACTCACAGGAGACAATGCTGCCACCTCCTGAATTCAAGTATATATTTTAATCCCAATGGGGATTTTACATTCTTCTGCGGCCCTGCAACAACCATAGCCATGTTTGGACTGTGGTTACGGCACGGTCATGTTGACATCAGTGTGTGAGTTTGACAAACTGTACAGTCTGTCAAGTTAAAATTGATATGACAAGGTCAAATTGTTGAAGCATGATGGCTGCAGCAATGTAAGTATACCTGAGTTGCCAATTTTCCTACTCGTAGATGAATGGTAGGGAAGGTAAAAATGCAGATCAGTCACCTGTATTTACCACCCCTGGTGCCCATGAGACCCTAGCCTTACAGGTATATTTTGGACATACTATCAGCAAGTATTTTCTACAAGATAGAGATCCCGAAAATTATACGTGGACAATGCATTTTACTGTAAGATCTGCTTTAAAGTGATATAATGTTGCTTTGCACTCCGTAGGCAAAACACTGGTTTTCTTTAATATATTCATGTGAAGTGACAAACAAACACATCAGTGTGCTGCGATGTGTGACCAAATAATTTTTAAATAATTATCATAGACTTCAAACAGTTGTACAAGTATCTCAATCATACATCCAAAAATACATATACTTTAATCCAGTCCTTGTGTTTCAGAAAAATACATTGTGAACCAGTAAATGTAATAATCCACCATGTGAACACTCTTTATACAATGTATTTTTTCAAAATAAACACCCTTTTCTCCAGTGTGTATCACCACCACTCAGTGCGCTCCTCTATATATGCTCACAACCACTAAAGGCCAGTTAATTACAGGGGTCTATAAGCGCTTGATAGTTAACTCTCTGAGAGCCGAGTATTTGTTGCTGGTCTCCATGACAACATTGAGATGCTATGTAAGATTGATGATGCAGGGTGTCCGCTACCCACTGATGAAGTCCCATCTCTGGTACGCAAAGAGTAGCCACACGCCTGTGATATCATCATGTTTCTGCTGAGCCAATACTCCGCTCTCAGGGAGAAAGCAATTACCAGCACATTAGAGTGATTGGATCGTCTGACCACTATTGTGAATTGCCTTGCATGTTATGTGACTATAATTAATGGAATTTTGGAAGCAATATAAAAATATTCATACAGAGAACATTAGATTCAGTTTTATTTTGTTGAGAGGATTTTTGGAGAGGGACACAAAATAAAATTAATTTGCCAGATTTCAATTGGTGGAACATTTGACCATGTACGTATGGCAGCACCTATGTGATTACTATCAAGATCTTATAGACCTCCTGTAATTAAGATGTGTATTGTGGAGGTGAGCATATATAGGAGAGCAGTGAGTGGTATAAAGAGTGTTTATTTGCACAATTACATTGAATGAAGAGTGTTCAAGAGTGTTCACGTGGTAGATTATTACACTTATTGGTTCACAATGGACTTTTTTTTTTAACACATGGACTGGATTAAAATATATATATTTTTGCTCTTATGATTGAGATATTTGCACAATTATTTGCAGTCTATAATAATAATTTTTAATTAATTTGGTCACACATTGTAGCACATTTATATATTATAGAAGTTTTGGATTTTTCTATTATGATCATATGAAGATTATTTATTTGTTTTTAGCACAACGTTGATTAATTCTTAGTATTGTACTATTTCGGTGAGTGAATCACAGGATGTGCTAGCTGCTTTATTCCTCATAGATACAGTATATAATATTTTTTTTATTGTGCATTCTAGGTTTTATTAAAACAAATCAGTGGACTTACGGAGAAAATATTCGGCAGTGTCTGCTTCATAATCTGCATCCTCTGGAAAGTGGTCAATTTGTTTGCACACGCCCTTAAAATTACCTAAAGAGAGATGTGAAAAATGTGTCAGAATTTTCTTCGCAAGGTTATTGTCAACATGATGACCCATTCAAACACACTTGCACTAAACATTAACATCACCACTACAATGCCATCTTTCTGCTGCCTATGCCTGGCATGTACAATGCAAAGTTATTTTAATTAACGGTGGACTCTAGGCAAAATATAAATATATATATATATATATATATATATATATATATATATATATATATAAATTAATGCAGTGCAGACAGGATAGAGCCCCTGTCTGAATGTACCTCTTTCTTTGCTGTGTTGGGGAGATGTCCCCCCACATTGTGTGGTGTCAGCAGAACAAGGAAAATCTCTGCAGTGGGGTACACAGCAACAAAAAGCTGACAACATTCCTACTCAGTACAACATTGAATAAAAGTTGTGGTTGGGGTTCCAATTTAAACATGTTTATATATTTTCTTCCTACCAGACATATAGGAAAATGCACACACCATATCAGTTTTACTACATTTCGGGTATTTTTAAAGAAAACCTTGTTAGAAACAGAAGATAAACCCTTTATAGCTGAAAAAAAAAAAGTTGGTCTTTTTTCCCTTATTTCTTTTAACACATATTATTTTTTGTAACAATTCAAGAGCTCTTCAGTTTGCCAGAGTAAACCTGTCATCAATGCAGGTGATCCAAAGAAAACATATATTATTAAAAATGCATAACCATAGGTTACCTTCAGTGAAAACAGCATGTCTAAACGATCAGTTGATTGTATGCAAATCCTGCTCTTTATGTAATTTTGGAGCTTGGCCCAGCAGCATATAAAATTAAAGACCTATAAGGAGTGGGCCCATGTTGATATGTACAGGAAAAATTTAGGATTTGCACATAACGTAAAGAGGAACTTTAGTTGTTTTGTTTTTTTAAGTCGGCAGTTACAAATACTGTAGCTGGTGGCTTTAAAAAATCAGGTCCATACCAGTGCCTACAGTCCAGTGCTGTCTTTGCACAGCTGGTCATTTTTACTGCTGCGGGTCCCCGGTGCCTCCATCTTGTATATGGGATATGGCTGTGACTTCCTGAGAAAGCGCAGCCAGCACCCCACTTTGCATGTGCATGCTCACACAGCGATCTGTGAATGGTCCTGCAACCTCCTGGGACATTTGACCTCTCCCAGGAGGCTGCGGGAGGAAAGAGCAGCATCATCCTCACCTAGGTAAGGCTTGCGGAATGGAAGTATAAGAACTGGTTCCTGCCTTCAAAAGAAAACTGTAACTCAGTCTGAGGACAGGGAACAAATTAGTCAGTTTTTTTGTGAAGTTCTTTTTTTAAGCTGCTTACATGTCTGGGTCAACTTTTTCATATTTTTTTTTTGAAAAAGTGGACTTTATTCTTGTAGCAATCTATTAGCAGTCATCTTTTATTCTCTGAAACGGAGAAAAATTCAAGAAATTTACCCGCAGCTCTTATTTTATGTGTCAGTCCCAGAAGACGGCACATGGTGCTAGCTGTGGATCAGAGATGAGGGTCAGCACTGAGAACTAACTCTGTCTTCCTTCAGATTCAAATATTGACTCTTGTAGTGAGTAAGCAATAGTACGGTGGACTAGCTTCTGTATACAACAGAGAATCATGCACATCGACGTAAGTAAAACTGTGTTCAGGTCTGTAAGTTGTATAGTTTGTTTTAGGGATCTGAACGCAGCAGTATTCTATGCTATGAGCCCTTGAACATAGCTGCATTTACATCTGTAAAACTGTGCTGTTTAAAGATCTGTAAAAAAAAAAAAGAAAAAATAGAAAATAGAAAACATTATGCTAGATTTTGCTGGCAGAAAGTTTCAGAGTAAAAAAATATGAATATGGTCCATATAATGCTTGCGTTTACCCACTTATAGGCACATAAACATCTGTACATGTAAATGCTCATAAAGATTATGAAGGCCTTAAAATGTCAAGTTTTGGGCGCCTTTTTGCAAGACCCCTTACTAATCAGTGATTTCTAATAGCGACCCTGCAAGTACAGATCATTTAACAGGATCTTTCGTGCAGCTTTTATTATTATTAGCAATATTATACAGGATTTATATAGCGCCAACAGTTTATGCAGCGCTTTATGTTACTTATGCCATGTACACACGATCGGACCTTTGTCCGACCAAATTCACATCGGAATCAGTGTTGCCAACCTACCAGATTGAAATTTACTGGCACAACACCTGAAATTTACTGGCCATGTTTTTACTGGAATTTCACTAAAGTTACTAAATTACATTTTTAGGTGCAAATTTCAGTATTTAGGCTACAAACGAGTACACTAGGCAAATAGCAATATAATTTAAGGTAGATATTAAAGCGGGAGTTCACCCATTTAAAAAAAAAAAAAAAATCTCCCCTTAGCTTCCTGCTCGTTCGGTCTAGGGGAATCGGCTATTTATATTAAAATAGGTGCAGTACTTACCCGTTTTCGAGCTGTATCTTCTTCCGTCGCTTCCGGGTATGGGTCTTCGGGAGCGGGCGTTCCTTCTTGATTGACATTCTTCCGAGAGGCTTCCGACGGTCGCATCCATCGCGTCACTCGTAGCCGAAAGAAGCCGAACGTCGGTGCGGCTCTATACTGCGCCTGCGCACCGACGTTCGGCTTCTTTCGGAAAATCGTGACGCGATGGATGCGACCGTCGGAAGCCTCTCGGAAACCTGTCAATCAAGAAGGACCGCCCATTCCCGAAGCCCATACCCGGAAGCGACGGAGAGGATGCGTCTCGTAAACGGGTAAGTACTGCACATATTTTAAAATAAATTGCCGATTCCCCTAGTAATAACGAGCAGGAAGCGAAGGGGGAAAAGTGCCCTCTAAGGGTGAACCCCCGCTTTAAGGTAAAAAAACATATTTTTGTTATTTTCGATATAATAAGGGCAAATTATTTAGTCACATCACCCCCTGCCTCCATCCCCCTCTGCCACCAACACCCCCTACCTTCACCCCCCTCTGCGTTGCCACAATCGCCACCTGCCTCCAATCTCCCTCTGCCTCCAATCTCCCCTGCCTCCAATCACCCCCTGCCTCCAATCTTCCCCAGGCCCCCTGCCTCCAATCTCCCCCAGGCCCCCTGCCTCAAAATCACCCCCTGCCTCCATCGTTCCCTGCCACTATCCCCCTCTGCAGTGCCACCAACAACCCCTGTCTCCATCCCCACCCTCTGCGATGCAACCATCCCCCCCTGCCACTAACACCCCCTGCCTCCAATCTCCCCCTGCCTCCAATCTCCCCCAGGCCCCCTGCCTCCATCCCCCTCTGCAGTGCCACCAACAACCCCTGTCTCCATCCCTCACCCTCTGCGGTGCCACTATCCCCCTCTGTGGAGCCACCAACACCCCCTGCCTCCAATCACCCCCTGCCACTTACACCCCCTGCCTCCAATCTCCCCCTGCCTCCATTGCCCCCTGCCTCCATCCCCCTCTGCGATGCCACTGTAGCCACCATCACCCCCTGCCTCCAATCACCCCCTGCCTCCAATCTCCATGCGCAGTTCCAAGTTGAACCGATCTCGGATATTTTTACTGCCACATTCCCGCAACCATGGACATTTACGAACGGGGGAAAAAAGTGCCCGGTTTTACGGACTGTCCAACACTGATCGAAAATTCCATCGGAGTAAAACAGAACATGTTCTCTATGTAAGCTCCAATGGAATTCATCGGAATTTCCAATGGGGCATACATACGGTCGGAATTTACGATGGAAAAAGTCTGTCTGATTTTTTTCCATTGGAAATTCCGATCGCGTGTACAGGGCTTAGGGCTGCATTTACACTTGAGTGTCGCATCTCGTTTTTTGCCACATTTTTTGCGCAGAAGCATAGGGCAGCCCATTCACTTTGAAAAAAAAACTGTGAAAAATGTGCCACAGTAGCTCAAGTACCACATTCCTGAAAACGTGGGCAGAAATTTGCATTTATACTTGCATTTCCGGAACGCTGGCCTTATGAAAGAGAAAGTGTTTTCTGACAAGCTTTTCCTTAGTCACCTCAACTAACTGTCCAGAAATCCATCACTCAAAATGTTAAAATTCACACAAATGGTGAAGCTATATTAATTTGTACAGATGTTGTAGAAAATGCTACACACTATCTTCACATTCCATAATGGTGGCCATACACAGAACAGGTTTGAATACGATCGTATTGTCGATTGGTTTACTGTTCGGGAAAACATGACCCTCAGTAGATTAAAAAGATTGTTCAGTGCTCTATATACTGTGGGGTATATTGATTATATTGATCTATTTTATTTCAATCAAACTGATTTGAATAATTTCTAAGGTTTTGTTAAACAATTATGTGATGGCACAGTATGTGTCTTTCCAGTTTCTATTTATAGATGTCACAGAACCCTAAGGTGAATTTTAATATATTTCAGTGTTCATTTTTTCCTGTGGCTGTTATTTCTTAGACTACAATAAAACTAATATAGGTTAGCAGACTTCACTTTACGAGACTATATGCAATTTCAGATAGCTGTTAAACCAAGGTGGGCCTGCTGTGTCAACGGGCAGCACTTAATTTAAATAACAGTAATTTAGCAGTTACAGCAATCAGAAGGGGAAGGGGAAGGATAAGAACCTCTTTTAGGATTTTGTTTTTTTGCTGTTGGTGTCCTTGTTGAGATTACCTGTCATTGTGATACCTGTCAGTGAAGTGGGAAGTGGGGACAAATCTCCCCAGAGGAACCGCAGACAGTAATAAATACGTGAGAGAGCCTCAGACCCTTCTTCACTTTAAAGAGGTTGTAAAGGTTTGTTTTTTATTTTCTGAATAGGTTTTTTTAAGCTATTGCATTGTTGGTTCACTTACCTTTTCCTTTGATTTCCCTTCTAAGGCCCCGTACACACGGTCGGACCGAACCGATGAGAATGAACCGAAGTTTAGTTTCATCGGACCAAACCGACCGTGTGTATAGGCCATCGGTCTGTTTTCCTTCGGTCCAAAATTTCAAACATCATTCAAAACTGAACCGATGGACCGCTGCCCCATCGGAACAAACCAATGGTTAGTACAGAAAAGCATCGGTTGAAAACCCGCGCATGCTCAGAATCAAGTCGACACATGCTTGGAAGCATTGAACTTCGTTTTATTCAGCACGTCGTGTGTTTGACGTCACCGCGTTCTGACCCGATCGGATTTTGGACCGACGGTGTGTACACATATCAGGCCGTACGGCCACTTCAGAGGTGAACCGATGAAAACGGTCTGACGGACCAGTCACATCGGTTTGGTCCGACCGTGTGTACAAGGCCTAGATGTTTTTTTTTCTTTGTCTGAATTTCTCACTTCCTGTTTCTCAGTAAGCTTGCCCCCATCATCTGAGCCGTTCTGGCTGGGGGTTAGTCAGCGTGCTCGCCCCCTCCCTTGGGACTACATCCCTTTGAGGAGATGCTCTTACAACGTCTCCCTGCAGGGATGTAGTCCCAAGGGAGGGGGCGAGCACGCTAACTAACCCCTAGCCAGAACGGCTCAGATGATGGGGGCAAGCTTACTGAGGAAAAACAGAAAGTAAGAAATTCAGACAAAGAAAATAAAACATTTAGAAGGGAAATCAAAGGAAAGGGTAAGTGAACAAACAATGCACTAGCTTGAAGGAACCTATTTAGAAAATATAAAACAAACCTTTACAACCCCTTTAAGGGCTTGGGTACACTTGTTTTGCCCTTAAAATCCTGTATCTGTTATGAATTTAGAGAAGGAATCCAGGCAAAAAAGAAGAAAAAACAGCATAGGAAAAACAGACAATAATCCTCCCACTTCTGCTCAGATTACCTAGGCAATCTGAGCGAAAGTATGCCCCCCACTCGCAACATTTTGGAACACGTCATAGGTCCCAGATGGCTGTAGGACCATTCACAAAGCGCATTGCGACTTGTGCATGCACAATGGGCAGTCAGCTGTGAAGCCACAACGAGTCGAAGCTGGCTGCCCACAGTTAACATGCAATCGATTAGGACCCGAAGAATGGAAGAAGAACTAGTCCAGGTGAGGATGGCGTTGGATTCCCAATGTCTGTTTATTAAAAGTCAGCAGCTACAGTCCAGGGTAGCAATATTACTGAAGTACAATCCTTACTGACTCAGGCTACACACAGAGCTTAGAATTCTGCCCACCCCCTTCCAATGCAAAATTCACGCTCCCTGTTGTTTAACTAGTACATGCCATAATCTTTATAACTCATCAGGGTTCTAGGTTCACAAATTGTATGGTGGGGACCAGGATTAACCCAAACTTGGAGACAAGTTAAGTCCCTGTGTACAGCCAACCTGAAGACTAGCACAAATGCATGTAGATACCACAAGGTAAAAATATTTTTTACAGAAATTGGAAAAAAACTGCGCTAAACAAAAGACGTAAATGCTGCCAGTACCAAAAATTGTAGATACAAATTAAAAAATGTGTTAAGATGTGAGGTACAGCGCAAAAACAATATAAATTATAAAATTGATGGTGACACCAAAATATATACGAAATAAATAAATATAAAAAAAAAACAATATGGGGTTGTGGTACATGTGCAAATGCAGAAAAGGTAGGTGAATACAAACACTGCAACCATGAATAAAAAAGAGAATAATGGTATATAATTCTTATAATCACAATTGTTAAATATAGAATTAATAAATGTCCTATTAGTGAAATAGGATATAAGTGCAGCAGCCAATCCCAGACGACGTCGGCTTGTGACGAAACGCGTAGGTGTGGCCTGCGTCCCGACGACATCACGTACAGCAGAACGGCAGACTGATACAGCGGAGGGATAGGAGGAGACGCTGAGTTAGATCGCACATTGCCAGAGAGATTTTATACACCGCGCGTATTACTTCTAGTCCTGTAAGTGCATTACCACTTTTTATTAAAACATTTTATCGCAGTCAACACTATGGGGCTCTTTTGCTTTTGTTTTTATCTCTGAGAGCCTTATCAATACCTGACTCAGTGTTTAAGGACCAGCTCCAGCCATAAGTCTTTTTTGGGAGACTTTAAACACCCTGGGCTTAGATTGACCGCTGTGCTTGTGGTCATACCAACGGGTAAGGAGACTACATCTCTCAGGTGCTCATTTGGTGAAAGGAAGTATTTTCTTTGATGTCACAGTATTTAAGATAAGAAGATCCTGGATTTACTTGTTCTTATTTGGGACTTTTTTTTTTTTTTTTTTTACTTTTTTACTCACTTATATCCTATTTCACTAATAGGACACTTAATAATTCTATATTTAACAATTGTGATTATAAGAATTATATACCATTATTCTCTTTTTTATTCATGGTTTATTCATGGTTGCAGTGTTTGTATTCACCTACCTTTTCTGCATTTGCACATGTACCACAACCCCATATTGTTTTTTTTTTATATTTATTAATTTCGTATATTTTGGTGTCACCATCAATTTTATAATTTATATTGTTTTTGCGCTGTACCTCACATCTTAACAGATACCACAAGGTGCCTATACTTCAGCAGTGTGGTTACTTTTGCCACCTTTTAGGCCAAATTTCCTTAGTTTTATGGGCACTGGTTGGCCTACGATGTGATCACTCTAATTTGTGTTTTTACACCACTAACCACTATACTACACTGTAGTCACCCGTTTGGTAATGCTATCTAGGTGCAAAACATGTTTGTGTTATGTAAGAAAAGAAGAAGCAGAATACTGTTAGTTATGTGGTCATGTTATACCCCTAGTCTGATTATGCATTTGAAAAAGAAGGATAGCCTCTACTTTTTCCCGTTCCTGGTATGTCATGTGCTATTTTGTAACTCTTGTGTGCACACACCATGTAAGAGCTTGATACAAAATTGTATGTACTAGTACAGATTATTTTGATTTACAATAATGCATCACCCCCTCCATATATATATATATACAGTATATACTGTATAATAAGGGAAACACCTGGTACTGGTTGAAATGCAATTTCTTAATGCCTTCATTTTTTAAATCCTAAACTGTGCACAAGGAGCACATCAGAACAAATGTTTTGGCTTATTTTCCCTTTCACAAGTCCTCAGGTATACATTGTAATCTATTTATGAAATATCCAAAACAGGAAACACATCATCCTTACATATACAAGGTAGCTAATATAATCAATTAACTTGCTACATATCAATTAACCCCTGTAATAAAACATTCTAAGACACCCCATGTACCATATACAGATATCTAATCCAAACAATGTAGTACCAAGACAAACTTAAAATGGCGCGTACACACGACCGTTTTTAATGTCATGGAAAAAAACAACGTTTTTCTCGACTTAATTCTTATCAAGCCTGCCTTGCATACACACGATTGTGAAAAAAAATGCTCCAGCAAAACGCGGTGATGTACAACACGTAAGACGGCACTATAAAGGGGAAGTTCCATTCGGATGGCGCGACCCTTTGGGCTGCTTTTGCTGATTTCGTGTCAGTAAAGGTTTGGTGAGAGACGATTTGCGCTTTTCAGTCTGTTACAGCATGACAAATGTGCTATCTCCATTACAAACGCTAGTTTTACCAGAAAGTTGTTAAAGCCTACACACAACCGACGACGTGAAAAACAACGAGAAAAAATAGAGCATATTCTAAATTTTTAATGCCCATTTTTCACGTTGAGAAAAATGCTCTGGAGCCTACACACGATCGTATTTAATGACCAATTTAAAAAATTGCATTTTTCACGTCATGAAAAATGGTCGTGTGTACGCGGCAAAATACCCTATTTTGGGTATTTAAGACTTAAGTGTAGTTGAAAATAAAATAAACATAAGGGACATTACTTACCTTCAGTAGGATGTGTCCCTTGTGCTGCTGTGTCTTCCTTTAAATTAAATATTTCTCCCATGAAACCCCCCCCACCCCACATCCCGCCTATGCAATCTTCAAGGTTAATACAGCTAAATGTCCGTCATAAGCTCTCATCAAAACTGCCTGACTATGTCTGCCTTTTCTGCGTAGATCTGCAACTCATAGAAGTCCTACTAGAGCTTCTATGAATAAACCAGGATCTAAAGCTGGCCACACACTGGCCGAATGTCGGTAGACAACGACCGATTAACCACCTCAATACAGGGCACTTTCACCCCCTTTCTACCCAAGCTATTTTTCAGCTTTCAGCGATGTCACACTTGCAACACTGTATCCAAATATTATTTTTATAATTTTCTTCACACAAACAGAGCTTTTTTTGGTGGTATTTAATCACTGCTGTTTTTTTTATTTTTTACTGAAAATGTTGATAAAAAAAAGTTTTTCTTTGTTTCTGTCAGTGAACTTCCTTCACTGATGTGCGCTGAGGAGGTGGCATTATGGGCACCGATGAGGCGGCACTTAATGGCACTGACATTTATTTGCATCTTGCATTTCCAATCCTTCTTACTACTTTTTCCCTAGCTGACCCTTTTTATACCCTTCTCCTCCTGTACTAGTAATGGTCATGCCCCCTTTATTATACGTTTCTTATTCTCCAACATGCAACCAACTATTCTGCATATTCTCCACCCCCGTGTCAGGTGATCTTCCTGGTCACTTGCCATGTGTTTTTTTTTTTCTCCCTGCACGTCATTAGTGCGGGCTCCCACATGATGAGAGCAGGGCTTACCTGTCCCTCCCCTCTCCCCACTTGGAGGCAACGCCCCCTTTTCCACACTGACCCATAGCAACGCAGGCTCCTTTACAGACCCCTCCCACCTTACTCCTCCCCCTCTCCTATTTAAAAGCCAAGCAGCCCCATAATGTCAGACATTGCTGGATGGCTGCAGCAGCTGTACACACTCTACACTGCTTGTGTTTTCTTCCCATGTAAGTACTTTGTCCCTTCATGTTTCCCACCCTGACCCCCATACTATTGCTTTACATGCCATTTCCTATACTCTGTACATCTCTAAACTGGGATTTATTTCTTTCATTTATTTTTTAGCTTCCGATCCCTCTACTGACCTCTCTGGCCACTTTTTGTCATTACAGGTATGTCTCTAGCCTCATATATAAAATCTTGGTTCAGCTTTCTTTTTTGCGATCCTTTTTTGCGTTCTTTTTCGTTTTTGTTGCCTGCGGCACCGTTGATATTATCCTGTCCTCTTATTTATATTTTGGACAGGTAAAAATATATATATATACAATCAATAAACTTTTACGCTGTGACACTTCGGGCCAAAGGTCTTGCTACGCTGTGATTGATATTAGATGCCAGTCCTCACTCCTCTCCTTACCATCTGAGGCTTGCCATGCGCCCCGATTGCGGTGTCCTTTTAAGGGGTGTGCTGAGCCGTTGAAACTTCTCGGGTGGTATGATTTTTGCTTATCTGTACCAGTTTAATGTTTTTCATCTGTATGTTATTATTTTCAACACATTGTCATTTATTTGTTTTCTAGAAAAGTTGTCTGTTACACTTTCTGACTCCACACATACTTCGGTCCCTGAAGAAGGAAACCCGAAACGCGTTGGGCCCAGTATTTATATTGTGGACTCTTCACCTTTTTTCCAATACACCCCATTAATGTGTTGTTTTTAAACCTTTGTACTATATACGTTTACTGAACGTTGTTTGATACCGTCCTGTTATTATTAAACTATTATATATTTTGTATCTACCATGACTACTTGTACTACTGTTGCCTAAAAAGCCCCACCCTGGGGGATCCTCCATTTTTTTTTTTTTTAATGGCACTGATTAGGTAGCACAGATGGGCGGCACTGATGGGCAGCACTGATGGGAATTGATAGGCAGCACTGAAGAGCAGGCACTGATGGGCACTAAAAGGCAGCACTGACTGGCACCAGCAATGGGCACTCATTTTTGTCACTGATGAGCACTGATTGGTGGCAATCATGGGCATTGATTAATTTCACTCATGGGCATTGATTGGTGGCACATCTGGGGCATTGCTGTAATCAGGGCACTGATTACATGCCCTGTTCTCCCCTGCAAGGAGATGCCGCTGATTGGCTCTCCTTGCCGCACACTCTGTCAGTGTGTGGAGTCGAGAGCCAATTACTGGTACTTCTTGTATTTACATGTGATTGGCTGTGATTGGACACAGCCGATCACATGGTTAAAGAGTTGCATCAGCGGCTCTTTACACAGATCGGGGTCGCGCTGTGTCCTAGCAACATGGCTCACACCACGATCGTCACGTTGCATGCCCCCCGTAAGCGCACGGGAGCGGCCATTCGGGTGCGTCGTCATATGACATCCAGCCAGAACGAGAGCTGCACTGTCCCTCCGTTCGGAAGCTGGAAAAACAGCATCCGACTGACTCTGGATTAGTGCTCTCAGTCAATGGCAGAGAGCACTGATCAGAGTGTTCATGCGTACCCCTGTCAAAACACAATAGCTCCGCAGAGGAGATTGCTAAACCAATCTTGCAGGGATAGTACAGTGACTCCGACCAAGTTTTTATTTGTAAAAAATTTTTAAAATCATTTATTATTTTCCTTCCATTTCTCAATTATGTGCCACTTTGTGTTGGTCTTTAACAGAAAATCCCAATTTACGTTTTTGGTTTACGAATTTGACAAAATGTGGAACATTTCAAGGGGTATGAATACTTTTTCAAGGCACTGTAAAAAAGATTTTTCAGCAAGTAAAAAGGTAAGCAGCAATTTTATATATTTTTCGAAGTTATGGTATCTAAATGGGATTTGAATGGGAACATGTAACAAATATAAACCAAGTGTTATCCCAATTTGGCTGCAAAAGTAAAAATACACTTTTTTACAACCCTAAATCTAGAATTATTGAACACAAAGTTGTGCCCATTTACTGAATGAGAAAGATCCCGAAAAGAAGAAATGGTGAAAAGAACAGAGGGCATGTACATGTCGTAAACTTCCATCACAAATCCACAATAAAAGCAGACAAAGTTATACTACCCTAAAAGGAGCAATAAACATCTTCTGATATTTTACCATTCAATATAACGGTACACCCTTCACTGGAGCCACATAATCCCCAATAAACGTATACATTCTGCCCTCTCCTGCACCCAAAACATACCGTATATGTTAATATAAGCACACATAAGACTTGCATATATTAAGGGCAAAATCAATGTAATCAATGGTACAATGCTGTGTTATACATTTGGAATGGCTCCCCAATGCACCTGCATTGTAGTGCATTGCCATGTGTTATGCTACAAAAAATGTAATTTAATTTTGAACATGTTTGGGTGCACTGGCAGCCCATTCAAAATGAACAGGCTGCCTTAATGCAAGTATAGCACCCTGATGTTTAGGCAGGGTTGCTATTAAATTTTCCAAGTGATAGTTGCCTTGGCCAATTGATAGGAGGTCAATTGATTTCACCCTAATTCTGGAATTACTACACTTCTCTTTTCTGTCACTAGATGGCAGGGTATCTGGTGGCATTAGATAAGACAAGGGCATTGCAAGGACAGATTAGGAATAAATGGGGTGTCTCAGCCAATGGGCAGGAATTTTCTTGGGTCCCTTGGCCTGCTGGGATAGCCTAATTATTTGTGTGGAGTCAGGTGATCGTGGTTCTGTGCCACCTGGACAGCTGTCTGGGTGGACGTATGTTGCATTGTCCCGGACTGCTACGCCAGAAACCTAAGGCCTATCCCAGGGACATCTGGCTGCTAGGTAATCTGAGAGCCTATCCAGAAGTTGGGACTGCGGGCTTGTAGTCCGACCAGAATTAACAGTTCTTCCGGCCAGAGAACCTGACGTGGTTGGTGGTACAGGGGAAGCTGTCGCCACTAATGGACCATTCACCTTGCTACCGGAGACCACAGTGAGTGAGCTGAGGCATG
Organism: Rana temporaria; assembly: GCF_905171775.1. NCBI lineage: Eukaryota > Metazoa > Chordata > Amphibia > Anura > Ranidae > Rana > Rana temporaria. The sequence goes on along the minus strand of NC_053495.1, from coordinate 59,304,042 downwards.
TACCAGAGCAGACTTCTCACCAACCGGGGACGGTGAAGAAGTGGGAAAGCATCAGCAAGTGCCAAGTCAGTGACCCAACAGGACAGCAGAAGCAATGCTTGTGGAGTGCCAAGCCAGGGACCTAACGTGTGAGTAGGGTGAAGCTTGAGGAGTATCTATGAGTGCCAAGCCAGGGACCCAGCAGTGAAATGGGGGTGACACTTAAAGAAGATACTGAGTGCTACAGTGTAAGATCTGAAGTCTAGTGAGAGAGACTGGGAGCACGTTGAATGAAGACCCACAGTGAGTGAGTGTGGGGTAAAGAGAACTGTTCGTCTTGCAGAAAGTTGAATATCTTTACCGTTGGTAACAGCTACAACATTGTTGCCATAGGAGACATCAGTCCTACCAATACAGAAGTGGTGTCCGGCTGGAGGCCTTCACCTGTATAGCCGTCTACCTATAGAAGTCTCTGAGTCTGCCAATTAACATTGCATCTACATAACTGTGTCCTGGCCCTAATCCTCTCTCCCACAGGTATGTTTAAGAGACAATAAATCTCTTTGCATTCAAAAAATTGTCTGGTGCCCAACTGTTCATCTTGCATTGCACCCACTATGCCTTGTAACCCACTCTACAATGAAGGATGTCAGCTGTCCTTAACTCTGGAGGTCTCCATTGGGCTCCAGGGGCCCAGGGACTTTGCTACACAAGCCAGTTAATGCATGTTAATGCATGCGTGTGTTACTGTACTGCACAAATGTAAATGAGCCCTAGGTGTATCCTACTTATGCATGGGGTCCCAATTTGTCATCCTTGCCTAGGTGAGAATTAAAGACCTGGACTTTTGAGGAAAAAAAAGTACCTTTAAACAAATTTTTTTTTTGCAGTGTTATAGCGAGGAGGGAAGAGGCAAGAAAGAGGAACGTTAGAAAAGAGGTAAAGGACTGCTTAAAGAGGAGTTCCACCAAAAAGTGGAACTTCTGCTTATTTTCTCCCCTCCTTTCAGGGGAAGGGGGGAACGGGTACCTGCTTTTGACAGGTACCTGTCCCCACTTCCGGGAGATGGTGATGTGGCATTGTCCCTCGCAAGTTCGGCCCCCTCCTCCTTCCTCCACCATCGAGCCAACTAGGGAACTGTCTGTGAAGCCGAAAGTTTTCCCTTAGTGGAGATGGTGGCAGCAGAACCCAACTGCCGATCCAAAGATCGACTGGGGTGCCCATATAGCGGGCTCCCTGGACAGGTAAGTGTCCATATATTAAAAGTCAGCAGCTACAATATATTTTTTCCCCCAGGCTGGAACACCATTTTAAATTAGTTATAGACATAAAATCACTGGAAACTAGGCATGGCCAGTGTGCTGCCACCACTCTGCCTTCCTCTGACTCTGCATGGCTCTCTAGGTATAGCTGCCTCTATTGGAGGTGACAGAAAGTTGGCACCTCTCTGCTTTAATAAATTGCTCAGGTTTTGCAATGAATGGAAGAAGTGAAGGCTTGATAGCAAGCATATTAGCTACAAGTTCTATGTATCTGCTATAGATCTTTATTCATGCTTCTAACATAAATCATTTTCAGAATTGGTTATTTTCATACAGTATATCTCAAGGTCTGTTACCTATCTAGTTAAATGTTACAGTTTAGGACTACAAGTTAAGGAAATATTGATTTTTCATATGGCATTGCTATTGAAGGATTCATGTTGCAATGTTTTCAGGGTCACCTTGCTCCTAGCTACGTTTCCAAGCCCTCTTCATCTCCGTCTATAATTTAATTCCAAGTGCAGCACCTGCCTCAGACTTACCCATCAGTGTAGCACCTTGTACAGAGCATCAGATTGTCACCTACTGTGTATATATGCAGATTTTCCAATATTATAGCTTGATGGTATAATGGATTTCCATGAATACATTAAGTAATCACCTCATCATCAACATCATACAAAACGCCCTCTGAGGCAACAATTTATAAAGGTCAAAACCAGTATTTCTTTAAGTTTTTTTTCATAGGAAATATGTCCAGCATTTTTCCTGTTTATTTGGTGGCCCTGTACTATTTGTTCACTCAGTTTTTCCATCACAACCCAAATCATCTGTTAATACACTAACTGATTTTACACTTTTTCAATCAGCAATTATAACAAGGAGCTCCAATAGACAAAAGGGTCCCATACAGACATCAGATGGATCGCACAGGAAAACCAAATTAAATTTGAGGAACATTTCAAGAGGGACAGTATCCCGCCCCAAGCAATTATATTTCCTTCACTGCAAGCACTTCTGACTGCCCAGGATGGATAGTCTTGGGTGAGCAGTTCAGACCGAGCATAAGTTCAGCCCGAACATCGCCCGTTTGGCAAATACCTGAATTTGTGGAGCACTCGGCAGGATATTTGCCTACCAAGCGCCCCACAATGCACTGCACGCGGCATAGTGTATTTTAGGGCCCTAATTGGATGAAGCAATGCACCTGAACGCTGGTTAGGTGCAAGGCTTTGCTCAATCAGGGCACAGAGCACTGTCAGAGCCCTGATTGGACAAAGTCATGATGACTTTGCCCAATCATGGCTTAGTGCTCATAGTCCCACCCCACACAAAAAAAGGTTCCTTCCCACAGAAACCTTTAGCATTGTGTTGTTGTTGTAAAGAGAGATAGAGCAGGGCTCAGTAAGCTACTAGCTAGTTAGTGTGTTATTGTGACTCTGAGTGTAGAGTGTCAGTTTACTGTCAGTGTAGTGTAGTATGAGTATAGTGTAGTACCAGTGTAGTGTGTCAATGTAGTGTGAGTATAGTGGATCAGTGTAGTGTGAGTATAGTGTAGTATCAGTGTAGTGTGTCAGTGTAGTATCAGTGTAGTGTGTCAGTGTAGTGTGAGTATAGTGCGTCAGTGTAGTGTGAGTATAGTGTAGTGCAAGTATAGTGTAGTGTGAATGTAGTGCAGTGTTTAACAGCATTACGTTACATTTAGAGCTCTATACACATGGTCGCTGCGTCTTTTTTATTTATTTGTCCCCTGCTTGCCCCTTTTTTTTTAAATTGTCAGTCGCAGTGTTTCTTACTGCGATGCTGGTGTTCCCCCTTTTTATATTTATTTAATAATTAATAAAGTTTATCAACTTCTGTCAGCCACAGTCTTCAACTTAAGGTGCACCAAACACCCATTTTCATTCATTTAAGTGCATCCAATCGCCTAATTTCCTAGTATATATTAAATATGGATAACAAGGAGGCGGCAGCAGCATTTGTGTCCACAGGCAAAGGTGGACATGGTCTGTCCTCAAGCAGGGCAAGTTTGTCTCTGTTTAGTGATGTTGCCTGTGCTATTCAGCCACAGCATGCAGAGGAGGTGGTGGACTGGCTAACTAAACCATCCTCATCCTCTATCACCCAAGCTGTCACTAGTTCACTGTCTGCTGCAGCTGCCACAACAGCCTATTCTGCCTCCTTGTCCACAGCTGCTCCTGCCATAGCCCACAGTCAGAAGAATTATTTGAACACAGTGTTAGCCACTTGCTTCTTGATTATGCACGGGCATTACTTGATTCTGATGTTGATTCTGAGTTTAAGGAAGGGAGTAACATGAGCCTACATAGAGGGGAGAACACTGATAAACAACAAATTGGCAGTCATGTTTCCCCAGCCACAACAAATTGCCTTTCCGTCTGGTGGATTCTGCTTCCTTCCATGAATTTTCAGAATGTGCTGTACCACAATGGCAGGTTCCCAGTCTCTATTTCTGTGCACTTAAGGCCCTTCCTGTACCATCATGTGGAAGGCAATGTTTTGGCATCATTGGGCAAGGCAATTAGAAACAAGGACCACATAACTGCTGACATGTGGTCCAGCAAGCATGATCAGGGCCAATATAATATATTTTGTTCAAAGCACACTGGGTAACTGCATTTCAACTAGGAAGGATGCAGGACAAGGCTCCATGCTGGAGCTTGTTTTACCGCTACGTCTCCATACAGCAAGTGGTGATGATGCAAGATTTGTCAGCCCCACCCCCTCCTCCTCCTCAATGCCTTCTTCTATGAGCCACCAGTACCCCCTAAGCGTTTAAGAAGCTATTCAACAAGTCTGGCTAAAAGATGCCATGCAGTGCTTCAGCTGGTCTGTCTAGGGGACAGGAGCCACACCAGAGCAGAGATTCTTTCAGATCTGCAGGGACAGGCTCAGAAGTGATTAATTCCACTGCAGCTTGAGCCAGGAATGCAGAAATGGTGGTGTGCAATAATGGCACTAACCTTCTGTCCGCCCTTTGACAGGGAACGTTGACACCTGTACAGTACATTTTCTTAATTTGATAACAAAAAGGAGGTTCGGGACTTTGAATGAGGCAAATAAGTGGAACAATGGATCAGTTTGAAAAAAGCTCCCGGGCGGGATGCAGGGTGATTTCCGCCGGTATGGTGCCACCAGCACATTGAGTGCTTTAATGTGTAAGTATGAGGCAGGATTATATCCTTCCACCATATCCTTATTAATTTTCTTCCCTCTAATATTCTATTTTACCCCAATTGTAGAGTCTCTAATACATTTTACTGGCCCTCATACACATATAATATATTTTTTTCAAAATACATGCATTGCTCCTGATGAGGCGATATAGTCGCCAAAACGCCTCAAAACAACGGGCCATTCTAATATATAGGCCATCCTAGATGCATTACGTTCATATATGATGTGATTTAGCTATTTTTTATATTTGATGTTAACTTATATCTTTATATGGAGCCTGCTGCCCAAGATATTTGTATAACCTGTGTTCTTTTAATTAAACGTGCTTTTTCAAACTGATCCATTGTTCCACTTATGGGCCTCATTCAAAGTCCCGAACCTCCTCCTTTTTGTTATTAAATTGATTAGGAATGGAGATACTTATCTAGGGTATCTCATTTAAAGTCCCGCACTTTTTTGCTCTCTAAATATTTTCTTAATTTGGTGGTGCAGAGTTTCAGGTACCCAGGGTTGCAAGATCTTCTAAGGCAGGCCAGAAGAGTCTGTAGCCATTTCAGGTGGTCATACACAGCCAGTGTTCGGTTGGCTGAAATTCAGCGGGAATTCCACCTGCCAATAAATCGCCTGTGCTACAATGCTGTAGCAGCTTCACATGCAGCAGAGGGTCATCAATGAGTATCCCGTAGTATCCCGTGACCACGTCCCCATCGAGACGAAACATTGGGAGGTGACGTTCTGACCGCGTCAAGTGTTTACACCCGGAAGATACGGGCTGTTCGTTCGAGGAGCTGGCCGGCTCGATTTTTATATGCTGCACGACAACTACCTTGATGTAAGCGTACATCTTTTTTAACCTATTAAAAACCTTGAGGATCTTATGCTATGGGATCTCTCTTTTATTTTTAAACATATATCGGTACACTGCTTGAGGCCATCCAATACTTTTACCGTCCCAGTCTGGTGATATGCTGCGAGGATACCGTTATTACATGCTGTCTATGATCTCCTGTAATAAGAGATAATAGAGTTCCGGTAAGAGGCAGTGTGTGACTAAGGTGGAGGTGCTTCTATCATCACTTTCTTCAGGAGTTGGGAATATTTTTCTTTCACTTTGGAGACCATGATTATTTAACCTGTTATGGACTTTATGGTGGACTGTGATTAACCCATAAGGGTTCATTAGTTTTTTTTTTTACCAAGCTCACGGTGCGATCACTGTTTGTCACTCAATTTTTGTAATATTTGCGCTGGTGTCAGTGCATCTTATTAATATGCACATTAGCACAGCTTTTTCTTTGTATATTGTGTTTTGATGTTGTATAACATTTTTTAGTTGCGGCATTTATATTAGTTCATTTAGAGTAAGCGCAGTATATTTTTTCCATTTCATCAATGAGTACCTGTGTGAGTACGGCACAAGCACAGGCTCAGGGGAGCTTGGCTTTTTTTCCCCACGCCAATGGCTGCTGATAAAGGATGCATGCACTGTACTGTCACCATTTGAGGAGGCGACAAGGATGGTGAGCTGTGAAAATGCATGCATTAGTGGCACTATCCCTCTTGTGTTCCTGATGGAGAATATTCTGCATGGAATTATGGACAGGGCACTTGAGGCAGAGCAGCGGGAGGAAGAGGTGGACTTCCTTTCCTCTCAAGGCCTGCTTCATGCAGACAGCATTTTTGCTGTGCCACAGAACACGCAAAGGAGAGGGAGGAGGAGGATTCTGGCAGTTTTGGAAGCATTGAAGCAGAGGATGACATACGTCAATTTTTAAGAGATGGTTTTCAGTCCCCAGAAGCCTTGGGAGTAGTACATGGCTAGGAGGAGGAAGTTCCAATCTAAAATAAAGAAATCTTGTGAGCTACCCAAAATCTGTAAATGTGTAACACCTCCTATCAGGGGAGAGCCACTAGCACTGATCACGTCCCATATGACAATGCAAATGCAATATTTATAGAGGAAATGCTGCGCTATCTGGATGTTAGCATCAAAGCACTCATGCTAACATCCAGATAGCGCAGCATTCCCTCTATAAATAAGGAGGCAGTTCCAGATAGTGTAATCCTCAAAGACCCCGAGGACTCTACTTCTCATGCCTCTGTGAAAGGACCTGAGAATTTGTGGCAGAAGGAGAAGGATCATTATTGGTTGACAAGAAGGGGGAAAGTCTCGGAACTCATCCTGCCCTCGCAGAGGGAGCACAGGGTGAAATATCTTGAGAACACCTTAAAGTTTATATAACACCTTTTCAGACTCTGGTAGGTTACAGTCTCATACAAAAAGTATTTGTGTGGCTTCTTTTGGTCAAGGGAGGAGCAGTGGAGAAGGGGGCCGCCTAAGTGATGCATTTAAAAAAAAATAGTCCTCGGTGCCCATCGACAGCATCTGCATCATATGGTTGAAGATTATCTCGGGGCGAAAACAGACATGGAGAGCTTTCCAGTAGACAATCCACTGGGTTACTGGGTCATGAGATTAGACCACTGGCCAGAACTTACCCCAGTATGCAATTGAGCTGCTAGGCTGCCCTGAATCCAGCATGCTTTCCGAACCGGCATTCAGTGCTGCCAGAGGTTTTGTGACAGATAAAAAAGTGTGTCTGTCCAGACTCCGTTGACCGGCTGACATTTCTCAAAATGAATCAATCCAGGATTAACAGCAGCTATTAAGCCCCTGATGCCAATGTTGCTGATTAAATGTGTTTGGGATCTGTCATCTCTGCAAGACTATCTAGGCTGCCTAGCTTTGTGGGCGTTGATTTTATCTTTAAGTAATTTTTTTGGTATAGGTTTCATGGGCACAATTAACCTCCCTGGCGGTATGATTATGTCAGATTTTTGATGCTGAAAGCGGTACCATTATTTTGCATGGAAATTTGGCATTTTATATTGTAGGACTGTAATTCTTAGAAATAACTCACTTAAATCTGTCCAAACTAGAGTCTAGTAGACATCCCGGGTATGATAAAGTTTGAAACACAAAATCATTAATTATAATATAATAAATAACTATAAATAATTATAACAAATAATAATATAATAATAATAAAACAAATATTCAATAATGTAATCAAATCAAAAACACTGAAATTTGCTCAGTTGCATAATTGTCGCTTTCATTACTTTTAGTGTTTTATGATGAATTTCCCCACAAATTACTATCGCTCAATTCTGCAAGTGATTCTAATTTATTGATGGTAAATTGAGTGAGAGTCTTTCGCGCTACTTGAGAGTAAATAGTGAATGTGAATATCTAAATGTGAGTGAAAATGTGCTCAGAAGCTGCAAAATCTGTCAGTGTTCACCTTACACATATGTGATAAATCTATATATAAAGTGATCTTGCACTAAAGAGAATATACTTAAAACAATATCCAATAAAAGTATAAACGTGCAATAAGATGGTGAATAAACAGATAAGTAATCAACAATGAAAAGTCCATCAAAGTTGCTGATGATGAAGAACAATGTAATATGTGGATGGGTAGTCCTAAGGCATCACTATAAAATGTCCCAGATTGGAAAACGGTCCTCCTATGGGGCGGGTGACTGTCTAGATGAGTGAAATTGTTCCCATGGGGTCTCCCTTACGGAGCTTTTTACAGTAAGGGTGATGAATCAAAAGGTGAATCCACAATTAGTCTCACAGAACTCTCACCTCTACTGTAATTGATAAAGCATTCATAGATCTTGAGTAGTATTGTCTCCCATTTCTCCTCTACGTCCTCTCCAGATGTGACTATTATGGCTGCTTGCTTCCACCACTCACACGGGTCTCTAAAGCCTCTGCTAGTCTCAAACTCTCCAACAAGGAGCACAAAAACAGGAAGGAAAAGGAGAAGAAAGGCCTCCAATAGTGTAGTAGGTTAATTGAGAATGCTTTATTATAAACTAAAGGTGGACTCTTACCACAGTGGGTGCTGGTGGGGGGGCGCACATGCGCACGCTCTTAACCCATAAGCCGACATCAACGTATGAGTATGGCCCTTTGCCCGTATGGGCATCCTGTCCACAGTACATTGTGGGGCACATTGTGGGGCTGTCTGCAAGTGGTTAAGAAAGAAAATCAAGTTCCTATGCAGAGATCCTCTTCAACTTAGAGCTGAAAGGTAATGTAGCTATGTTTGTGCCATACCTGTGGGATCCCTGCAGAAGCTGGAAATTGCTGTGGTAGACAACACTACAGTGATTGCCAAATGCTTTTGGGTCCCATGCCAAGTGGTTGACCTACTGCTTACCGAACACAGGAGGCCACTGGCTCGGCAAGGGCGCAATTTGAATTAATTGAGAATTAGTTCTGTGTGAATGCAAATTCTTCTCTAAATTGGAGGAGGTGGAGATGAGGTCACTTCCCTGCATCTCCACCTCCTCCGATCAGTGAGTGCTTTGCATATATTCAGAAAAAGTGAAGTGTTCCATAAATGGTATCCATGCCGAGCGAGGAGTCTCCTATGTTCACAATGCTGCAGGGCAGCTGCTCGGCATGGAAGCTCAGAAGCTAGTGGAGATTACTGTGGTAGCAGTGCACATACATTCTTACATTGGTCCACGATAGACCAATGTAACTATGTAAAAATTGCTATACCTAGAATTTAGCTTTAGACCTCCTTCACACAGCCAGTTAGCTGCATTCTCTGGATTTCAACAGCAAAAATCAGCGACTTATTTTGGCTGTAATGATCAGGGAATGTGAACAGCAGCTATTGCTCAGCCTATATAAGGCTGCTCAGCCAATATACAGGCTGACAGCAGCCGCCACTGTTTGCATGTAACCAATTTGTGTGCGGCTACATGTGAACCTGGTGGCTGGTGGCAGTCTGTTATTAGTTTATAGAGTGGCTGCTGCTATTCCCATACTCCAGTTATTTCAGCTGCAGAAATCCACAGATTTTTGCCATTGGAATCTAGAGAATTCATCTAACTGGCTGTGTGAAGGAGGCCTTAAAGTAGTCTAAGTGGTTGCTCAAGTAAAGATGGCCATAGACGATTCGAATCTTGGCCAGTTCAGCAGGAACCAGCCAAGATTTGAACCATGCATGGCAGGCTGAATGTAACAAGTTGATTGATCAACTTGGGTACAAGCATTTTGCTGGATTTTACTTGTGATTATTGCTAGTGGCTGCTATAGCCGCAAGCAATAATCACTTTTTTCTCCCGGCAGGAGGGAGAGGGGCGAGAATACAATGTCTCAACAGAAGGGATTTCCCTGTCAGCACTGTCTGTGCGGATGGGGGAATTGTACAAATTTGTTTCCTTGGCTGGCCTAAGGTTGTTTGATAATCTATTTTATTTAGATCCTCTATTAATATGTCTGCAGAGACTAATTGAATTGCCCTGTCTCAGTCCCAAGATACATTCTTAACAAAGTTAAAGAGTAAAGCCCTGTACACATGGCCCAGAATCTCGTCAGGAAAAAAACATTGTTTTTCCTGAAGAGATTCTTGGCAAGATTCTCTTGCCAGCCAAGTGTACACACGGGCCATTCAAAAGAACCGCCCTTCTTTTGAATGGCACGAGCGCGGTGACGTCATCGACTACGACGAGCATGCGCTGGTTTCCATGGCGACAGGTAAGGAAAACACTGCCGAGAATCACGACAAAAAAATATAGAGCAGGCTCTCTATTTTTCTCATGTAGATTCTGGGCAGTTTTCTTGATGAGAAACCTCAAAGCCTCGTACACACGCTCAATTTACTCTGCAAGAAAGCTCTGCTAGCATTTTTTTTTGCAGTTTCTTGCCGAGAAAACCGAGTGTGTACGAGGCTTAACTCCACTTTTGTTGAAAAAAACATTCCCCTTTGGGTGATCTATGTACAGTACAAGGATTTTGACAAGCTTTGTTGCAGATTCTTATCTTTTGTTATTCCGAAGAAATCCCTGTGTGTTTGTGTCCATGTGGTAAGTGTATCTAATGGGAGTGGTTCTAATGAGGAAAATTGCAAGTCTGCATTCCATTAGACGTGATTTCCTATTGGGAGTATCTCACCAAAAATTGCATTTTTGTAGCAGGGGATGCATGAAATCTGACTTGTATCTTAGTGTAGACTTCTGGGAAAATCAGTGAGCCAATCACACAAGCAGGAAATTCTGTTCTGTACAGAACACCTCCAGGTAGCCATATTACATTGCATTGTAGCTGCAGATTGAAAAGGAAAGGTCATTTTTACTAACATTCAATTGCAATATGACTAGAGTCGCAATTGTATATGCTATATTTTCATTAGCCATTACCCTTTAGCCAAGTCCAAACTTACACTGAGAAAAATTATAAACGCAACACTTTTTGTGTTTGCCCCTATTTATCATGAGCTGAACTCAAAGATCTAGAACTTTTTCTATGTACACAAAGGGCCAGATTCATAAATGAGATACGACGGCGTTTCTCCTGATACGCCATCGTATCTCTGTTTCTATCTATGCAACTGATTCATAGAATCAGTTACGCATAGATATCCCTAAGATCCGACAGGTGTAATTGTTTTACACTGTCGGATCTTAGGATGCAGTACCGCGGCCGCCACTGGGGGGAGTTTGCGTCGTAAACCAGCGTCGGGTATGCAAATTAGGAGTTACGGCGGATCCACAGCGGTTTTTCGCGTTCGCTACGTCGTCCGTAGTCAAGTTTCCCGTCGCAAATTTACACTTTTTTTTGGTGCCTTAACTTTAGTCAGCAAGTGTATTGCTGTCTAAAGTATGGCCGTCGTTCCCGCGTCGAAATTTAAAAATCAACGTCGTTTGCGTAAGCCGTCCGGGAATACGGAAGTACGCTACGCGCGTCGCCGTTCAAAAAAATTACGTCACGGTGCGCAAAGCACGGCGGGAGTTCGGAAACGGAGCATGCGCCGCACATGCCCATTTAAATTGGCCCGCCTTACGCCGGAGGCCGCGGGCGTAGTTTTCTTCGCTAGTGCTTGGTGAATCAGGCACTTGCGATGAAAAATTGCGGCGGTGTAACTTATCTAGGATAAGTTACGCCGCCGCGATTCTACGTGAATCTGGCCCACAGGGCCTATTTCTCTCAAATATTGTTCACAAATCTGTCTAAATCTGTGTTAGTGAGCACTTCTCCTTTGCCAAGATAATCTATTCACCTCACAGGTGTGGCATTTCAAGATGCTGATTAGCATGATTATTGCACAGGTGTTCCTTAGGCTGGCCACAATAAAAGGCCACTCTAAAATGTGAAGTTTTACTGTATTGGGGGAGTCAGGGGATCCAAAAACCAGTCAGTATCTGGTGTGACCCCCATGCAGTGCAGCACATCTCCTTCACATAGGGTTGGTCAGGTTGTTGATTGTGGCCTGTGGAATGTTGGTCCACCCCTCTTCATGGCTGTGCGAATTTCTAGATTATCTGTCGTATACGCTGATCCAGAGCATCCCAAACAAGCTCAATGGTTGACATGTCCAGTAAGTATGCTGGCCATGCAAGAACTGGGATGTTTTCCGCTTCCGGGAATTGTGTACAGATCCTTGCAACATGGGGCCATGCATTATCATGCTAAAACATGAGATGATGGTCGTGGATGAATGGCACAACAATGGGCTTTAGGATCTCGTCACGGTAACTCTGTGCATTCAAAATGCCATCAATAAAATGCACCTGTGTACATTGTCCATAGCATACGCCTGCCCATATCATAACCCCACTGCCACCATGGGCCACTCGATCCACAATGTTGACATCAGCAAAACGCTCACCCACACGATGCCATACACCATCTGTCTGCCATCTGCCCTGTACAAAAACTGGGATTCACCTGTGAAGAGAACACCTCTCCTAAGTGCCAGACGCCATTGAATATGAGCATTTGCCCACTCAAGTCAGTTACGACGACAAACTGCAGTCAGGTCGAAACCCCAATGAGTACGACGAGCATGCAGATGAGCTTCCCTGAGATGGTTTCTGATAGTTTGAGCAGAAATTCTTTAGTAAGACCCCTTTCACACTGAGGAAGTTTTGCAGGTGCTATAGCGTTAAAAATAGCGTCTGCAATCCGTCCTTAAACAGCTGCTCTATTCACTCCAGTGTGAAAGCCCGAGGGCTTTCACACTGGAGCGGTGCGCTGGCAGGGCGTCAGAAAAAGTCCTGCAAGCAGCTTCTTTTGAGCGCATCACTGCTGCTAATGTGCTCCTGGCCATTGAAATCAATGGGTAGCGCTGCCGTACCGCCGACAATACGCTGATGTAACGGCGCATTGCGGGTGGTTTTAACCCTTTATCGGCCGCTAACAGGGGGTTAAAAGCACCCCACTAGCAGCCGAAATGTGCCGCAAATCCGATGGTAAAATAGCTGCATTGTACCGCCGACGCTATGGGCGGCACCAGTGTGAAAGGGGTCTTATGCAAACTGATTGTTGCAGCAGCTGTCCGGTGGCTGGTCTCAGACAATCTTGAAGGTGAAGATGCTGGATGTGGAGGTCCTGGGCTGGTGTGGTTACACGTGGTCTGCGGTTGTGAGGCCTGTTGGACGTACTGCCAAATTCTCTGAAACACCTTTGGAGACGGCTTATGGTATAGAAATGAACATTGAATTCAAGGGAAACCTCTCTGGTCCCCTGACCCCCCCAATACAGTAAAACTGCACATTTTAGAGTGGCCTTTTATTGTGGCCAGCCTAAGGCACACCTGTGCAATAATCATGCTGTCTAATCAGCATCTTGATATGTCACACCTGTGAGGTGTATGGATTATCTTGGCAAAGGAGAAGTGCTCACTAACACAGATTGAGCCTAGGTTCACACTGCTGCGAATTCAAAATCGCGGTAAAATGCGTGATTTTGCCGCGATTTCGGCCGCAATTTAATGTAAATAAATGCGGCGTCGCACTGATTAGGACAGTGCCATTGTCGACAATTGCCGCCGATTTGAGATGCGATTTGACATGTCAAATCGCATCTCAAATCGTTCCAAATCGTACCCAGTGTGAACCAGGGCTGAGACAGATTTGTGAGCAATATTTGAGAGTAATAGGACTTTTGTGTACATGAAAAAAGTAATCGATCTTTGCGTTCAGCTCATGATAAATAGGAGCAAACACAAAAAAGTGTTTTGCGTTTATATTTTGCTCAGTGTAGCACTCCCAAAGATGTAATTAATGTTACCATTGAATCCAGCACCAGTAGCTAAATGAACAGAATACACAATGATTTCTACCTATACAATGGTTTTTATTTCTCTATATTTAACTAAGAATTAAACTAGTGTGCATCCCAGTTTGACCACCCAGGAGATATATTTTTTATCATATTCCCCTTCCATAACCTTCTTCACAGACGCAGACACACCAAAGACTGCTTCTTATAACGAAGAATCATACTCATAGCTCTCATGCTTTTGCCACATCCATAAATGTGTTTCTCACCTTTTCAAAGGACATGGGTATCAGAAGAGAACCATTTCTCACTCTTCTTAATAAATCATCATAAGTGAAACAAACAGATCACCTCTTCTTAGACTACAAACACCCAAACTGTCAGCCTGGCAACTACAAAATCTTAACACGTCATGGTGCCTATGATGTGTCCTTGGAAACGATAAAACTATTTTAAGGTTTAAAACTGATATAGCATGCTTTTAACATGCGTAACAACAAGAAGTGTACATTCATTCTCACAATCTCTTGTTTTGGCACCAGCCTCCCCTATTTAATATGCACATTATTGATTATCTTACTCTAGTCATCAAATATGATAAGCAGAATATATGTCAGGCTAATAAAGTCATACTGAGGCCTCGTACACACGGCCGAGAAACACGACGGGCAAAACACATGGTTTTGCTCGTCGAGTTCCTTGTGAAGCCGCCGAGGATCTCGGCGAGCCAAATTTTCCCATTCCCATCGGGGAAAAAGAAGACATGCTTTCTTTTTGGCCCGACGAGATCCTCGTCGGTTTCCTTGTCGAAAAAAGTGTACACACGACTGGTTTCCTCAGCAAAAAAAAAAACCAGCAAGCTTCTTGCTGATTTTTGCAGAGAAACTCGGCCGTGTGTACGAGGCCTGAGACTCATATCAGAGCACAAGCATATTTCTACTTTTTAATGCCAAACTCCAATAAGGGGGTAGGATCATCACCTCCTTCTAATAAAGAGTCATCAGTACAGTGTTAATTTAGTCGACCAAAACATTTTCGTTGACTAAATGAATACTATTTTAGTTAACTAAAATATGGCTAAAACGAAAACAATTCAGATGACTAAAATACTGCTAAAATACAACTAAAACTAAAATGCCAAGACTGTAACTAAAACGAAATTGAATTTGCGTCTGTAGTGCATGTTCAAACCTTAATACCATAAATAATAACATGTTATTCGATTTTTACTTTAGGATTATATAATGTTTGGCAATTCTAAAGAAAGAATGAGCAAGGGGGCATGTTTAGTGCCCACAGCATGGGATTGTGGCTATCCCAGGTTTGCAGTTAAGGACAATAGGGTAATAGGAACTTGTGGTATGTGAGGTATTTGGGCGGGAAGTTCATGCTCCTGGAGCTGGGGGCACAGGTGTCTTTGGGCGGGAACATCAGAGGGATGCATGACTCATCCTCGCTTACCAGAGGGTATAAAAACCCCCTCCCTCAGAGGCAGTCAGGCACTTTACCTGAAAACTGAAGAGCTCCGGTCCAAGATGAGCCTGTTGGAGTCTGAAGCGATGCGGTCGTTGGTGCGGAGGATGCTGGAGAGAGCTGAGAATGAAGGCGGAGAAGAGTGGCTGGAAAAATGCCTGTCGGGCATAGGTGAACCAGCAGCGGTGGAGCAGAGCGAAGACGTCCGGGAGGTGTATGCTGTCGGCCTGGAAGAAGGTGAAGTATCATCACCGCGCGGGCCGCCCCCCCTCGATGTGCTCTCTCTTCCTTCCCGCAGGTCTCAACGGAATCGTCCGCCGGAGCGTCCGGTAACTTCAGCGGCAGCTAGCGTGACGCCGGGATTCCGCTCGGAGGAGGAGGTCGGGAGTGACGTCAGAGCCGGCGAAACTGCACGGAAAGCAACGAAGAAGCGCAAGAATGTTTCTCCGTCCCCAGGGCGGGGGAGAGGAGGAAGGAACAAACCCCAAACATCCCCACCTAGGGGAAAGAATGTGTCCTTATCTTCACAGGTTGGAAGGAGCACAGCGGGACCAGCAGCTTCGCATGTCTCCAGGCTGGATCAGCTGGGTGCGGCGAGAGCAGACGAGAGACAGGACGGGAGGTCTAGTCAGGCGGCAGCTACTGCAAGTACTCCTGCGCCCCCTGCTGGTGAGTCATCAGAATGCAGTTTAATTTCTAAACTATTGCAAAAGATTGACAAGCTAACTGACTCTTTGAAGCCAGTGGCAATGAATGCTAATTCAGCTGCAAGTGTTTGGAGTGATTTGAACACAAACACTTGCGAAGTTAGAGAAAATTTGAAAAGTAATATTCCTGATAACTGTTTTAAAGAAGTCTTACCATGCGAGATCTCGCCGTTAGGATTTCATCTGTCCTTAAATGTGAAGGAAAAAATTTGGAACAATGACTTCATTGATTTGATGTCATTGCTCCCTAATAATAAAGATTTTTCTTCAAGAAGTGATAAAAAACTGGAGGAGGATGAGAGACGGCGTGTCGCACCTAGATCTTTTTACAACTGGCTACAAGCCTTTTGTATTTTTTCGGCGGTGTTGGGAGAAAAATTTCCCGAAAAATGTAGCGGTCTCTTCCAGCATTTAGAGCACATATTAGAAGCGTATAGGAATTTCGGCGGATTTGGCTGGTATAATTACGATGAGTCGTTTCGCCAGAAGCTGGCGGTCTATAAAAATCTACGATGGGGTATGAAAGACGTGGGGTTGTGGCTAAATCTCATACTGCCACAAAAACCAGTCTTTACAAAAAATCAACCGAACGTTACCCAAACGAATTCGTCCGCTATGTACAAGAAAGGAATATGCTATGCCTTTAACGAGTCGCAATGCCGCTGGGCGGCATCGTGCAGGTATAGGCATGAATGTTCTTTTTGTTTCGGCCCACATCCGGTCGTGAAGTGTTTTAAAAGAAATTTTCAACAAAAAGACGGTCCCAAAGGTGCGAACCCCAGTGAAGCTGGAAAAAATGTTTCCATGGCTTCTGCTCTACCCCGACAAGGAGAGAGCGGAAGTTTTAATTAAAGGCTTCTCCTCGGGTTTCACTTTACCAAAATTTGGGGGATCAGGTTGCAAGGCAGTGAGCAATCTAAAATCGGTATGGCAAAATGAGCAAGTTGTGAGGGAAAAATTGTGGAAGGAAATTTCGGCTGGGCGTATCGCTGGCCCGTTTAATTCCCCTCCGTTTAAGGATTTTCGGGTATCTCCTTTAGGCCTCATTCCTAAGAAGGAACCTAACTCCTTTCGATTAATCCACCACCTATCTTACCCTAAAGGAAAGTCGTTAAACGACGAAATCGACCCGTCTTCGGCTTCAGTGTCTTACGCAACCTTTGACGACGCGGTAAGGATTATAAAAAGATTTGGGTTGGGCGCTTTATTAGCAAAAACCGATATTCAATCAGCATTTAGGTTGCTGCCTATCGCGCCTGAAGCTTTTTGCTCCCTTGGTTTTTGTTTTGAGGAAAAATATTTTTATGATATGTGCCTTCCAATGGGTTGCTCACTGTCTTGCCATTATTTTGAGTTATTTGCATCCTTTTTACAATGGGTAATTATTCGTGAATCAGGTAGTGAAGGAATCACCCATTACCTGGATGATTTCCTGTTCATAGGACCTCCGGACTCCCCTATCTGTGGTTTAGTACTAAATCTTTTCTTAGTGATTGCAGAATACTTCGGTATTCCGATCGCAAAAGAAAAAAACGTTTTGCCTGTAACAAGGTTAGTTTTTCTGGGTATAAGCATCGACACTGAGTTATTTCAATTTCAACTTCCTTTGGAAAAAATAGTGCACATGCAGCAGACGATCTGTTGTCTGTTGCGTAAGAGAAAGGTGATTTTAAAGGAGCTACAGTCTTTTCTCGGTCATTTAGCCTTCGCATCTAGGGTCATGCCTGTGGGCAGAATTTTTTCTAGGAGATTGGCGTTGGCGTCGGCAGGTTTAAAATCACCTTTCTCCCACATACGCCTTACCACTGAATTGAAAGATGACCTACTGGTGTGGTCCCAATTTTTGGAGGATTATAATGGCCGTACAATGTTTCAAGAGGAATTCATTTTTGCAGCGGACATGCATTTGTTCACAGATGCCGCTGGATCAATTGGTTTCGCGGCAATCTGGAAAACGCACTGGTGCTATGGGTCTTGGCCCCCTTTTTGGGTGCAGTGTAGACCTCCCGGACGTCTTCGCTCTGCTCCACCGCTGCTGGTTCACCTATGCCCGACAGGCATTTTTCCAGCGACAAGGAACATTGTTTTGTTGGAGCTCTTCCCCATAGTTGTGGCATTTGAACTGTGGGGAAGTAGTTTCGCCAACAAAAGAATTTTAATACACTCTGACAATAAAGGAGTTTTATTTGCCATAAATTGTTTATCATCAAAATCTGAGCAAGTAATAAAACTTTTACGGTATTTTGTCCTGTTGTGTTTAAGATATAATATTTGGGTGAAGGTAAAACATGTGCCGGGTAAAGAGAATTTAGTGGCCGATGCGTTATCTCGTTCCCAGATCTCCAGGTTCAGACTGCTTTTTCCAGAAGCGGATGCGGTAGGTTTCGTTTGTCCAAGCCACTTGTGGGAATTGATTTAACGCCAGTCTTAGAATCAATTAAACAGTCGGTGCTTCCTAGGACATGGACGGAGTACTCTATGGCATGGAAGAAATGGCTATTGTTTAATGATAGTTTGGGCTGTTCAGGTTTGTTGCCCTCGGAGAACACAGTGTTAGCTTTCCTGAGCTCTCTGATGGAGGGAGGTTTTTCCTTTAACCATATCAATAAAACGATGGTGGGTATTTCTTTCTTTTTCAAAATGAATGGTTTACCAGTGTGTAACAGCTTTTTCTCAGTGCGTCAAGCTTTGAAGGGTTACAGAAGGTTGAATTTTAAGCCGGATTCACGCAGACCAATCTCCGTCGAGATTTTAAAAAAGATTTGCGCTGCCACGGTTTTTATATGTTCTTCGGAATATGAGGCGTTATTATTCCGGACAGCTTTTATTTTAATTTTCTTTGCGGCGTTGCGAATGTCCGAGTTAGTCCCTGCAAATAAGCAGGGCGTAACAGGCCTTAAGCAGGGGGAGGTTTTCATAGACGGAGATAAAGTGCGTATCTTTATCTGCAAATCTAAGACTGACGTGCTGGGAAGAGGTCATTGGCTCTCGCTGAATGCCTGTGGTGATGCTAATATTTGCCCGTTATTAATAGTTGAAAAATACTTGAGTTCAAGGCCTCAGTGTGCGGGTAGTTTCTTGGTTCATCAAAATCACTTACCGCTAACAAAATTTCAGTTTTCAGCAATTTTTAATAAATGCTTGGCATACCTCGGTCTCTCTCACTTGAAATTTTCCTCGCACTCTTTCAGAATTGGCGCCGCAACTGAGGCAGCCAGAATGGGCCTTGACAATGGTGTTATAAAGAGTCTGGGAAGGTGGGAATCCGATAGGTTTAATTTGTATGTTCGTCCTAACCTATCTCTTTAATTTTTAGGTCTCAATAGAATTGTCTGGATATTTGGACATTCGTTTGTGCACTGGGCACATAGAAGGGCATGTTTGAGATGTTATTCTGCCAATTTATCTTTTCCTCCTGAAGTTTGTCAGATTTGGTGGAAAGGTATTCGGGGATTACAGTGGAAAAATTTGTTGGTACAAATTTTCAAGTTGGTGGAAAGTTGGCCCTCCCCAGATGTAATAATTATACATGGGGGTGGCAATGATGTGGGAAAACAGTCCACGTTAGAGTTGTTACTGTTGTTTAAAAATGATTTCCATTTATTGCAAAAACATTTTCCCAAGGCGAGATTGATCTTTTCAGAGATAGTCCCTAGGTTGATTTGGTTGTCTGCCGGGAAACAAAGAAATTTGGAAAAAATAAGGAGAAGGATTAATCACTCCATGGAAAAATTTATGCCGAAGCTGGGAGGTTTTTCTTTTAGGCATACGGAATTGGAAGGAGGTTTTCCAGGCTTATATAGACAAGACGGTATCCACTTGTCGGATGTAGGCCTGGATATTTTTAATTTAAATATCCAAACCATGATCGAGAAGGCCGCGGTTTTGGGGTAGCCTTGTTTTGTTCGTTAAACAAAACAGGCTAGGTGGGGACTTTTTGTTTAATATCTTTATTTATGGTACTCGCTCGAGTCCTAAGACTGAGTGAGATTTGAAATATTTGAAAATAATTTAAGTTTTAATTATTTATTTATTTATTGATGGAAGTTAATAAAGATAAGTTTTAATTTTATATATTTGATGTTTGTAGAATATTTACACCAATAAAGGTGCCGCGGCCAATTTTATCACCATCTTTGATGGTCTTGGTTTGGAGTAATTTTTTTATTATTAGTAATTATTTAGATTAAGTGTTGGTATAGCCTACATTCCCATGAGCAAGGGGGCATGTTTAGTGCCCACAGCATGGGATTGTGGCTATCCCAGGTTTGCAGTTAAGGACAATAGGGTAATAGGAACTTGTGGTATGTGAGGTATTTGGGCGGGAAGTTCATGCTCCTGGAGCTGGGGGCACAGGTGTCTTTGGGCGGGAACATCAGAGGGATGCATGACTCATCCTCGCTTACCAGAGGGTATAAAAACCCCCTCCCTCAGAGGCAGTCAGGCACTTTACCTGAAAACTGAAGAGCTCCCCCATCCCTCCCACCCTGTCGCAGCACCTTTTATGTGGTCTGTCACCCTTGGATCAAGGGGGGACTTTTTGTTTAATATCTTTATTTATGGTACTCGCTCGAGTCCTAAGACTGAGTGAGATTTGAAATATTTGAAAATAATTTAAGTTTTAATTATTTATTTATTTATTGATGGAAGTTAATAAAGATAAGTTTTAATTTTATATATTTGATGTTTGTAGAATATTTACACCAATAAAGGTGCCGCGGCCAATTTTATCACCATCTTTGATGGTCTTGGTTTGGAGTAATTTTTTTATTATTAGTAATTATTTAGATTAAGTGTTGGTATAGCCTACATTCCCATGCATTAAAATTTAACTAAACCCATTCGATTTCAGTTGACTAAAATGTACTGGAGATTTTAGTCGACTAAAATACGACTAAAAACCAAAACAACTCAGATGACCAAAATATGACTAAAACTAAAATGGAATTTTAGTCAAAAGACTATAACGAAAAAAAAAAAAATCTAATTTAACACTGCATCTGTATTATCAGTTATATAAATCTCCAAAATCATTCACTCTTGTGATCTTAAAACTGCACTCTGGGATAAGCAAATCTTGTCTAAATACAATATGCATGTGTATTCTTATCTAAATCTTGGTGTGTATTGCGTTCGGATTTGTAATTGGCAAAATCCTGAGTTTTTGTGAAGCATCTTCCTTTAATAAAGACCAATCACTGCTGATTTCTCCCTTTGTGCAGGGTGACTGATCTTGTAGCCGCCCCTTCTGTAGTTTTCTGCTAGCAGCTTGTAGTGGGTGGGGCCTACTAAGTCCCTCCCACATCTCTGCCTTCAACACAGTGATGATGTAACCTCTGCATTTATAAAGTATTATCTGGGTTTAAAAACTAGCTATTAAGAAATATGTTCATGTGAAAATGTTTGTGCCTGGAATTCAGATGTAAAACACAGTCCTTTGGGCATATATTTTTATGGATTGTAAACTATTACTTTGCTATACTGAATTTATCTGAGGTAACTATTAACAAGGATTTAAAACACTTGAGTTTACATATAGTGAAGAGTAGTAGATATAGCACAGTAAACCTTGGCATCTAACCATCATTTAACATTGTTTTGACTGCTTTCAACTAGTGAAAGTAAAACGAAACACAAAGATTTCTTTCTAGAATAATAAATACACATATATATATATATATATATATATATATATATATATATATATATATATATATATATATATATATATATATACAATATATACACAATGCAGAATTACCATACCTAAAACCCAAGTCCAGCCCAATTTACATGTCTTAAAAATGAAGAAAAACTGCTCAAGCCAATCCAGCGATTTAGCCGCTTATTTTTCGGGTTGAATGTAACCCAGAGTAATTTACCATGAGCCCATGACCTCAAGGCTCCATCTAACCTTCACACCATGGGCTAATTAGTGCTAAGTACACATGGGCTAATTATGTGGTGCTTTTCTCTGCAGCATTGGAAATCAGACCATCCCTGGAGGGACGCAAGTGAAGAAGACCTGTGACCAAATACTCCTGAAAAACGGTCTGTGTACACATTTCTTTATGAAGGGTGCTGGGTGTGCTCCAAATTTATTTGGGGGCTGGATGAGGGTGGATTAACCAAATATATTGTATTGCCTCCATACCTGTAGATATGATTGCTGGGCTTTTTTGGCGGCACACATTTTATGAAACGGCTAGCTATAGGGTCATGGTTGTTTCTGTATAAAACATGGCTGACATGCCCTGAACTTGCCTCATTCCCCAAGATGGAGAAGATGATCACTACATATATTGCTTACAGTGTTCTGCCTACAACACATGCCTCCTTTCTGGCCATATACAGGTGCATGTCATAAAATTGGAATATCATCAAAAAGTTAATTTTTTTCAGTAATTCAATCAAAAAAGTTAAACGCATATATTTTATATAGAGGCGTTACAAACACAGAATGATATATTTCAAGCATTTTTTTTCTTTTAATTTTGATGATTATGGCTTACAGCTAGTGAAACCCCCAAATTCAGTATATCAGAAAATTAGAATATTACATAATTATATAAAAAAGATTTTTAATACAGAAATGTTGGCTTGCTGAAAAGTATGTCCATGTACAATATAGTATGCACTCAAAACTTGGTCAGGGCTATTTTTGCATGAATTACTGGATCAATGCAGCATGGAATGGAGGCGCTCAGCCTGTGGCACTGCTGAGGTGTTTTGGAAACTCGGATTTCTTTGATAGTGGCTTTCAGCTCATCTGCATTGTTAGGTCTGGTGTCTCTCATCTTCCTCTTGACAATACCCCACAGATTATCTATGGGGTTTAGGTCAGGCAAGTTTGCAGGCCAATCAAGCAGAGTGATACCATGGTTATTAAACCAGGTATTGGAACTTTTGGGTGGGTGCCAAGTCCTTACTCCATAAAGCTGGTAAGCAGAGGATAGCATGAAGTGCTTTAGAATTTCCTGGTAGATGGCTGTGCTGACTTTGGACTAAATAAAACACAGTGGACCAACCCCAGCTGACATGGCTCTCCAAATCATCACAAATTGTGACAAATTTTGCATTTTATTCAGGAATTAAGGTCCCAGAGTCTGGAGAAAGAGTTGGGAGGCACAGAATACAAGTTGCATGAGGCCCAGTGTGAAGTTTCCATAGTCAGTGATGATCAGGGGAGCCATGTCATCTGCTGGTGTTGATCCATTGTGTTGTTTTATCAAATCTAATGTCAGCGCAGCACTCTGCCAGGAAATTCTATAGCACTTCATGCTTCCCTGCTGACCAGCTTTATAGAGATGCTGGCAGCTGGCACCTGCCCACACTGCCAAAAGTACCAATACCTGGTTTAATGATCATGGTATCACTTATTGGTCAGAAAATCTCCATATAGATTCTGTGGGGTATTGTCAAGAGGAAGATGACAGGCACCAGTACCAACAATGCAGATGCGCTGAAAGCCACTATCAAAGAAACCTGGTCTTCCAAATTACCTCAGCAGTGTCACAGGCTAATCGCCTCCGTGCCACGCAGCATTGATGCAGTAATTCATGCAAAATGAGCCCCAACCAAGTATTGAATGCATACTATACTGTACACGGACATACTCTTCAGTTAGCCAACATTTCTGTAATAAAAATCCTTATTTTTTATTGGTCTTATTTAATATTCTAGTTTTCTGAGATACTGAATTTTGGGTTTTCATTAGCTGTAAACCACAATCATCAAAATCAAAAGAAAGAAATGCTTGAAATATATTGTTCTGTATGTAATGCATCTATATAAAATACTGTATAGAATACTTTAAAATAAACTTTTCGATGATATTTTAATTTTATGAGATGCACCTGTATATGAATGGCATGTATGCAAATTGCGATTTTAGGCTTGCATTGTGATAAATGGGATTTCGATGAGTGGGTCGGGAGATGGTGGGTCTCCATAACCAATTATCATCTGCAAATGTACAATAATGGGTGATAAATCTAACATTCATTATCTAATAAATCCGACAATTGACCCGTATTTTCCATTGAAGAAAAGAAAACTGCAGATGAAAAAGAAAACACTCTGTTTTTGGCAAAGCCAGATGGTAAATTTGGTGTATGTGAACCTCCACATCACTATAGGATATAGCAGTAAAGCAATTAATTGGTCAGCAGGAAGAACCACTGACTAGAAGAATAAACAATACTACTAAAAATATCTGAAGAAACCTCAATTGGTGATTCAGTGGCACAAGCTGCAGAAGAGGTAACTTCTTACCATCTTCTTTTCATAGAGAACTTTTATTACCATGTTTAGTTTGGTGACAGACTTTCTTTAATATTTGCTGTATTTGGAAGCAACACTAATTGCTTGAATACAGATATTCTACAGATGGCACTATGAAGCACTTGTTACAATGGCTTTCTCTAGCAGCAACACATTGGGCATGACTAGAGCAGTTTGGCAGATTCTGAGCAGAGTGAAGAGCAAACAGTTGCTCCATTTGCCCCAAATAGGTTTCTAGTCACAATAAAAAATGTTTTATCCATCTTATGCATGTAAACTAGTACAATGATTTTATCTGTATTAAAGCGGAGGTTTACCCAAATAACATGTATATAAGATCATATCCTTTATACTTCCAACATGTACAGTATGCCCTTTTTTTTGGCTCTACATACCTTATTATGGCTATTTTCCACCCGGCTTCCAGGTACTTACTCCCGCGGGAGTAGGTGTTTCTATGCAGAGGCGCAATGTCACCTGGGACTTCGCCCAGATGATTGACGTCCTTGAGAAAAAGTCCCCCCCCCCCACTCCCCCCTATTGCGTAGGCGCGTCACGAGAGTCACAGAGTTTCCGAAAGTAGCCGAACTGCGAGTCAGCTCTATACGGCGCCTGCGCAGTCAGCTCTACACGGCTCCTAGTCGGTGCACAGGCGTCGTGTAGAGCCGCATTCGCAGTTCGGCTACTTTCGGAAACTCTGTGACTCTCGTGACGCACCTACCCAATAGGGGGGGTGCGGGGGGGAACTTTTTCTCAAGGACGTCAATCATCTGGCGAAGTCCCAGGTGACATTGCGCCTCTCCATAGAAACGCCTACACCCCCTGGAGTAAGGTACTCGGAAGCCGGGTGGAAAATAGCCATTATAAGGTATGTAGAGCCCAAAAAAAGGGGCAAACTGTACATGTTGGAAGTATAAAAAATATGATCCTATATACATGTTATTTGGGTAAACCTCCGCTTTAATACAGATAAAATCAATGTACTAGTTTACATGCATAAGATGGATAAAACATTTTTTATTGTGACTAGAAACCTATTTGGGGCAAATGGAGCAAGTGTTTGCTCTTCACTCTGCTCAGAATCTGCCAAACTGCTCTAGTCATGCCCAATGTGTTGCTGCTAGAGAAAGCCATTGTAACAAGTGCTTCATAGTGCCATCTGTAAAATATCTGTATTCAAGCAATTAGTGTTGCTTCCAAATACAGCAAATATTAAAGAAAGTCTGTCACCAAACTAAACATGCTAATAAAAGGGCATACTGTACATGTTGGAAGTATAAAGAATATGATCTTATATACATGTTATTTGGGTGAACCTCCACTTTAAGTAAATATATCTGTGTATGAGATTTGTACATCTGTATCTCATGCAACTCCAAAAGTCAGTTTATTTATTTCCAGGACACTTATAATATGAAAAAAATACCTAACACAATTTGGTCAGCTTTATTATTTGTAACAAATGTTAAACCCTTTAGGGTTTCATTTATAAGAATTTCACCCAATATTAAATATTTTTTTAATGCAATTAATTAAAAAAATGTTTTAAATCTTTGGTGAAAACCGATAAATATGTCCCCTTTTTCAGAGTTTAGAAGCCATTTTCACCCAAACCCTATATGGCAGTTTTGCATAGTTCCTGGAAAGTTGAATGACACACTACATGTCATCACCTTATAAGAGGATTGTAGTCGTGAGATATCGTCTGCAGTATTTCCTGGAAGAGGGGGTGGAAACACAAACTGCTTTGATGATATCATATCTTACTGGTAGAGCTACTAAGAGATTTAAGAATTTGCAGGTGACTTAACCCACTGCTATCTATCCAAAACTGACATAAACTGAGATTGCTTAATACAGACAAATGCTATCAAAATAAAAATGCACAGTGGTACCAGGGGGTGACTGGATGTGTTATAACACCCACAATATTTCTTCAGGTACCGACATAGCACCTTCATCTGGAGGTCACCTGTAGGAGGGTGATGCTGGCAGCCAACGTTTTTCTGCTGAGTGCGTCAGAGGCAGCTCTAGGCTTTGTGAGGCCTTAGGCAAAACTTGACATGGGCCCCCACTCACACCCATGATGGGAAAAATAATTTAAGGACAAGAGCCTCTTCGCCACAACCCTGGCCGGTGGTTGCGGGGGTCTGCGGGCAGGGGGCTTATTGGAATCTGGAAGCCCCTTTAACACGTTGGCCCCTAGATCCTGCTCTTTAATAACTAAGGGGCGGGGGCCACCTGGTGATGTCACCTGGTGAACCCGCCCCCGTGTGACATCATTGACTGAGGGCATGCTGGATCATTGACGTCACAGGGGGTGGTGTCACTGATATTCACTGGTTGTTAGGGATGCTGGCGGCCCCGCTCCTGAGTCAGGGCTCTTAATGCTGCCTGAGCACAGCAGCATTAAGGTCCCCTGTCCCTCAAAACTGGGGCAATGCATTGGGTTAGTTAGGCGGCCGCGAGGCCCCTGTGAGTGTGAGGCCTTAGGCGACTGCCTAATTTAAGAGCCACCTCTGAGTATCGTTGCTGAAAATTGAGGCAGTGATCTGCAGACTGAACACTCCCTTTCTAGTTAGCTGCCTAATTAAACACAGTCATCACATGGTCACAGCTTACCTCTGGCACTAGGGAACTCTGGGTGTGTCCTGTAGAACCAGAAAGCTTCCCTAATTTGGAGAGAGACCATCTTGCCAGCCTGCATCTGGATCAGTGCATCCTTATTACCAGTGCAGCAACCTGTCTAGGAAGTGCACAGTGTAAGCCTTAGATGACCTATTTAAGGAAGCCATTCTCAAGCATACTGTCACATATGAGTTTGTCATTTATTGTTTATACATATACGTTGGAATTTTAACCCATTGATGTTTTTTGACAATGCAATTTAGAACACTGCTTTGCCTTGACAACAACAGGGTGCTTTAATGTGGAGGCTACAGTCTGTGTTCTTATTACACTGTGAATGGTTTATATATAACATTGCATATTTTATTCTCTGACTAAACATTTCTCATTATGTTATGTCTGCTTTTATTATAACATGGGATTCAGGATCAGGAACTTAGCTCCCCATTTTATACTCCCACCCCCAGCACAGTCCCACTATATGATACTTATAGTTATGGTGCTTCATTTGCATCATGGGAGAGTCCAGCTGGGAAAAAAATGATGGAGATACATGATGGAGGTATGTAGTAAATACAGCAACAGAGGAAATTTCCCAGGTGGGGTTTTTAGGCAGCTCAATTAGACGAATAGGATACAATGTAGTAAAAAAGTATTTATTCACATATATCAAAAAAAGGGGAAGATTGTGGGATCATAAATAGAATATGAGTTGCGGTACAGCAAAAGAACATTGAATTACATGTTCTGTCCCTTCTATGTAGTAAATACAGTGCCTTGAAAAAGTATTTACACCCCTTGACATTTTCCAAATTTTGTCATGTTGCAACAAAAAAAAGTAAAAGTATTGTATTGTGATTTTATGTGATAGACCAACACAAAGTGCCACATAATTGTGAAGTAGAAGAAAAATTATAAATGATTTTCAACATTTTTCTGTTCTGTGAATCCCTCAGAGGTTTGTTAGAGAACCTTAGTGAACATATACAGCATCATGAAGGTCAAGAATCACACCAGACAGGTCAGGGATAAAGTTGTGGAGAACTTTAAAGCAGGGTTAGGTTATAAAAAAATATCCCAAGCTTTGAACATCTCACGGAGCACTGTTCTATCCATCATCTGAAAATGGAAAGAGTATGGCATAACTGTAAACCTACCAAGGAGAGCATTGATCAGAGAAGCAGCCAAGAGGCCAATGATAACTCTGGAGGAGCTGCAGAGATCTACAGCTCAGGTGGGAGAATCTGTCCACAGGACAACTATTAGTTGTGCACTCCGCAAATCTGGCCTTTATGGAAGAGTGGCAAGAAAAAAGCCATTGTTGAAAGAAAGCCATACGAATTCCTGTTTGCAGTTTGCAAGTAACCATGTGGGGGACACAGCAAGCATGTGGAAGAAGGCACTTTGGTCAGATGAGACCACAAATTGAACTTTTTGACCTAAAAGCAAAATGCTATGTGTGCTGGAAAACGAAAGCCTCGTACACATGGTACGATTGTTGGACGACAGAGCTTCTGATTTTTGTGCCAGGATCTTGTCTTGCATACTAACAGAACACAAATTGTCGTTTGACAAACACGAACATAGTGATGTACTATGAGTGTATAAAGAGGAAGTTAAATTCTCAAACACCACCCTTTGGGCCCCTAATTTCGTGTTAGTAGAAGTTTGGTGAACGTTGATTCGAGATTTTCAGATCGTACAAAACAAATGCTTTTTAAAATACGTTTGGCATAACTACATGCAAATCAGCTTCATTATTATCTCATTAAAGAAGATGAGAATTTTGACATTTCATCAATTGCTGCATCACGAATGTTAATTCTAGATTACGAACGGTAGTTTACAAGACCAAACTCTTCCCAGACGTTCCTTGATTCCGCGCATGTGTGTTTGTACTTTCAACTCAGACGTAGAGCCGTAATCCCCCGAAAATTTACTAGCCTGTCATCCAACATTTGTTGTCCGAAAATTGGAAAACAATTGTCTAAAGGAGCATACTAATGATAAGAATTTAGGACAACAGTCTGTCAAACGACAATCCCCTTCTGATTTTTGTACAGTGTGTACGATGCTTAAAGCGGGAGTTCACCCATTTATTTATTTTTTTCTCTTTTCCCCTTAGATTGATGCTCGTTTTGTCTAGGGTAATCGGCTAGTTGTTTTAAAATATGAGCCGTACTTACCGTTTTCGAGATGCATCTTCTCCGTCGCTTCC
Organism: Rana temporaria; assembly: GCF_905171775.1. NCBI lineage: Eukaryota > Metazoa > Chordata > Amphibia > Anura > Ranidae > Rana > Rana temporaria. The sequence goes on along the minus strand of NC_053495.1, from coordinate 59,275,200 downwards.
GGTGTATGGGTCTTCGGGAGCGGGCGTTCCTTCTTGATTGACAGTCTTCCGAGAGGCTTCCGACGGCCGCATCCATCGCGTCACTAGTAGCCGAAAGAAGCCGAACGTCGGTGCGGCTCTATACTGCGCCTGCGCACCGACGTTTGGCTTCTTTCGGAAAATCGTGACGCGATGGATGCGACCGTCGGAAGCCTCTCGGAAGACTGTCAATCAACATAGGAACGCCCAGTCCCGCAGCCCATACCCGGAAGTGGCGGAGAAGATGCATCTCGTAAACGGTAAGTACGGCTCATATTTTAAAACAACTAGCCGATTCCCCTAGACAAAACGAGCATCCAGCTATGGGGAAAAAGTGTAATGTGCGGGTGAACCTCCGCTTTAAGTCTGCAAAAAACTTGAGACTTTCAGCAGGACAACAACCTTAAACATACAGCCAGAGCTACAATGGAATGGTTTAGATCAAAGCATATTTATGTGTTTGAATGGCCCAGTCAAAGTCCAGAACTAAATCCAACTGAGAATCTGTGACAAGATTTGGAATATATTTTTATTACTTTATACCAAGACTTGAAAATTGCTGTTTACAGACACTCTGCATCCAATCTGACAGAGCTTGATCTATTTTCCAAAGAATAATGGGCAACAATTTCCCTCTAGATGTGCAAAGCTGGTGGAAACATACCCAAAAAGACTTGCAGCTGTATTTGGAGTCAAAGTGGTTCTACAAAGTACCATATTTATCGGCGTAAAACACACACTTTTTCCCCCTGAAAATAAGGGGCAAATCATAGGTGCCTGTTATACGCTGATAGTGTACCTCGGAGGGGAAGGAGGGGGGTGAGCGCTGCCAGAATTCACTCAGCCGTCATCTCCTGTTTACTCGACATCACACACATAGTCTTGCCTTTGCCACCGGCATTGGACCAGTGCTCTGTCAATCACAGGAGCTGGTCCAATGCCGATGGCGGAGGTGGGACTGTGTGTGTGACTGAGAGCCGAGTAAACAGCAGATGACGGCTTGGTGATTTCCTGCACTGCATGAGAGATGGGCATCAGACTGCATTGTTGGGAGATGGACTGCAGATGGCGAAGATCAGGCTGCAGATAGGCGCAGATCAGGCTGCAGATGGGCACAGATTGCAGATGGGTGCAGATCAGGCTGCATATGGGCGCATATCAGGCTGCAGATGGGCATATATCAGGCTGCATTGAGGCTGCAGATGGGCACAGATCAGGCTGCATTGAGGCTGCAGATGGGCACAGATAAGGCCGCATTGAGGCTGCAGTTGGGCACTAATCAGGCTGCATTGAGGCTGCAGATGGGCACTAATCTACCCCCCCCCCCCAGTGGTAGTGAACAATGTGCTAATAAATGTAATTTGGTATGTGCTCTGACTGACTGAAAAGCTTTCCATTGAAGTGAAGATCAGGATAGGGTGGTAGGTAAGTTCTGTAAAAGCTGGGGTGGGAAGGAGATAGAAAAGGATCAGTGGACTAAGTGCAGTTATCCCTTAAAGAAAATCTAAACCTAGTCATGAATTCTCATACATTTTAATATGTTAATGTAATTTCAAATATTTTTCAAAATCTTTAGCTCTTATAAAAAATATACCCATTGATAATGCTATAAAAGTACTTGCTCAGGCCCCTTCTGTTATGAGGTGACAATCTGCCAACTCTCATTCTACATTGTCATGCCCTTAATGGAGACTACAAGTAAACCATTTTCCGACATATTCTACATTGTGCAAGTCTGCTGCGAGTTCTGGTTCAGTCATGTTGTGGAATAGTCACCCCAACAAGGGTTACTGACTTGCAGAGCTCTTGCTGTAGTCTCACGACTGCAACTTTGCTCTTGCTAGAGACTTACCAAGCAAATTTGCTTCAAATTGGAAAAGTGTCAACTAGAACTTGTTCTTTAAAGAGAAAGTAAACCTCAGGCGATTTTTCTTATTTTTTCCATTTCTAAATACTATAGCTAATTACAAAGGATAATACATACATTTTGGCATAAAACGAGGTCAGGAAATACCTTATTTAGCATCTTTATTATATCTCCATTTCTGGGTATTGGCCGCGCCATTACTTTTACTGTTTCGTGAATCTTTTCTGGATGTCACTTCCGCTCTCACTAGGTTTCCCTTTGGAAATCTTGCGCATGCACCGTAGTGCTAAAACCATGCCTCTCCAGGAAGGAGATGATCAGAGCAGCATCGCGAGACTTCCCTCTGTGCCGTTCTGAGAGGAAGTTTGTCAATACCAATGTCACAACATGCAGGGGAGATAGAAACGGCACACGCAGTGTGCCGTTAATGAAAATACATACTGCTCAATCGCGCCTGACGTCACTTTTGATTGCAGGACGATTTCTATGGAAACGAACACAGTGAGTACCAGGGCTTTTTTTCTTAAACAATGGGTGCTGGAACTCAACCATTTGTAATAAGCAAATATGACATGCCCCATATGCACACATCATTTCAAACTCTGCATAAAAATAAAACATTAACAAAGACTGATAAGATTATTTCCATCAAGCTGATCTCTTAGGCCTCGTACACACAACCGAGAAACTCGACGGGCGAAGCACATCGTTTTGCTCGTTGAGTTCCTTGTGAAGCCGTCGAGAAACTCGACAAGGCAAGTTTCTCCATTCCCGTCAAGGAAATAGAGAACATGCTTTCTTTTTGGCTCGTCGAGTTTCTCAACAGTTTCCTCGACGAAAATGTACACACGACCGGTTTCCTCGGCAAAAAAATATCTCCCAGCAAGTTTCTTGCTGGTTTTTGCCGATAAACTCGGTCGTGTGTACAAGGCCTAACATGTATATCAATACAATCATTGAAAATGCTATATATTTAGAAGGCATCATTGTAGGGTTTACATACATTTCACCCCCCTGTGTTTCCTCTTCTTGCAGGGCTAGTTAGAGAGTTGGATCCTGTGACTCATTTATGAATAAAGAGCAGCCTGGGCTTTCAAATCAATAATTACAATAAATGCAGCCAGTATTATTATAATTCCAGAAGAGGGTGATTAATGGCTCGGCCATTCAAAGTCTCAGTCAATGTTCCATGGTGTCCCACTGATGTTAGCAGCAGGAGGCTGGTAATACATAGAATTTAGCAGCAGGTCTGATTGGTGGCTTGTCCATAGTCACAGTCACAGCATATAGAGAAAGAACAGTATCAAGCTGAAGATATACAGACAAACCAATAGGAAAATTGAGAAAATATATGATCTGTATATGTGTGTGTTTACATGCAGGACATGCAGTGTGTATATACAAACATATGAGTATGTGCTTGGAGAAACTACAAACAATACCAGTTGGGGCATACTATTAGACCCCTTTCACACTGGGGCGTTTTTCAGGCGCTTTAGCATTAAAAAAAAGCGCCTGTAAAGTGCCTGAAAGAAGCCCCAGTGTGAAAGGGGCTTTTTTTTACCGCCAAAGCGCCTGAAAAACGCTCGAATAACGCCTTAAAAATGCCCCAGTGTGAAAGGGGCCAAAATGTAAAAAACAGATAATCACAGACCTGTGTTGCCTTTATAAAACTGTTTACTGTACATTAGCAGGATTTTGTACAAGTTCCAATAAGTGATCATTTTGAATTTAAAGCGGTAATAAACTCATAACCAAAAATGTAATATATTACAACTTACTAATATCTAGATGTGATGACTGCATTAGTTTAACTTTTTTTTTTCCATCTGTTTTCACCTGGAGATCTTTCCAGTAACACACTTAATGTATTAAGCTCTGTACACACGGGCAAGAATCTCATCAGGAAAAAAACGTTGTTTTTCCCGACAAGATTCTTGGCAAGAATCTCTTGCCGCCCGAGTGTACAGACTCTCCTTTTAAAAGAACCGCAGTTCTCTTGAAAGGAAAGAACGCGGTGATGTCATCGCATAAGACGAGCATGCGCTCGTCACATTCGATGCCGTCGACGCCATCTTGCTACACACTACCTATGCCTAGGAAGCTACCGCGCATGCGTCAAAGTCATTTCGAGCATGCGCGGGTTTCCACGGCGACCAGGCAAGTATACACACTCTCGGGTTTCTCGGCAGGAAAACTGCCGAGAATCTCACAACGTGAAAATAGAAAACATGTTCTCTATTTTTCTCGTCTAGATTCTGGGCAGTTTTCTTGTCGAGAAACCTGAAAGCCTCGTAGACACGCTCGGTATACTTGGCAAGAAAGTTCTGCCAGCAGTTTTCTTGCTTGTTCTTGTCGAGTAAACCGAGCGTGTGTACGAGGCTTTAGAGTGCCTAGGTGAAGGAGAAACAGAGACACCTTTCGAGATCAGCATCCTTAGTCGGGAGGGGAGTGTTAAACGCACTAGCAGATTTACATACACTAACACATTGAAACAAAATTTCAGCTAACACTTTATAAGCAACATTTTTTCTTCCCCTTTTTGGATAAAGATTTTACATAAATAAGTACAAACTGACCATTGCAAGCACCACTGTCAGTGTCAAATGGTTTGTTTCAACCCTCTATCTAACTGCTACTGCAGGACAGCTTGCTCTGATAAAAAAAAATACCAGACTTACTGACAGAATCACCAAGTGAAAACAAAGGAAAGCCCAAAAAAAGACAAAAAAAAAAAGAAAAAATAATGCAGCCACCACATCTAAGAACTGGTAACCTGCAATATAATAAATGCCTGCTTTTTGGTATATTTATACCCTAACTCACAGGTGTCAAACACAAGGCCCACAGGCCGAATCTGGCCCTCCAGGCCATTTTTGTGGCCCTCGCACCTCTCCTGCAGCTGCAGGAGAGCTCCAGACCCTTACTTTCTGCTTTCAAGCAATGTATCCAACTTCTTCCTAGCAGGAGCATAAGGAGAGAGGGTGCACTGTGATGTAAGGGAGAGTGGGGGACTCAACTTCTGATGGTGGGGTGGCTCTTGAAATCTAATATATGGGGATGGGATGCACTTGACATCTAATCTTACAGATACAACCGGCCCTTTTGAGGGCAATCATAATGCTGATGCGGTCCACGATGAAATTGAGTTTGACACCCCTGCCCTAACTGCAAGGACATCTTTACAGGAAGCCCAGGGACATAACTGGGGGGCATAACGGGGAGACAGAGACAAGCACTGTTACCCTTTAATAGGAATGCCTGAAAAAGCACCTTTAGCAGGATCGCCTGGTATTATTTTAATGAAAGCTACAGATTGAAAATTCAAAAACATTAACATATTAAAGCGGGAGTTCACCCAAGCATCAACGTTCTGCAGTTAGATCCAGCATACTGCTGACATCTGCAGTATGCTGGTCTTTTTTTTTGGTACTTATCGTTTTAGCAGTATATGTTCTATGGCTCCGAGCGGGGATTACTTCCTGGTATAGGCGTTCCCGAAGACAAGCAAGTTGATTGACAGCCTTCGATAGCGCGTCACGGCTTCCGAAAATCCACACGAGTGACACTCGGCAATTTACGGCGCCTGCGCAGTCAGCTCTACACGGCAGGCGCAGGCGCCGTAAACAGCCAAGTGTCACCTCGGCTGTTTTCGGAAGCCGTGACGCGCTATCGAAGGCCATCAATCAACTTGCTTGCCTTCGGGAACGCCCATTCCCCGCAGGATTCCCCGCTCGGAGCCATAGAACAAATACTGCTAAAACGATAAGTACCAAAATAAAATAAAAAAGACCAGCATACTGCAGATGACAGCAGTATGCTGGATCTAACTGCGGAAAGTTGATTTTTGGGTGAACTCCCGCTTTAAAGCTCATATGATATTTTAGTGGATTTGCATATACTTTAAATGAGTCTCTATACATTTGTCTTTAGATCCATATTCACAAACACAAAAGTGCAACAGAACCACAATTATAGGGATAACAGCAAAATTAATTAGCATGGGGTTTACATATCACCATACACATGTCCAGTTCTCTTAAAGAAAACCTATGCTGAGAGAATTTTGGAGGCTACCATTATTGACCTTCTCCTGAAAATACTAATTATTTGACAGTCATTCCTTTTCCTCCGATTCCAGTACTTGCTAAGTCGCTGACCTTAAACCAAGGCAGGCACTACCAATAGCCAAATTAGATGAAGGCCTAGAGCACACTTCGGTCAGGGCGGTGCCGGCAGGGGCAGACTGGGCTAGGCTGCATGTATTTGTGGGGCCCAAGGCAGCTGGGAGGCTCCTTGGGTCGCCGCCACCGACCCGGCCTCTCTGCACCAGTCTGAGTGTTCTGTGCTGAAGCCATTTGCCTCCCCCTCCGATGAGGTGCAGCAGCCAATTGCCCCTCCCCCTGCCTCTGTAATCCTCTGGTCTGGTGTGGTCTGTTGGTGGAGGGGAGGGGTGGTGCATGGTGCAGATGGTGGAGTGGTTGGTGCAGAGGTACAGCAGCTGTTGGTGGACCAGCGGGAGATACAGTAGAGCGGCTGGGTGGCAGGACCCCAAAGGAGTACTCTGTGTGTCCAGGGCTGGGGAGAGCCTGAGGATGGAGTCTGGAGACCATGCAGAGGTGAGGAGGATCCACCGATGTACATTGTACTAGGGAAGGGTGTTCTGTGAGCAGTGCAGGGCTGTACCGAGGGATGGAGATGTACAGAACTTTCCAGGCAGAGTTAGTAGGAATTAGGTAGGTGAGTGTGGTGGTCAGGTAGGTGAGTGTAGTGGTCAGCTGGGTCAGTGTAGTGGTCAGTTGGGTCAGTGTAGTGGTCAGGTTGATGAGTGTCTTGGTCAGGTAGGTGAGTGTAGTGGTCAGGTGGTTCAGTGTGGTGCTCAGGCAGGTGAGTGTAGTAGTCAGGTGGGTCAGTGTAGTGGTCAGGTGGGTCAGTGTAGTGGTCAGGTGGGTCTGTGTAGTGATCAGGCGGGTCTGTGTAGTGGTCAGGTGCGTCAGTGTAGTGGTCAGGTGGGTCAGTGTAGTGGTCAGGTGGGTCAGTGTAGTGGTCAGGTGGGTCAGTGTAGTGGTCAGGTGGGTCTGTGTAGTGATCAGGCGGGTCTGTGTAGTGGTCAGGTGCGTCAGTGTAGTGGTCAGGTGGGTCAGTGTAGTGGTCAGGTGGGTCAGTGTAGTGATCAGGTGGGTCTGTGTAGTGAGAAGGTGGGTAAGTGTAGTGAGAAGGTGGGTCAGTGTAGTCAGAAGGTGGGTCAGTGTAGACAGAAGGTAGTGGTCAGGTCTAGAATATCAGCCTACATATTTCTGTTGATTCAGGTTTTTCTGTAGGTTGAGCTTACCTAAAATGCAAACTATTTGTACAACCCATTTGCTACCAGTACACACATTCATTCTATAACTTTTCATTCCATAACTATTCATTCTATAACTTGTATTGGACAGGAGTTGGGTTATTATTGATATATATATATTATGGGCCCGGATTTACAGACATCGGCGCATATTTATGCCGCCGTAGCGTATCTCATATACGCTACGCCCACGTAGCTCAGAGAGGCAAGCACTGGATTCACAAAGCCAGTGCTGCCAAATCTGCGATGGGTTTTCTAGGCGTAAGCCGGCGTATGTGGAAGTGGGCGTGAGCCATGCAAATGAGGTGTGACCCCATGCAAATGATGGGCTGAGTCTCAGACAGATACATATAATGAACGGCACATGCACCGTCCCGTGGACGCATCACAGTGCGCATGCTCAGAATCACGTCGGATCTACTCCCTAAGATACGACGGATCACTGCCTAGGGCGTGAACGTAACCTACGCCTAGTCATATTCACGTCCTACATAAACTACGTAAAATACGTTGGCTTGTGTTCCCTGGTGCAGCCCTTTACATGGATGCTGCTGAGATACACCTCCTTTATGGGGAATAACTTTACGCCGGACGTATGACTTTACGCACACTGCGTCGGACAGACGTACGTTCGTGAATCGGCCTATCTCCCTCATTTGCATATGTGAATAGAAAATCAATGGGTGTGCCAAATACGTCCAGCGTAAATATGCGCCCACTCTAAGCCGGGGTAGGCAAGTTACGTTGGTCGGATGAAGCCTATTTTCAGGCGTATCTTAGCTTTGTGGGCACGGCGCACAGATACGACGGCGCATATTTGCACTTACGCGGCGTATCTCGAGATACGTCGGCGCAAGTGCTTTGTGAATCCGGGCCTATATATATATAACCTCAAAACAACAATGTCCAAACAAATAAATCAGGGCTTCAACCTATAATGGAATTCCCTTTGCTTTTTGTAGTGGAAGAAAATTCAAGGCAAAAATCAGACACTTTACTGTGTACTTCTTATGAAATGTGTATTATTTCTGACACTAAACTGGTTTTCTTTTTACATGTGGTAGCTCTGAAGAATATCCTGTCTTAATTACAAAATTTCAGTTGTAAAAAAAATCTGAATGTGTTTTATTATTACCCGTTGCATTGCATTTGTTGCAATAGATTGTTCAAATTTAAATGCTATTATTCTTATCTTCAAATTTATTAACAATAATAATATTACTATAACTCATAATATAGCTGAATATAAGAGTATAACCATACTTCTCTTGATTGTTTATTCAAATTTAAACTAATTAACAAAATACATTTTATTGTCCTTTAAAGTGTCCCTACATGGTCTGTAATTGCTAGCTTCCTTCTAAAACATGCTTATTTTCTGCCATCAGACTTTCAATCACAGATCTGGGACATATATGTTGTAAATTAATGTCAGAACAGTGTCTGAATTATTTATCTCTGTGTTTATTGCCAGTCAGCTGGGTAAATTTACTAAAGTCAAATAGACTGTGCAAGTGCAGCTGCACTCATTTTTTCCAAAGCTTAAAGTGGTTGTAAACCCTTTAAAAAAAAAGAACCTGCAAGACAAAGGCATAGCATACTAGCTCATTATGAATTATTTATGAATTACTTACCTGAGAACGAAGCCCCCACCGAGGTTCTCGTTCTCGCTTCTGGGTATCGTGGGCTCCGCGATGACGTCACTCCTGCGCGCGGGAGACGATGGTAACAGCACGTCTAACTGAAGGAACAGCGCGACGTGCCATTACTTCAGTGCACATGTGCCGATGACTTCGGCACATGCAGACACAGGTGGATATCTCCTAAAGCATGCAGGTTTAGGAGATATCCAGGGTAGATACAGGTAAGCCTTAAAGTGGTTCTCCACCCTAAAGTGAAGTCCCTCTGATCGGTACCCTCCCCCCTCCGGTGTCACATTTGACACCTTTCAGGGGGGAGGGGGGTAATGCCGGGCAAAAGACGGGCATTGCGTCACATCCCGTCGCCCCCCCCGTTGTGTGCTGGGAACACTCGGCTCCCAGCACACAGCGGGAGCCAATCGGCGGGCGCGGCGCGACTCGCGCATGCGCCGTAGGGAACCGGGCAGTGAAGCCGCAACGCTTCACTTCCTGGTTCCCTCAGCGTGGATGGAGGGGGGAGCAGCAGGGTGACTAGCGATCGCTCGTCATCTGCTGCGGACGCTGCTGGACTCCAGGTCAGGTAAGTGTCCTAATATTAAAAGTCAGCAGCTGCAGTATTTGTAGCTGCTGGCTTTTAATATTTTTTTTTGGAGGAACATCCGCTTTAATATAAGCTTACCTGTAGCATAAGGTGTGTTGCAAGGGTTTGCAACCACTTTAATTTATGTGGTGAAGCTTCACTTTGTAAAGAATGCACAGTCAGGTGCAAGGAAAAAAAATGCATTCTTGCTTGCACATGATTGGATGATGTAAATGATGATGTAAATCAGCAGAGCTTCACCACAGTCTATAAGCACCTAAGCACCGGGGAAAATTAGTGCAACTGCACTCTCTAGGAGCATAGGGGGAGATTTACTAAAACTGGTGCCCTCCATTGGCATGGTAGCCAATGAGCTTCTAACTTCAGCTTTTCAATTAAGCTTTGGCAATAAAACCTGGAAGCTGATTAGTTTCTATGCTGAGCCGAAACAGATTTTGCACTATGCAGTTTTAGGAAATAACCCCCACAGTCTATGTGCCTTTATTAAATTAACTTGACAGACTCTGGAAGCAGAGAAGCCACTATATCAGGATGAAAGCCAGGCAACTCATATTTTCAGAATGAATGGTCAGAAATGGCAGCAGGGCTTGAGTCCTGCGGGAACGCGTGGGAACGGCGTCCCTGCACTTTTTTCACAGTAGGAACGCCGTTCCCTTTGCAGGACTCGAGCAGCCCGAGCTCAGGGCCGATCCTACACAGGGTGCAGTTCACCCAGGCGCCACAGTGGTGGGGGTGCTCAAGTGCCAGAGTGCTCCCCTCCCTCCTCCTCTCCATGTTAGTTTCCTGCCCAAGTCTAGAGCAACAAGCCACAGCACGTGATGGGGAATGAATTCATTGACTGATGAATTCTGAAGAGTCTGATGGAGGCTGCAGTGCTGGAGCTGATGGAAGGTAGGAGACATGTGCCACCTGAGAAGTGAGTATAATTGCTCTTCTAAAGAAATGAGCTGACAACCCTTACACCAAGCTAGCAATCTGATGTGTACCTACTGTACTGCTGGCCTGGTCAGTGTGGTCATTGTGCACTATATAATTACATCAGATGTAATTTCTGGCACTCCACTATTTATTTATTTATTAGTTCTGTGATTTCCCAATAGAAGAGCCCTCTCTCTGTATGTGTTTGGAGGTATGATTATTCTGGTTTTCTCTCTGCATCTTTGTCTGCACTGTGGGGGGGTGGTCTGTACTAATGGAGGGGGGGGGGGGTTGTGGGGGTTCTGTACTAATGGAGGGGGGTGTTTGTCTTGGGGGTGTTTGTACTTATGGAGGGGGAGGTTTGTGGGGGTGGTCTGTACTAATGGAGGGGGGAGGTTTGTGGGGGGTGGTCTGTACTAATGGAGGGGGGTGGTTTGTGGGGGGTGGTCTGTACTAATGGAGGGGGGGTGGTTTTTGGGGGGTGGTCTGTACTAATGGAGTGGGGTGGTTTGTGGGGGGTGGTCTTTACTAATGGAGGGGTGGTAGTTTGTGGGGGTTGTCTGTAGAGGGTAATCTGTACTAATGGAGGGGGGGTGGTTTGTGGGGGGTGGTCTGTCCTAATGGAGGGGGGTGGCTTGTCCTGGGGGGTCTGTACTGAGGAAGGTCTGTACTCAGGGAGGGGTTTATACTTAGTGGGGAGTTTGCACTGATGGAGGGAGGGTCTATATTTAGTTTAGAGGGGTCTGTACTGAGAGGCGACTATAGATGGTGGAGGGGGGTGACACCAACCCTAGTAACGCCACTGCAGCCACAGGCTTTTTCCCTCTCCCTCTCCCCCTCCTCGTGATGCTGTACTAGTGAGCAGCGCTTGCCAGCACAGCTGCCCACTATGGGGTAGATCCACATACATCTGCGCTGGGTGCAGCGTATGTAAGATACGCTACGCCGCTGTAACTTACTTTGAGTTGGTTTGAATCCTCAACGAATCCGCGCCATAAGTTACGGCGGCGTAGCGTATCTCTCCCGGCGTAAGGGCGCGGAATTCAAATTCGGCGGGTAGGGGGCGTGTTTCATTTAAATGAAGCGCGTCCCCGCGCCGAACAAAATGCGCATGCGCCGTCCGTAAAAACTCCCAGGGTGCATTGCTCCAAATGACGTCGCAAGGACGTCATTGGTTTCGACGTGAACGTAAATGGCGTCCAGCCCCATTTACGGACGACTTACGCAAACAACGTAAAGTTTTCAAAATTATACGAGGGAACGACGGCCATACTTAACATTGAGTACGCCACCATATAGCAGCTTTAACTATACGCCGGAAAAAGCCGAATGGAAACAACGTAAAAAAATGCGACGGCCGCTTGTACGTTCGTGGATCGTCGGAAATAGCTAATTTGCATACTCAACGCAGAATACGACGGAAACGCCACCTAGCGGACGCCGGAAAATTGCATCTAAGATCTAACCCAGATGCCGTCGTATCTTGTTTTGTGGATACCAAAACAAAGATACGACGCGCTAAATTTGAAATTACACGGCGTATCAAGAGATACGCCAGCGTAATTTCTTTGAGGATCTGCCCCAAAGTTTCTTCACCCGCCTTCATATCCCACACTTCTTTCCCCAGGACTTGACCCCTGATTGGCAGCCAGCATGATCCTCATGACAGGTTTCCTTTAAAGGAGTTCTCTAAGCTAAAACTTTTAACCCCCGCTGTGCCCGGGCTGTAAAACTATACAAAATAAACTTTCACTTACCTGCCTACGATCCCCCACTGTTCCGATATCGCCGTCCCGTTCTCCGGTCCCGGTCTGTTCCACTTCCTGCGGGTCGGTGACTCACAGTGCGCTCAGCCTATCAGCGGCCGCGACGGGAAATTGCTGCGGCTGCTGATAGGCTGAGCGCACTGTGAGTCACCGACCCGCAGGAAGTGGAAAAGACCGGGACCGGAGAACGGGACGGCGATATCGGAACAACGGGGGATCGTAGGCAGGTAAGTGAAAGTTTATTTTGTATAGTTTTACAGCCCGGGCACAGCGGGGGTTAAAAGTTTTAGCTTAGAGAACTCCTTTAAGCTTTCAGAAATAAAAAGCAAACTGCACAGTCCTGTTTGTAGGAACTTTAAAATCAACATAAAAGCTTTGTAGGAAAAATGCTCCAAAACAGACAAACTATCTGGCAATTCCCAGAGGAACTGAAAATCATCTGAAAATTATGTATTCTGATTTATTCTGACATGTATGTCTTTCTGTAGTTCTATAAAATCTAATAAAGTATTTTTATAGAAAACCAGTAACAGAAGTGTAAAAAAAAATCGTTAAACCTATACGTTTTCTAAATATTGCATTGCAATATACCGTACTTTTCAAAGTCGCCCATCCTTTTATGTAACCTTCCCTATATAAGCGTTGTGTCCATATCTTCATGTTTCTTGTACTTTTATGTATAACTTTCATTTGTAAGGCCTCGTACACACGACCGTTTTCCTCGACAGAATCCATCAAGAAACTTGGTGGCAGAGCTTTTTTGCCGAGGAAAACGGTCGTGTGTATGTTTTTCGTCGAGAAAACTGTCGTGGAACTCAACGAGAAAAAAAAGAGAACAAGTTCTCTTTTTCCTCGTCGGGAGTCTCAATTTCCTCGTTGTGTTTCTCGTCGGGCTGGTTTACGACGAGAAACACGTTCGTGTGTATGCTTAGAAACCCGCGCATGCTCAGAATAAAGTATGAGACGGGAGCGCACCTTTGGTAAAAGTAGGGTTTGTAATGGAGATAGCACATTCGTCATGCTGCAACAGACTGAAAAGCGCGAACCGTCTCTCACCAAACTTTTACTAACACGCGGTAACATGAGATTAGCAAAAGCAGCCCCAAGGGTGGCGCCAGTGGAATCAAACTTCCCCTTTATAGTGCCGTTGTACGTGTTATACATCACCACGTTTGAGAACAACGAGATTTTGTCTTGACAGTGTGTACGCAAAGAAAGCTTGTCAAGATTCTCGACAAGCTTAACAAGGAACTCGTCGAGGAAAATGTTTAATTTACGACGAGTTCCTCGGTCATGTGTACGAGGCCTAGGGCTCGATTCACACCTAGGCGACTTGAATCGTGGACGGAATGGCTGCTATTCTGCCCGCAAATCCAAATCACGTCAAAACACGGGACGCATTTGCAATGGCATTGCTTTTAGTCGCAACTCGCGGTGCTGTTGCCCAACGGAAGCTCCTGCTCCTTTTTGAGTGAAAAGCTTCACCCTTTGCGATTTTTCCGTGAAGACAGCACGATTTATCACGCAGCAATCAGGGCAAAATCGCACCGCGATTGGGGTGCCACTAAGAAGTAATGGCATCATAACCGCACCCTGTGTTATGGTGAGATTTGGAATCACGGGCAGAATCGTGGCGATTCCACCCGCGATTTAAATCGCCTTGTTGTGAATGGAGCCTAATTTGTTATTTTAAATTGTTAGCCCTGAATACATTTGTTTGTAAATAAAGTATATAGATGAAACATACTTAAAGCAGGGGTTCACCCCAAAAAAAAATTCTAACATTACATTGAGCCAAGTTGTGAGAATGACATTAGGCTGTTTTTTTTTTTCCTTGCCGTACATACCGTTTTATCTATATTTTCACCGCGGCTTCTGGGTATGTAATCTGCGGGACTGGGTGTTCCTATTCACATGTTAATTGATTGACATGCTTCCGACTGGCGCATACAGCACGTCACGAGTTGCCGAAAGAAGCCGAACGTCGATGCGCAGGCCCTGTATAGAGCCGACTCGCAGTCCAGCTTCTTTCGGCAACTCGTGATGCGCTGTATGCGCCGGTCGGAAGCATGTTAATCAATTAACATGTGAATAGGAACGCCCAGTCCCGCAGATTACATACCCGGAAGCCGCGGTGAAAATATGGATAAAACGGTATGTACGGCAAGGAAATAAAAAAAAACAGCCTAATGTCATTCTCACAACTCGGCTCAATGTAATGTTAGAAATCTTTTTTTGGGTGAACCCCCGCTTTAAATAAGATAAAAAGTATAAATCAATGGCTTTGTCCTTTTGCAATAGCATGGACTGATCTCTCAGTATTACTTTCTCATGCATACTGTGCATTGGGAACAATTTATCACAATCTACATTTCAAAAACTCTGCAACTACAGATAGTCTTGTCAGTCATCCATATGTGAACATCAAAGGACTAGCCAAAACTTGTTTGGACATTTTTATGTCTGAAATTCCAGGCATTCTAGCCTAGCATCATTTGGCAGACCCTTTAATAGAATTGGCCATACATGTGTAGAAAATCCAAATGTATGCCACTAACTCAAACATCCATTATGCCAACTGACATTCCAGATTAGCAGATACATGCTGAATGTCTTTTATTTACTGTGAATTATAATAGATACAGGCAACATCTAAGCATCTAAGGATTTAGGATCCATGTACACTGGGGCTCTTATAAACTTTTCTCCTGGCAGGAGAAAAGCAGCTTCAAAGACGCTCCTAAGCGCCATTTTTTAGGCGCGTTTAGGTGCGTCAAGCTCTTGGGTGTCTATTTTACTGGCCAGAATATTCATTTATTCTGCCCATTGAAATGAAAAAATGCCAAAGTGCTAAACACGCCTAGCGCATAGGCGAGTTTAGATGAGATTGCCCGTGTTTAGGCGCATCAGGCACTTTATACACCCTCCCCTGAATGCGACTTTGGTGAGTTATTTTTTTTTTAATGCCTTTAAACTCCTGTAAACACCTTTAGTGTGCATGGACACATGGGGGTTGATTTACTAAATGCAAATACACAGTGCACCTTGCAAGTGCAATTGTGCAAGCAAAAATTCATTTTTTTTTTTTTTTCCTTGCGTGTGATTGGCTATTATTTGCAAAGTGAAGCTTTACCTCATTTACTAAGGTCTGGAGCAACTGCACTTGCAAAGTGTACTGTGTATTTACTTTAGTAAATCAACCCCAAAGGCTTACATGAAGGGGCGTTTAGAGGCAGAGAAAAAAAAGAGCTCAAATGCCTGTAAAAGCCGTGTTATTGAGCTCAAGTGTGCATGAGGCCTTAAAAGTGTATTGTTGAAAATTGTATGTTTGAAACAGGTTACAAACTTTGCAATCGGTTCTGCTATATATACCAATATACTTATACAATTTCAGCATTCATAAGAGTTGATTTAGAAAGGCCTTTTCACATGGTCTGGACTCCGTAATGCGCATCCTGCTGAGCAGGGGATCTCTCCGCTGTTCCCCGCTGAGCATGCGAATGAAAGAGCTATGCAGATCAGACACAGACACGGCCCGCTGTTCTCTGTGGGGCGGTCAGATGGAAACGGACTGCCTGACCATTTCTATCTGACTGTCATAAGATCCAATCTGCCAGACAGATGGGGAATGGATCCCCCATCTGTCTGTTTTTAGCGGACAGGATCGGGTGCCGGCAGGTGTCAGCGGACACATGTCTGCTGACATCCGTCACTCCATAAAGAACAATGGCTGGTCCGATCAGGTCTGCCTGAAAACTTGGCAGGCGGACCTGATCGGAATGCCCGTGTGAAACCAGCCTAAGGCAGTAGAAACTGTTTACTTTGTTAAATGAATGTTTACTGAATTTAGTAAATACAATGAAGCTGTGTTCATCCCAATCATCCAATCAAGTGCAAGAAAACAAATCATTTTTTTCCTTTTTTTCATTTACCTAACAGTGACCCTGATTTACATAGATCATGTTCAAGTGAAAATTCACTTTGCAAAGAATACAATATCATATGCAAAAAAAATAAAAAAAATGAATTCCTTACTTGTCCATTGAGAGGCAGTGTAATTTTTAGACAGCTCGGTTATGCTCCCATGTGCAGGAAAATTAGACACTGGCAACAAAAAAACTGTTGGCCAAGACACGATAACTCTGCTCACAATCATCATGTTGCAGTTTTTCCCTAGTGTCCTCAGGAGAGTGGACATTTAAGCTTTTCGCTAGTATCCTCAGGAGAGTGGACATTTAAGCTTTTCGCTAGTATCCTCAGGAGAGTGGACATTTAAGCTTGTCATTAGTATCCTTAGGAGAGTGGACATTTAAGCCTTTCACTAATATCCTCAGAAGAGTGGACATTTAAACTTTTCGCTAGTATCCTCAGGAGAGTGGACATTTAAGCTTTTTACTAGTGTCCTCAGGAGAGTGGACATTTAAGCCTTTCACTAGTATCCTCAGGAGAGTGGACATTTAAGCTTTTTGCTAGTATCCTCAGGAGAGTGGACATTTTAAGCTTCTCACTAGTATCCTCAGGAGAGTGGACATTTAAGCTTTTCACTAGTATCCTCAGAAGAGTGGACATTTAAGCTTTTCACTAGTATCCTCAGGAGAGTGGACATTTAAGCTTTTCACTAGTATCCTCAGAAGAGTGGACATTTAAGCTTTTCACTAGTATCCTCAGGAGAGTGGACATTTAAGCTTTTCACTAATATCCTCAGAAGAGTGGACATTTAAGCTTTTTACTAGTATCCTCAGGAGAGTGGACATTTAAGCTTTTTACTAGTATCCTCCTCAGGAGAGTGGACATTTAAAGGAAAACATTTTTTTAGCTGAAATGACTGTTTACAGGGTATAGAGACATAATAGTTAACTGATTCCTTTTAAAAAATATTAAAAATAGATAAAAAACAATCATATAATGTGCCTGCAGTTTAGTTTAGTTTTTGCTGTTGTTTCCTGGTTCTCTGATGTACAGAGCCAGAGAGCCAATAGAGGGCAGTGATGGATTATAAAACGAAACTGGATGGGTGCTGACACACAGTAATCACACCTCCTTGATTAGTCACCACAGTGAGAAATCTCCCAGTACTGTGGTGATCAGGAAACAGACAACCAGGAAGTGTCCAGAACAGAGAGGAATTACAGCAACATCAGAGCAAAAACGAACAATGAGGACATGAAACCAGGACTGCAGTAAGGTAAAGGAAGCTATTTAGCTAAAAAAAAAAATCCTTTAGTGACCCTTTAAGCTTTTCGCTAGTATCCTCAGAAGAGTGGACATTTAAGCTTTTTACTAGTATCCTCAGGAGAGTGGACTCTGCTCTTCTCTGTTTATTTGGAACATTTTCTGTAATTAACACCTGCTGGTAGGTTTAGGCCAGATATGTGAAATCTTCGAAGACTTTCCAACCAGTTCTCCAGTGTTCTTTCATCGACAGCCCAGAATTTCTAAAAGTTTCTTCAGTCATCTACATCTATTGGTGGGTTCAGACAAGATATGGAAATCCTAAACAGCTCTCCATTATCTATACTGATGTTCTCTCTGCGACAGTCCTGCAGTCAGTAGTAACTACCCATCCATATTCTAGTTGATGCAGGACTCCGCTATTTAGGTCAAGCCAATGTGTCTGCAGATTCCTTATGAAGTTATCAGTAGAGACGTGAAGCAGTTTTACAATCCTATCTGTGGAACTCACAGTTGTGGGTAACTAGCAGATTTATTCTGAGTTGAGGTATGCTCTGTTTGGTACTGAGGCTGTGCATGTGGTGTTTGCTACAGAAGTAACTGCAGGTGACTGCCCATTTTTTGGGAGTTAAAATTCTCCTTTTCTTTCTAGCTTGCTTATACTTTATGCACTTTACAATGTGGTCCCATGGGGGAGCAAAGAGCAAGCAGGATAATGCATGGATGTGTGGGGCATGTGGGAATGTGCACAAGCTTTATGCTTTATGCTTTTTTACATAGTAAGTAGAATGATTTGGATAAGCAGTGATATTACTATCAGCAGTACATTTGCTTCACACCTTATGTCTTTTCCAGTGTACCCCCAGTTTTCAGTGTGGAATTACATTGACAATCTCTGGAAGCTGGCAGGAGCCTGAATTAGCGTGACCATGTGATACCTACTCTATAATGTGCAATCTCTATGCTAATGCAAGCTGAGCACGGTAAGATTGTACTTAATGCTAACGCAGGCTGAGTAATAGTCTATGGTCAGTACTCTATGCTAATGTAGGCTTAGTAACAAACCATGGTCACATTGTACTTGGAGAGATTCATGCTGGTTAATTTTCAACAGCTCTTGTCGATTCTTGTTTGAGGTTTTTCCCATTAATACCCAGACACAAATGTTGACTCTGCTCCACCTCGTTGCTCTCACTGACCAGTATATTCAATTCCAGCCTTTCTCTCGGGCCACTATGTATTTTTAGTGGGAACGGTACAGCTTGAACCCTGTTTCTGGCCCTTTCATCGCTTTTGGTATTATAGTACATCTAGGCAGTTGAGGTATTAGTTTGGGTCTTAAACCTTAGCCTGGCCTTCAGTTGTATCTTTGGTAAAGAAAGGAGGGGTCATTCTGCATATGCATAAGTGCACCACAGGACTTAGACTCGTGTATGATGGGGGCTCCTTATGGTCTGGTTCAGCTTTATGCTGGGGACCCATGGATCATTACTGTCTGTTTTTCCTCCCGCCTCTGCTAAATCCAACTTTGACATATTGAACTTCTCCTGTGCGGGTCAGGATCCCTCTGCAAATTCGTTATTAGATGAGGACTTTTTACCCTCTCTAAAAGCAGAATTGTTCAGATCAATTTCTGACTGCTATGCACACATCTGAAGCCTCGTACACACGACCGAGGAACTCGACGGGCGAAACACATCGTTTTCCTCGTTGAGTTCCTTATTAGGCTGTCGAGGAACTCGACAAGGCAATTTTCTCCATTCCCGTCGAGGAAAAAGAAGACATGCTCTCTTTTTGGCTCGACGGGATCCTCGACAGTTTCCTCGTCAAAAAATGTACACACGACCGGTTTCCTCTGCAAAGAAAAAATCCCAGCAAGTTTCTTGCTGGTTTTTGCCGAGAAAATCGGTCATGTGTACGAGGCCTGAGAAATCTTTTGATTTATTGTGCCAGTCATTTTTATCTATTTATCCTTTATTTACCAGCATTGACGGCTCCTGTTTACGATTGTACCTTGTTAAACCATGGAATATGCATGGATTAATGGCTGTAATTTTTAATTTCAGCTGTGTTAGTCTGATAAAAGCTTCTAATTTTTGCATGATTCCCCTGTCAGTACCCATACATAGTCACTCTAGTTAATGTGCTGGACTGTGGAATTCTTGAGGTCTTTGAAAAACAATGTCTCTTCGGCTTGGTTGTAGATACTATGGCCAGGATTCACAGACAGCGGCGCACATTTATGCCGCCGTATCGTATCTCCTGTACGCTACGCTGACGCAGCGCAGAGAGGCAAGCACTGAATTCACAAAGCCAGTGCTCCCAAAACTGCACTTCCTAGGCGTAAGCCGGCGTAGGTGGAAGTGGGCGTGAGCCATGCAAATGAGGCGTGACCCCATGCAAATGATGGGCCGAGCGCCAGACAGATACATATAACGAACAGCGCATGCACCGTCCCGTGGACGCATTCCAGTGCGCATGCTCAGAATCACGTCGGAACTACTCCCTAAAATATGTCGGATCACTGCCTACGGCGTGAACGTAACCTACGCTCAGCCATATTCACGTCCAACATAAACTACGTAAAATACGCCGTCTTGTGTTCCCTGGTGCAGCCCTTTGCATGGATGCTGCTGAGTTACACCTCCTTTTATGGAGCAAAACTTTATGACGTACGTAGAACTTACGCGCACTTGCATCGGGCGCACATACGTTTGTGAAATCGCCGTATCTCCCTCATTTGCATATTTGAATGAAAAATCAATGGGAGCGCCAAATGCGTCCAGCGTAAATATGCGCCCACTCTACGCCGGCGTAGGCAAGTTACGTTGGTGGGATGAAGCCTGTTTTTAGGAGTATTTGGGTCCGGCGCACAGATACGACGGCGCATATTTGCACTTACACGGCGTATCTGGAGATACGTCGGCGCAAGTGCTTTGTGAATCCGGGCCTATTTATCTAGGATCCCAGGGGAGGGGGCGAACTCCGGTGCTTTGATTGGTCCAAGCCACGATTAAGTCACTCCTATGTATGCGCACAGTCCGCTGGTAACGGCACGTCCGCTGAAGCACGAACGAGCCATTGCTTCAGTGCGCATGTGCCGATGACGTCGGCACATGCTGATACAGGGGGTATCTCCTAAACCGTGCAGGTTTAGAAGATATCCAGGTTAGCTACAAGTAAGCCTTATTATAGGCTTACCTGTAGTAAAAGGTGGATTGTAAGGGTTTACAAACACTTTAAAGCACTGTGATTTAGCATTGAGAATGTAACTTTCAAATTTTATTTGACTGTCGCTATTTTCTAAAATATGTAGATTATCAGGGTGTTGTAGCTTTGCGAACTGAGCCTAAAGTAGCTTGATGTTAAAGGTATACAGAAATCACATGTCTAAAATCAAGGCTGTAGCTATACAGTGGACCCAAATGCACAATGCAAGCCAGAGGCTACTGAGATCAATAACACCCACAATACAAACAAATGTGCGCTGCCTCTTTTAGCTGATAAAGACATCATAGGATTTCACTGGTACAAGAGGGCAGAAAATATATGTGATCATTAGCCAGGGTCACAGCTGGACCTCCCACGGGGTTTTAGAACTAGTAATAGTTGATACCCCAGATACCCCTCTGGCTATGCCACTGGTCAAGAGATTATTATGTTTTCAAATTGACCTTCTGTTTGCGTGCGAATCATTCTGTAAAGAGGGCTTAAAATGATCAATTCACTGAGGGATTTTCATAAAAGAACACAGGCTAAAATAGGGCAATGTAGGCGCTTTGCATATTTTCTGCTAAGGTGTGCATTATTTATAAAGCATGATTCTGTGTTCAGAGACAAATAACAAAGATGTATTTTCTTGTTAATTAAAGCAAATAAACCACCCTTTTTCCAGCTTACACTGTTTTCTTTGTACCCGACTGTGTATGTATGTGCAGAAGTCTACTTCCTTAGACATACTATATCTGAATGGGCAAAGTGACAAAGTCTATTTAAACCCCAACCCCTGACCCATTTATACTTACCTTTCACAAACTCTCCACCTGCTCTGTGGAATTTTAGGAGTCACTGCATCATACTTAGTGCTTCCTAGTATAGTGGAGCATGTAAACTTTTTCTTTAATGCAGTGCAGTACTTGGGCCTAGCAGCCAATTGCCAAACCCAAAAACTTTTAATTGGGATGGACACATTAGCAAGCCTGTGTAAACTTGGATATCATCTAACCATAGGTGTGTGCAGCCTATTGCATTAGAGTGTGCACCCCAAAGCTCAAGCACACATGCCTTTCTTTGCAGCCTCAGCTGCACTGGACAGGGAAAGAATGGGAAGTGCTCTGTGCTGAGTGGCTTGCTGTTCATTCACAAACTGAACTTAGTAAACACAGTTTACCATAGCTCCCAACTGTCCCTGATTTCGAGGGACTGTCCCTGATTTCGAGCAATGTCCCTCTTTACCCCTCATTTGTCCCTCATGTTGGTCTGATCTGTATAGTCGTATATAAAATGCACTTTTTATCTTTCAAATAGTGTTTCCCAGTGCTAAACCTTTCATTCAATTTCTAAATTGCTGCTTTTGTAAAATTTAAAAGCCAGTATAAAGGAATAGGAGTGGTAAAAAAAAGCCCTTGTGGATTTAATTACCTTTTTTTTGGTTAATTCTCCTTTAAGGGGGTGTGGCAGGAGGCGTGTTGTATGCCTACATATATTTGCTAGTAGGTGTCCTTCATTCCCATCTCAAAATGTTGGGAGGTATGGTTTACTATGCTTCAGCTATGATTGAGCACAGTGAGTGAGTGTGTTCACTGTGTTCGTTTAGAAAAGGAAAGGGCTGGAAAATGGCATATTGATTATGATTAGCCCCTCCCCCTGCTCTCCATCCCAAAACATCCCCCCGCAGCAGCCGGGGGAGGAGGATAGGAGGGAAGTCTGCAGCCAGAGATAGAGCAGGGGGGGTGAGGAGAGGTTTGTGTTCTTTTTAATCCATCATAATTTATGTAGGCAGGGCTGACACCACATGCTTAGGAATTTATAGCTCTGTTGTCATATCAAACAGGAAGGTAGGAGCACACTATGTTTCTGATGCATCAACATTTACTTTTCTGTACCTGCAGGGAAATATGCATGTATTCCAGTGATGTACTTAATTTAATTTTATTTTTTTTGCCTTGACATATGGTTTTATGAAAAAAGTTCTGTCACATCTGGCTAAGTCTTTATGATTAATAAAGATTATTTATGTTAAACACAAACACCCCAAAGCATGTACAGATACCAACTAATAAAAAGGTGGGTAATATACTGTAATAAAGAGTGCATTTCAGGGATTATAGAAACTGGAAATGGAAACCATAGTCCTAATAGTGATGGATGATGTATATGATATTCACTTCCATGTCTGTATATGAAATCTGCTGACTATGGGAATCCTGCCCCCGGGAGAGCTGTAAGAGCCGATGGTCTACGCAGAGAAGTATGTATTGTCACAGGACAGGTGTTACACAGGAAAGAGGAAGTACTCTAGGGAAGCCTTCAGTTTCATTTATTAACCACCTTCCACGGAGAACAAATTCTACTTGAACAACAAGAGCTATGGTGAGCTAGAATCCTTTCAGCTGCAGACTCGGTGTAAAGCAGGGACTGGACATAGACGAAGAAGGTGACAGTAGTGTGTAAAAGGTTTTGTTCACCTGAAACTAATGCTCAGTGTTTTGTACAGTATATTATGAAGAAGAAAAAAACACTTTAGAGCTAAAATGTCAACAGCAGATATGCATCACACATCCGTCTATAGTAGGGTGACTAGACATCCCCGGTTTCAGGGGACAGTCCCCGGAATGAGGACACTGTCCCTGGACCAAGTCTGTCCCCGGTTTTATCCCCGGATTCGATTTGAACAGGGGCTGGGGCAATTTCAAAGACAGTCAGTGCAAAAAAAAAAAGAATATGAATTACACCCCCCCCCCCGCTCCGCCACTCCTACTAGCTTAGGGGGTTGTATTTTTTCCATTATCTGTGCCCCTTTCTGATGATCGTGTGCTGGTCGAAATGGAGGGAATATTTCTTCAGTTTCGGGTGCATGCCCATTCAGCTCCGCTCACATGTTCTACTGCCTTGGCTCAAGTCCTGGCCAACCGCCTGCCTGCTTATCTCCTTGGCTTTCCTTTGTGATCTTCCTCCGCTCCCCGCCCAGTAGTATCCGGGGCCCGGAGAGTCAGGCCCCATACACACGACCGAGTTTCTCGGCAGAATTCAGCCAGAAACTCGATCGGAGCTGAATTCTGCCGAGAAACCCGGCCGTGTGTACACTTTCGGCCGAGGAAGCCGACAAGTTCCTCGTCGAGCCAAATAGAGAACATGTTCTCGATTTCCTCGTTGTTTAATGAGGAAAGTTGGCTCGCCGAGATCCTCGGCGGCTTCACACAGAACTCGACGAGCAAAACGATGAGTTTTGTCTGTCAAGTTCCTCGGACGTGTGTACGGGGCCTAAGACTTGACAGGCTGTGAGGTGGTGCAGCAGTGACGACGGGGATTGAGTCGCTTATTGCCGCCATTACTAGTAAAAAAATAATACGTCCCCGGTTTTCGTTTTAAAAATCTGGTCACCTTAGTCTAGTCATATTCCCACATGTAACCAAGGAAGCTTCTAGACCAGTGATGGCGAACCTTGGCACTCCAGATGTTTTGGAACTACATTTCACATGAGGCGCAACTACACTGCAGAGTGCATGAGCATCATGGGAAATGTAGTTCCAAAACATCTGGGGTGCCAAGGTTCACAATCACTCTTCTAGACTTTGCTGCCCTCTTCATATTGAGGGAATCTTTCAAGCTAAAAAGAGTGAAATAAGCCCTGTTCATTACCTCAGATACTATTTAATGACAAGAATGCATACTAAATATACTCACAAGCCAATCTGGTCTCCTTGTGGACCACACACACACTGGCAATGAGACAAATGCAGGAAAAATTCTATGCTGGAGGCAGTAGCTAATGCCCTGAGCACTGGTGAAGAGGGCATGTTCCCCAAAACAAATTAGCTACCACCTTTGCCATGAAGTGTCACCTGCATCTGTCTCATTGCCAGTTTGTGTGGCCCACAATGAGACTGATAGTTTGGTTTTAGATACAGTTTTATATACAGTTAGATACACTTGTGTACAGGAAGGAAAGAAAATTGCTCGTTAGTATTGATGGGGGAATACCTCCTGCTGCACTATTGTATTCTGCATGTGGGGGGCGCAGGGAGAACTCCCAGAATTGCAGAATACAATGGCTACTTCTAGCGGCTATAGCCCCTGGCAGTAACCGTATGTGACCGATCAATCAACTTGGGTACAAGAAGCCAGCATATACATGGTTCGAATCTTATGTGGTCCCTGCTGAACCGGCCGAGATTTGTCCGGCTTTAGAAATATAAAAGGGGGTAATCCTCTACAGCATTATTTAATGTTCCATTTAAAGTATCTATTTAATGATGCAAAAAATGTAATAGATAGTTCAGATAGATTTATGAGACATGCAATGGCAACAGATGCAATCAAGTGTTCACTGTTTGTAGTTTTAAGTTAATAATTATATGTAAATGGGCAGCTCAGGAGGAGACAGGTGTAGCTGAAGAGGCATCAGAAAGTGATCTAGCTGAAATTTATTCCACTGAAATTAGCATCATTGAAGCTTATAAACTGTAATAATGAGCTAATTTTTCTCCTATACATCTGTGGAACTTTTTGGGTCATTCTTCTGGCAGCTAAGTCTGTAGTGACGTCATAGCATAGAGCAGTGGTTCTCAAATCCCACCCTCAGAACCCACTAACAGGCCAGGTTTGCAAGATAACTGAAATACACCAAGGTGATATAATTTGCTGCTCAGTGATTGCAGTATTCTAGTCTGCATCTCCCCAAGGTAATACTTAAAATCTGGCCTGTTAGTGGGTCCTGAGGACAGAAGTTGAGAACCACTGGCAAAGAGGATCAGTGACTCTAGCGCATCTACTGTATAGTCTGGTTTCCTAAAAGACATCTGACAGCTTTAGGCCCCATTCAAACTTGTGCGACATATCATGCAACTTTGGACCCCAAAGTCGCATTGCAATTCACACATCATGTTTCCCAATGAGAACCGTTCTGTGTGACTTTAAATTCGTTTCTGCATTACTTTGGTCTGACTTTCATGTGACTTAAGGGCTATAGACTTCAATGTAAACCCTAAAAAAGTCACACCTGCAAATTCATACCAGAACCTTATCCCAGTGTACAGGCCAGCAGGTCAGGAAAAGAGGGAGTCAAGCGAGCGCTCCCTGCTGAAGCATACCAGGCTACATGTCCTCAGCATGTGGGGGTGCTTTGGGGCAGGTGGGGCTCTGCCCCCTCAAAGCACTTGTCCCCATGTTAATGGGGACAGGGGCCTCTTCCCCACAACCCTGGTTGGTGGTTGTAGGGGTCTGCGGGCAGGGGGGCTTATTGGAATCTGGGGCCCCCAGACCCCCCTTGTGACCATAGTAGCCCTACTCATCCAAGGTGTAGTGTAAAAAAGTGTCTTCAAGCATGTGCCCCCTCCTCAGCTATACCGGACGGACCACATGCCCTCATCAGGGGGAGGCACCCACTTGGCAATGCGCCTTCTCCCCTAGTTGATGAGAATAAGGGCCTCTTTCCCACATCCCTGGTCCAATGTATGATTCTACGGAGACAAATTCTCTGGTATCAAAAACTGAACTGCATACTCAAGATGTAGCCAAGCCAGTGTTTTATAAAGTGGTAGAATTATAGCTTTATCTCATGAATAAGAAAAGCTTTTTTTAATGCATGATAGAGTCTGCAGAAATAGCATGCTATTTGCTGAGTCTTTGTTTTACAAGGACCCCCAGATCTTTTTCCATCCCTGATTCCTCCAGAGGAGCCCCTTATGAGTAGCGTGCATACATCTTTTTAGCTCCCAAGTGCATAACTTAACAATTTTTTGTATAAAACCTTGATCTGTCATGTAGTTGCTCTTTTTTTTTTTAAAGATTGGAGATTCTATATCCTGTTGTAATGTTAGCTTTATATCATCAGAAAACACTGAGATTGAGATATTTAGTCCAACCTCTATATCATTTGTAAACAAGATACACAGAATTGGTCCGAGGACCGAACCCCTCTTATGACTTTAGACCATTTTGAAAATGAGCAATGATCATTTTTCAAGAGAGCTTTTCTCTTAAAAAACAAGACTTAGGCTGGTAATGTATTGTACAATTTGTTTATTCAATTTCCTTTAGATTTACCTTTCCTTTAGATTTTTCTACTGTATGTAGTGCAGTGTTTCTCAATTCCAGTCCTCAGGCCCCCCCAACAGGTCAGGTTTTCAGGATTTCCCTTATATTTCACAGGTGATTTGATCAGTTTCACTGCCTTAGTAATCACCACAGCCTTTTCATCTGAGGGAAATCCTGAAAACCTGACCTGTTGGGGGGGCCTGAGGACTGGAATTGAGAAACACTGATGTAGTGCAAGGGCCTCCCTGATTGCTAAGAAAGCATACATAAAGGCAACTAATACAGGTATCACATCTAAGAATTGGTAGGTTGCAATATAAAAAATGTTTGCTTTTAGATTTAATTCTGCTTTAATATGCTTCTGTGTGATGAGCTGACTTTAGTCTACAGTTCCAATTTCTCATCTTACCCTTTAAAGAAAAATGTTCATTCAAATTAAAATAAATAGCAGATATTTAAACCAGCTTCGGTGCTTCTTTTGTTAACTTTTCTAGTGAGCTATCTGTCCTAGCCCTTGTTCTCTGCACCTGCAGTAACTATTATGTTGGGTTCCTTTTCTCCCCATTGGATGTTTTATTCATTTTATATAATAGGGAACATTACTTGAACATTAGTTGTAGGAACATGCAAATGTGGGTCTGAACACACAAAACAGCAAACAGAAACAAACAGTGTCAGAAATGTTAAGAAGTATAGCTTTTTTTTTGGAATATCCAACTCACATCTATGGGTCAGGGGCCAACTGCCTACTAGTGTGGACCTGTAAATAATTTATTGTTTTTTGATGGACCGTCCCTTTAACTAGAATCCACATAGGACAGAAGTCCCACAAATCCTGCACTAGGATCCTACAGTCTTAGGAGAAGGACAATTTATAATATCAGAAATGTTCTTCAGCAAAGAATCTGCAAGCAGATTAATAAATTGTATCTAATGAGACAACACATTTTATTGTCAAGGGCATTTAAACTGCTTGAATGAATGTTCCTAATGGGAACAGAGCAATTTAAACCTTCTAGCTCTTTGATATTCACTGGAAGCCACTGCAAACATTTTTAAATACAAAAATGATTTAGATAATAAGCATTTTCCTGTGTACCAAGAGCAAAAACGCTTAGGCTGCATGCAGATTAGGTGTTTATCCTTTGTGTGTCAAATCCTGGTAAATACTTTGTTCTGGTCATATGTCCCTGAACACATATGGCCCTAAACATGAGTACCACTTGGTAGAGCATTCAGCCAAGTCCGGCTAAAGCGTGTTTCAACCTGTCATAGACCTTTGCCTCCCAGGCACGTGAAAGTGCTGAGATCTGATGCACATGTGCATGTTGCCTTGGAGTTGTATAGATTTTAAATTTGCCAATATGAGAATTCGTAAGCATCCTTTGCAACGTAATTGTCACTATAATTCAGAAAGCATTGTAATACCAGGAAGAAAAGTATGCTAAAGGCTTTATATACACTGAATTATCTCATGCTTGGGGACAAAATTGTGGTTGTCATTTAGTAGCCCTGGTTTAAAGGAAAGGCATTGATGAGCCTCATCTTCCATTAAGGAACCATTCACACTTGAACTGGGCATCTACAGTAATTTTAAGGCTTTTTTGCACTTGTTTCAGGCTGTAAGTGTTGCTGTAAGTTTTGCTGTAAGCTAGTTGCTGGGCATGAAAACACAAAAAAAGGTATGTTATATGCATTTTCACATGTGTTAGATGAATTTTCAGGTGCTCCTATTGAAATCTCTTAAGCCTATTGCATGACTCTGCCCCAAAAGAAGCTCATATATTTCGAGCGAGAATAGGCACTACTGAACACAATGGAAATCCTAGTGTTAAGCGTTGAAGTACTTTTGGTGAAGTTTCAAATTTTTCAAGTGTGAGTGGCAATCTGACACCAGTATTGCCTGCTTTAAAGCTGTGGTAGTGCAGTGGAGAAGCCAGTAACAGTTGTGCCACTATGTAAACACGCTAGAGTCTATGAAAAGTAAATATACTATATGGCATAGTAAAGGTAATAAATATTAGATGAAAGGCCAAATCAAACGTCATTCTCATGTCTATGAGAGGCTCTTGATCCTAATGGCCAGCCAATTTTGGGGAGGACAGTTGTTCAGACAGGTTATAAAACGTGTGTTGATTATTGCTCATGGTAAACCCAAGTTGAAGATCTGAAAGTGGAAATAAAGTCCACTATAGTAATTTCCCCTCCAATGGTGCAGTATCAGTTTGCTCCCTCATCAGAGCCAATATAGTCACCTTGCATTCTCCCAGGTTCCATTTTGATTGGCCAGCCTGATATAATGTAACATCTGTGCTGCATGCACACAGGAGTTAGTTCATGCCGGCACAAAGGCAAGCCAAGAATGTACACTAAGCTGGACTGAAATTACCGGTAACTGTCACTTTTTAGAAAAATAATGATGCTTATAGTAGTGTGTTAGCTTTGTGAATGGAATCTATAATATGTCTCTTCTGCAAGAAAAGAGAAATGAAAAAGCCATCCTGCTTGCAATTTTTTTTTTTTTTAAAGTTCCGATTTCCTTATTCCAAAACCTGACAGTGTTACAGAGTGGAAAGCAAATCTTTATCGGCTTGCATCAGAAGGATGGGTACGGGCAACTCCTTCTAGATGAACTGTCATCACTTTTATGTACTTTAAATACACCTTGGGGATGACACGTGTTCATTTGGCTACCACCTGGATCAAATCTGCTGATAAATCATTTGAGAAAAAAGATGCAGGACTATCTGGACACATAGACCGCCTAGTAGCAGATGAGATGATCACAGCTGCCTTGATCAAACAGGATCATGATAATATGGTAATTCAACAGGAATAAATTGTACAAGTTCATAAAAGAAGTGACATACACAGAACACATCATAATCATGAGAAAAGCAATGGTATCAGAACAGAAGACATTTTAAATACAACACAACACAGACACAAGACTGGGGGAAATTTACTAAAACTGATGCACACAGCATCTGATACAGCTGTGCATAGGAACCTATTATCTTCTAGATTTTATTCTCAAAGCTTAATTAAACAAGCTGAAGTTAGAAGCTGATTGGATATTATGCACAGCTGCACCAGATTCTGTGTACCCCAGTTTTAATAAATCTACCCCTCTAATGCCTAGTGCACACAATGAGATTATCAGACAAATGATCGGTAAAGAGTTTACTAAAGTTATGAAAATTCTCGTACACCGAATACTGTAAATATTTGGAAGTGATGTAATGTGTTGTAGTGTATTCATATTGTATTTTCGAACAATAACTGTTATGGTTAAACGAGAATTGGACGATTTGGTATCATAGAAGAAATTTTCATGCTTGTCTAATCGGATAATATCGGCTGAACTGAACTCTCGAAAACTCTAACTAAAAATACTAACAATCAGATTATTGCACAATCGCTTCAAAAGTGGAATTTTTCTAATGATTTTCTGATCTTGTGTATGGGCCATTGGAATCTCTACTATTCTAATTAAGCATGATAAGGTATTAAGCCGCGTACACACGGTGGGAATTTCTGATGGAAAAAGCCCGATGGGAGCTTTTCATCGGATATTCTGACCGTGTGTATGCCCCATCTGACTTTTTCCGTCTGAATTTCTGACGGACTTACATAGAGAGCAGGTTCTCTATTTTTCCGTCGGAAATTTAGACAGAGTTTTGCCCGGTCAAAAGCCCGACATAAAGTGCAATACAGTATATTCCTCATTAACCATCTCTGCCAGAACCATTGTGAATACTACTTAAAGCGAAACATAAATAATTTTTTTAACTGTCTTTAATAGAGATACCCACCCCCACTTTCTGCTATTATTATTTTTAATATATATATATATATATATTTTTACAGCCTGCACTTAAGGCTGCGTAGAACTAGCTGTGCATGTGCAGTGGGAGTCCATCAGGATGCCCACCACTATGACCAGGAAGAGACAGACAGCCTCCTGGTGACGTCACAGAGATGATGGTGATGCAGGACCCAAAGTACAGTGACATTCGGCAAACCACAGTGAGACACCGGCAGGTGATTATGCTAATCCTCCTCAAACTGGCATTCCAGGTAAGAAGGGGAGGGAAAGTTTCTCTTTAAGCTGACTTTCAGACAAACCGTTTCAAGTAGTTTATACTACATGGCAGCAAATCTATCTAAAATCTAACAAAAGGCAAAACTTTTTAGAGTGGAGAGAGATTAGAACACTGTCAGGTTTTTATTTCTCTCTGTTTCCCCTTTAGGGTGATATGTTTTCTCTATTTGTCCTGTTTACTGTCACCAAATGTGATAGTTAGGGAAAGCCCAAATTTTGGATTGTTGGCAGAACAGTTCCATTGGGGACACTAGTTCTGGTGACCTTGATGACAATCAGGGATTCCCTAATTTTGGAGGAATTTCCTCTCACTTCCTGTTTTGCCTTTTGGACAGGAAATCAAGGGAAATCTCACCAATGGGACACAATAAACTGGTGTGACCCTCTCTTACTCCAAAATGGAAAAAAAAAATATATATTTTGCTTTAGTTCTACTTTAAAGATCTCCCCTATGATTGAACAAGATAGGAGTCAAAACAATAATACTGTCCCTCCTTCATCGAGTATAAGTGCTGTTGTACTGGAGATTACTGGAAACTAATATAAATGCACATTCTGGTACTTAATCTAGTTGTATATAAAAATATTTTTTATTTAATACATACCTGGGCTTAATATATATTTTTTAATATCTGTAAAGTAATCTGGTTTAAACAGCTTGAAAACTTAAAGGGTGAATTGACTGTTTACAGGGTATAGAGACATAATAGTTAACTGATTCCTTTTAAAAATAATAAAAAATAGATAAAAACCAATCATATAATGTGCCTGCAGTTTAGTTTTGTTTTTGCTGTTGTTTCCTGGTTCTCTGGTGTACAGAGCCAGAGAGCCAATAGAGGGCAGTGATGGATTGTAAAACGAAACTGGATTGGTGCTGTAGAGTTTTAGACACACAGTAATCACACCTCCTTGATTAGTGACCACAGT
Source organism: Rana temporaria (assembly GCF_905171775.1). Taxonomy (NCBI): domain Eukaryota; kingdom Metazoa; phylum Chordata; class Amphibia; order Anura; family Ranidae; genus Rana; species Rana temporaria. The sequence continues at coordinate 59,243,584 of NC_053495.1, read as the reverse complement.
GAGAAATCTCCCAGTACTGTGGTTATCAGGAAACAGACAACCAGGAAGTGTCCAGAACAGAGAGGAATTACAGCAACATCAAAGCAAAAACGAACAATGAGGACATGAAACCAGGACTGCAGTAAGGTAAAGGAAGCTATTTAGCTAAAAAAAATTCCTTTAGTGACCCTTTAAGAAATTAAGGACAGGTGCACACTAATGACACACCACAACCCGCTGAATTGAAAAAAGAAAAAAACCCAGCTCAAATCGGTGCCGCTTTACTATCCAATGTTAGTACAGAGGTCTCCTGTCTGCTATTGTGTTCTGATAGGGAGTCAGCCCCCCGCCAGAACACTGCGGTCATCACTCTCAGCCCTTGGCTGAGAGCGCTCATCAGGAGTCGGCCAGCTGCTTGTTTTCCAGCATGCATGTCCCACAGAAGCCGGCCAAATTGCCGGATTTTGTCGGATTGGCTGCCATGCAAATGGGCCCAAATGGCGGTCAGTTCAATAAAATGTCACCCGACATCCGGCCCGTGTGTTCTCGGCTTAAGGCTTTGTTTCTATGACTAAGGCCTATTGAATGAAATGCAAAAAGGAAGCCCCATTGGGTGGTGGAGGTGGTCTCTGGGTGGGGACTAGTAGTATGTTTGTCTGTGGAATAAACTGGTGAATATGGTGAAGCCATCAGTGTGTGGCTTCTGTGCAAACTATTCCTCTTCAGCCCTGGCAACAGCGTTCCTAAAATCCAGCTGGCAGACAGCTGGCTTTCAGAATGAAGAATGGTGCTTTATTTCTTCAAAACCTAAAAATGGTTTTGACAAAAGTACATCACTATATCAATAGAACTAGTGTAAAAGTGCAAACCGACCATAAACCCTGCAAACTATTCTGAAACAACCTCCCATTAAACTTTCTCCAAGACTACAAAGAACACTGCTGAAGGTCCAGAAATATGACAGGACTGCCACATACTGTATGCCCCAGCAAATGGATGGCTACTGTAGAAACACTGTCCAGGTCTGTTGATTCAAAGTGCATTACTGAGGTAGAGTAACGTTTTGATGATTTCCTCCAGCCAGTCTCAGAAAGTAATACCATTACGGAACTTAAAATAAGAAACACATGATGGAATTTAGCCATTATTTTGGGGAACTGCATGGAAATGGGTGGTCTATTCAGAGCTAAAACAAGTGACTTTATACATTTTGGCCACAGTGATGGTCGCGCTAAATTGCCAATGACGTACTTATGTCAAAGTTCAGAATTATAATCTCAAAAGGTTGACTATCAGAAATACCACAAAAGCTACAAAAATCTTGTTGAGGTTTTCAGAATTTCAAAACAAGGTTGACAATGATAATATGTTGGCCTGGAATGTCTAGGGACCGGAAACACAAGGACTTCAAGACTTTAAGGTCTGCCAATAGAACAGCTAATCAAGAGACTTTGTTGTCATATCTCAAGTCTGTATTTCCTAAAAATAGTATTCCAAGAGAGTTTCTGACAATAAGCATGGAAAATAACTACTTTCAGCTGAAAAATGCCATCTCATTGTGGAATCCATGTATTTCACTCTAGTGCTAGAGACCTTAAGTCCAATGGACAAGCTGAATGGACCCCAAACTTCTTTCCAAGAATCAGTAGGACATTGTTATTATCCATTACAAATACAGAAATGAACACCACACCATAATTGGATGAAAGAGTCTAAGATCATTTTAATTATTGCAGTTTTGACCTTTATTGTTGGCTTTGATTTTAGGTGTCTTTGGAGACTTGGCCCATTAAACTGACAGAACTGTGGAATATTGTTAATTTTTTGAAGCATGTTGGAAATTATTTCTGCTGGCGGAAGTTTTTAAGACTATATTGGCTTTTTAAAAAAATTATATTGGAACTGTACATCAATTCTTTATTATGTTTACTACATGTGGTGACCCGTTTATTAATAAAATAATTATATTTATAGTATTTATTCTTGGAACTACGAGAACGTTTGACATACTGTATGTATTGTATTATTGTTTTCAGATTATTGTGCTTTTTAATACAAGAAATGTGTTATATTAATATAAGAGGGCTTCCTTTGTTAGTTTATAAGATTAGATTCTATCATCCTTTTTATTTTATTGATTTTAATTTAACTGTAATGAACTTATATTTAGGATATTTTTTTGTGGTTGATATATAGCAATCTTTTATTATATTTGTATTTTTTTTTAAAGCTTGGGCTTTTATTTATTTAATTATCAGGTTTCCTTTATATTTTGGAAGAGCATTGTGAACTACTGACTACTTTGGCTACTTCGTTCATTAATGTAAAATGTATACATTTTTAAAATTGTGTATAACAGTGTTATACATTTTTAACTAGTTATATAAATAACTTATTTTCTGATATTATGTATATGAGGTTGTTGGACCAGTTCTAGGGACAAACTGTCATATCCATATCCCTAAGGCCTCGTACACACGACCAGTTTCCTCGGCAGAATCCATCAAGAAACTTGGTGGGAGAGTATTTTTGCCGAGGAAACTGGTCGTGTGTACATTTTTCATCGAGGAAACTGGCGAGGAACTCGTCGAGCCAAAAAGAGAGCATGTTTTCTTTTTCCTCGACGGGAATGGAGAAAATTGGCTCGTCGAGTTCCTCGACAAGCCTAACAAGAACTCGAGGAGGAAAACAATGTGTTTCGCCCGCCGAGTTCCTCGGTCGTGTGTACGAGGCCTAAGAAGTAAATTAAAAAGAAAATTGGGAGAAAACCACTCTCCCATAAGGTGATGGGATTTTAACGGATATATGTCACTGTCACTGAGGTAAGCACATACACAATTGATAATAATAAAATATAAATTTATTACAAATATATAGTAGCATACAATTTTAACAATAGCATCAAGCCCAATAGAGCAAAATGATACTAAATCCATATAAAAACTTGAAAGATGCTTGTGCATGGAGTAAGCCGACGTGTTTCGAAGAGTCATTAACTCCCAGGACGCATATTGCCGCGGTGGAGAGGCATGGCATGAGAGTTGGGGGAATCTGTACCCTAGATCCATGTACCACCATGCATGTTATCTTTACTACATCCAGATAACTATTGGTTTGCTAACCGCATTGCCTTAGATGTGATCCGATGCCCACCAGACCAGATCGATGACTCTGACATCATTAATCATTTGCCAGATGATGATCTGTCCTTTTTCTGCGACGCTTCAGGTTGCATATAATCAAAACCATGTAATTTGATGTACAGCTGCCCAGAAGAAGCAGTTAATGACTCTGTGAAACGTGTTGGATTACTCCATGCACAAGCATCTTTCGAGTTTTTAAATGGATTGAGTATCATTTTTGGCCAATGTTCTATGTGGCTTGATGCTATTGTTAAAATGTTATGTTACTATATATTTGTAATAAATTTATATTTTATCATTATCAATTGTGTATGTGCTTACCTCAGTGACAGTGACATATCCGTTAAAGAGTGGTGTTCTCCCAATTTTCTTTGATATTTACTGATGTTATCATTTTTACTCAGATAAATATGAAATATTGCATGGGAAATCTGTATATTTTCAGCTAAGGGGCAGAGTTCTAAGCTCTGTATTACATACAGTGGAACCTCGGTTTAAGAGTAACTTGGTTTGAGAGCTTTTTGATTTGCGAGCAACTTTTATGAAAAAATTCTGACTCGGTTTGCCAGTATTGACTCGCAAGACAAGCAGAATTCAAGCTTAATAGGCCTGCAGAACCTCATTTGGCCTGAGGTACGAGGCGCAGAAGCTGAGCAGAGCCGAAAATAGGCCTGCAGTACCTCATTTGGTTTGAGGTACGGGTGCGCAGGAACCGAGAAAAGCTGAACTTTGGCCTGCAGTACCTCATTTAGCTTGAGGTACGGGGCGCAGGAAACAAGCCAAAGTGTCCTCTGGCCTTTTGGCGCTCTCTGGCGCCCCCCCTCACCTCTGGCCGCATTCGGTATTGCATCCCATTGAAGTCAATGCGGAACAAATTATTTTCGTTTCTATTGACTTCAATGGGAAAACTCGCTTTGATATGCAAGTACTTTGGATTATGAGCATACTCCTGGAACGGATTATGCTCGTAATCCGAGGTTCAACTGCATTTACTAAGCTAATCCTAAATGTTTTACTAATAGAAGGTTGTTGGTCACAGAGCTTAAAAAGTGATATTAATCCCAAAAACAAAAATGTATTCAATAACAGCTCACCAAATCTTGGATGAAATGTGGTTGAATTTGTTTTCTTTTTTTTATGCCCCCCCCCTCTTTATTATTCCTGGATGATCCAGCCAGCAAGTCTTTTGTTTTCCCATTCCTTTAACAGACCAAGCTGTCCAGACAAAGTAGCAGTTAGAGACCTGCGACAATGGTGAACTTTTATTTATTTATATAAAACCTTTATCCCAAAAGGAAAAACAAATGTTGCTGTAACTGCTTATAAAGTGTTAACTGGGGTTTAATGTGTTAGTCGAGTCCATCTATATCTGTTAGTCTAATGCTACCCTCTCCTCAGAATATCAACAGTTTACTTGTAGCACAGGAACTGTAGAATGATATCCAAAACCTCTGGGGTGGATTCAAATTGGCAATGGCTAGAAATGATTATCTGGAATTTAATTTTGGTTAAAGAAGTTATATCTACTACATTATGCTGCTGTCATTATCAGCAGTACCAGGTTACATGGCTTGTATCTCATTTATTGTGGTTGATTTACTAAAGACATATTGACTGGTCACTTTGCAAGGGAAATTGCACTTTGCAAGGGAAAACATGCAACCGGATTCCCTTTGTAAGTGCATTTGATCATTTTTGATGGTAATACACGATCAAGATTCTTTCTTTTGTTTTCATGAGTGATGTTGTAGAAGAAGTGGAGTGAAGTTTTTTTTTTACCATTCTTGGATCTCTAAGCGGAATCTCTGTCTGATTTTGGGCGAAGGTACCCAAATAACAGTGGCACTAATAAGGCACAAATAAAAGTGTGAAGATTGTGTTGAAAATTTGGAGAGCTCTATTTGGGCTTTCACTACTTACAGCACTGGGTATCAGAGTCATCTTTTTCTCATTGACCCCCAATGAATTTGTGTTAGCAAGGGTTCTTCAAGAGCTAAAAAATATTATACAGGTTCCTCTCGGGTGAAAGGGCTGAGAAAGGCTGTACTAGATGATTATTATAATGCCTTTCAAGCCCGTGAAGTGCCAGACAAGTTTAAGTGAGGCCTAAAATGTTTTTCTTTCTATAATCACATCCACAGTGGTTTGCTATGGGGCACACATAGACAAATATGATCAGAGCGTACAATTGTCCTGCCGAAAAATGCCCCCCCCTGTACTGTGCTTGCGCAGTACAAACCACAACAGAGCCACTTAAAATAACCGAAGATGTAGAGCAGTGAATCAGCTGTACATGGCGCCTGCGCAATGACAACGAGGGGCAGGTGTATTACTGTTATGTCGTGTAAGGGGCGGACAAGGGGCGGGTGTATTACTGTTATGTCGTGTAAGGGGCGGACAAGGGGCAGGTGTATTACTGTTATGTCGTGTAAGGGGCGGACAAGGGGCGGGTGTATTACTGTTATGTCGTGTAAGGGGCGAACAAGGGGCGGGTGTATTACTGTTATGTCGTGTAAGGGGCGGACAAGGGGCGGGTGTATTACTGTTATGTCGTGTAAGGGGCGGACAAGGGGCGGGTGTATTACTGTTATGTCGTGTAAGGGGCAAACAAGGGGCGGGTGTATTACTGTTATGTCGTGTAAGGGGCGGACAAGGGGCGGGTGTATTACTGTTATGTCGTGTAAGGGGCGGACAAGGGGCGGGTGTATTACTGTTATGTCGTGTAAGGGGCGGACAAGGGGCAGGTGTATTACTGTTATGTCGTGTAAGGGGTGGACAAGGGGCGGGTGTATTACTGTTATGTCGTGTAAGGGGCGGACAAGGGGCGGGTGTATTACTGTTATGTCGTGTAAGGGGCGGACAAGGGGCGGGTGTATTACTGTTATATCGTGTAAGGGGTGGATGGCTACAAAAGAAACTGAATTTTAAATTGATGGGCAGAGCTCATAACTTGGGGGGTGGTTTTAGCAATAAACTACACGTCTTTGTAGCCATCCGCCCCTTACAAGATATAACAGTAATACACTCGTCCCTTGTGCGCCCCTTGCACGACATAACAGTAATACACCCGCCCCTCGTTGTCATTGTGCAGGCGCCGTGTACAGCTGACTCACAGCTCTACATCTTCGGCTATTTTCGGCGGCTCCGTTGTGGTTCGTACTGCGCAAGCGCTGCGCCTGCACAGTACAGGGGGGACATTATCCGCCGGGGGGGGGGGGACCTTCATCGGCAGAACACCAGCATGGAAACCCAGAACTGGAGGTAAGCAGCCACTCTGTGCAAATACCATTGCACAGAGCAGGTAAGTATAAACATCTTATTTTAAATTAGAAAATGTGACTCTACAATCACTTTGATTGTAAGAATGCTCTGATGAACAATTTCGTCTATGAACATTTGATTGAAAATCTAATGCCTTGTACACACGATTGGAATTTCCGATCGAAAAAGTCAGACGGATATTCTAACCGTGCGTGCCCCATCGGACTTTTTTCCGTCTGAATTTAGAAAGACGGAAAAAATTTCAGAAATCGGAAATTCTGTTCGTCTGTAGGGAACTCCGGCGGAGAAAAAAACATGCATGCTCAGAATCAAGTCGACGCATGCTCGGAAGCATTCATTTTTCTCGGCTCGTCGTAGTGTTGTACATCACCAAATTCTTGATGGTTGGAATTTGGTGTGACAGTGTGTATGCAAGACAGCTTGAACAAAATTCCATCGGAAAAATCCATCAGAGTTTATCCCGACGTAAAATCAGATTGTGTGTACAAGGCATTACAGTATATGGCTAGACCATTAACTATTTGCATATAATCAGCCAAAAAGGACTCTCTGACAAGCCAGCTTTTCTAATAAAGTTGGGATTGTCTTATTGCCAGTATGGGCTTTGTATTCATTTCTGGTCCTGTCACTCTGGTCTTCATGTATGCAATCGTCAAGTTTTTACACTAGTAATCAATACCATGAATAGTTCAGTTCTACAGACATGACAATAAAGCTGTATACCAGGTCCTTCATTTACAGTATGTGTCTCTACACTACTAGGCTTAAAATGTTCCCTACACCCAACACTTTACCCTTGAGCAGATATTCCTACCCACAAAGCTTAAAAAGGCTATATCAAATGTTTTATAGAGATTGTGACCTCAGTTCAGCATGTATGGCCAGCATTAGCAGGAGAAGGCTGGTGATAAGATACCGAGACACAGTGGGGACCTGTAATGGATCATGCTTCATTATTTTTAAAATACATTAGATCCCAGTATAATCTACAAGCAGCAGTAATAAACATAGCCTAATAATCCGTCCTGTTACTTACAGTTGTTTACACTATTATGTTAAGCATTTTAATTAAATTGCCCTTCTCACTTTCCAGAGATTTTTTATTATCCTGTTAGTAAGTATTACTTGCGTTAGCAGACTTTAACCTGAGCTAATTTAAAGAGGTTAAGAAGTTATTTCAAGCCAAACTGCTAGTGAAATTATTATTTGAGTGAGACTGCAATGAAGAAATGTGTCAGCCATCATGGATTTTAGTCAGTACAAGGGTGTCCATTATGCTACTGGTAAAGTCAACATGTCATAACAAAACTAAACCAACATCTTCATCGAAGAGCATGCACCATATGTACATACGTTCTTCCTCCTTCAGTCAATATGCAAATACCAACTTTCTAAGTGTTGCAGCTTAGAAGGCTGAGAGGCACCAAGGCCCAGATTCACAAAGGAGATACGACGGAGTATCTCAGATACTCCGTCGTATCTCTCAGAGTATCTATGCGACTGATTCATAGAACCAGTTACGCATAGATATCCCTAAGATCCGACAGGTGTAATTGTTTTACACTGTCGGATCTTAGGATGCAGTACCGCGGCCGCCGCTGGGGGGAGTTTGCGTCGTAAACCAGGGTCGGGTATGCAAATTAGGAGTTACGGCGATCCACAACGGTTTTTCGCGTTCGCTACGTCGCCGCTAGTCTAGTTTCCCGTCGCAAAGTTAGTCGTCGTTTTGGGTGCCTTAACTTTAGACAGCAAACGTATTGCTGTCGTTCCCGCGTCGAAATTTAAAATTTCACGTCGTTTGCGTAACACGTCCGGGAATACGGAAGTACGCTACGCACGTCGCCGATCGCAAAAATGACGTCAGTTCGCGCAAAGCACGGTGGGAATTTCGAAACGGAGCATGCGCAGTAAGTCCGGCAAGGGGGCGCGCTGAATTTAAATTGTACACGCCCATTCGATTTGGACCGCCATGTGCCGGACGTATTTACGATACACCGCCGCAAGTTTCCAGGTAAGTGCTTTGTGGATCGGGCACTAAAACTGAAAACTTGCGGCGATGTAACGTAAATGGCTTACGTTACATGGGCGCAATTGTATCTGGCCCCAAGCCTCTGAGCTCCAACTTGGAAGTAGAGCCAAGGCCTGTGTACTCTGTGTACCTGGTTTCATGGCACACAGAACAGATTTCACTGTTTAATAAGAAAATGTGCTGTCACCCTTTGGTACCTGGTTATAGCTAATTTTGAAAACGACCTATACTTAAAGTGGATCTAAAACCTTCTATCCCTTACAGCCAAGGAAGTTGCCATCCTAGCTTGTGCTTGATCTGCAATCACCCTAGTGCTGCACATATGATCAGTTATGACACCTGCCATTTGATGGCTTAACAGTTGAGAGATCAAGCAAATGTGACAGTTATCTTTCACGGCATGCCTCAGGTCTGTTTTGTGAAACCACTTAATTGATAAGTTTAGTTCCGCTTTAAAGAAAACTTGTACTTTTTCCATGCAGGGCAAGGCAACATGTTATCTGTAAATACCCCCACCCCATTACTACATACTAACTTTCCCTTCACTCTCTAGCTGCTCCATTCAATCACTGGGAGTGCGAAAAAGGTGCCCTTTGTAAGCTCTATGTCACAGCTTACACAGGGCTGGGGGCTGTCTCCATGTCACCACACAAGGCCAATCACCAAATACCAGTATTATCAGATGAGGAGAAAGGGAGTGAAGCACTTGTGCCTAAATAGAATAGTGTCTCTAAATGTAGGCTCCATGCACACTATAAGCTAAAAAAAAAAAATGCTAGAAAAATTCTGATAATATAATATTTGTGCCAGCTTCTAGTAGAATTTTAGTAGCTTTTAGATGCATTTAGAAGCTTTTAGGAGAATTAGCATTTTATTGGCATAGTACATGAAAAAAAAAAAGAAAAAAACAAAAAAAAAGCTGTTAGTAGTATTTTAGTAGTGTTTAGAAGCAGTTATGACCAGTTAGGAACATTCAGTATATTTTTCTGCTGAAATATCGCACCAAGAAACTCAACTTTTTTCTACTCCTAGAAGCTGAAGCTCAAAAAATGTTAATGGTCTAAAGTAGTGTGCATGGACACATAGTATAACAATATTTAGCTTCTAGGCAGCTGCTAATAACAGCTCCTAGGAGCTTAAAAAAATGCTAGTGTGCATGGAGCCTTAAAGCGGAGATCCTCCCAAAAATGGAACTTCTGCTTTTCAGAACCCTTCCCCCTCCTGTGTCACATTTGCCACCTTTCAGGTGGGAGGGGGGTGCAGATACCTGTGTAATTCAGGTATTTGCACCCACTTCCGGGAATGACTCCCACGGGAGTCATTCCTCTTCCCCCCCCGCTGCCTTCTGGGAAGCACACTGGTCCCAGGAGACAGCGGGGACCACTGGGAAAGCGCCACGCTACTCGGGCATGCACAGTAGGTAACCGGGCAGTGAAGCCACAAGGCTTCACTTCCTGATTCCATCACCGAGGATGGCGGTGGGGGCAGCGGAGAGACGAGTGCTTTGCTCATCTTCTACTGCCGACATCGCGGACGTGCTGGACAGGTAAGTGTCTATTTATTAAAAGTCAGCAGCTGCAGTATTTGTAGCTGCTGGCTTTTAATATTTTTTTCCGCGGGACCTCTGCTTTAATGTCTAACTTATTTCTAAGGTTCATGTCACACTGGCAATTTTATACACAAGGGATTTATATCTGCATAGATAAGCAGCTACAGCAGCAACTCCACAGCTACACTGTAGCTACAAATCATAAGGGAGAACATGCAGAGAGCTTTGTAGCTGCCACAAAGTTGCTAGTGTGCCATGATCCAAAGGGCACATGGGCGCTTTGTCCATATAGTAAGAAATAAACAAGCAGGCATGTTCTGGCAACTGGAAAACACAGTTGCTATATATAGCCTGCTCATGGCAGCCCTGCCAAAATCTATAATAGGCTGAACTACACAGTGACTGTATGCCCCAAACACAGAAATTCCACATTTAGGGCATATGTCTTTGAACTCATGAAGGCCCGAATGCAAGTATCACTCGGAAAAGCATACAGCTGCTGATATGGGCAAAAGTGCCATGTACATGAGCCCTAGCAGTGGATTTAAGCCTGTCAGCAATATGAAAATGCAATGAAACCCTACTCCTGTGAAGAAGTCTGTGCAGAAACTGACACTTCCAGGAGCGTCAATCTCTTGTGTCCTATGCAGTGTTCAAAAGTTCTTCTTGACATCACTATGGGACACAATGGTGACTTGGGTGTAAGCTGGAAGAAAATGGAGCAAACCTGATTAGATCCGTTTCCCATAGTAACGGATCTGCTTTGTTACAAGATAAAGATTGAACGTTGACACCTGATTGGTTATAGACAAGAAGACTTTTATCTGTTCGTCAGCTTTGTATAATTATTTAACCACTTCAATACAGGGCACTTTTACCCCCTTCCTGCCCAGGACAATTTTCAGCATTTAGCGCTGTCACATTTTGAATAACAATTATGCTGTCATGCAACACTGTATCAAAACTAAATTGTTATCATTAAAATTACTAGAGCTTTCTTTTGGTGGTAGTTAATCACCACTGGGTTTTTTATTTTGAAAAATAAAACACTTTTTTCTTTGTTTCTGTTACACAATTTTGCAAATAAATAATTGTTCTTTATAAGTTTAGTCGAAAATTTATTTTGCTACATTTCTTTGGTGAAAATAACCCAAATCAGTGTATATTTTTTAGTCTGTAAGTTATGTAAGTTATATCCACAAACTATGGTATATATCTGAAAATTGATCAATCAATTGATCAGTTAAGTACTGACAGCTTATTTCATTTTTTGAGGCCCTAAAGTGCAAGGACAGTAAAAAATACCTCCCAAATTTCCCCCTTTTGGAAAGTAGACAGTCCAAAGTATTTAGGAAGAGGCATGGTGGTTTTTTTGAAGTTGTAATTTTTTGTTATAATTTTTTAGAATTATAAAGATTTTTTTAAAAAAAGGCACATTTGGTTTTTTTACATACTGTTACCAGTGTTGATTGGATCCTGTCTAAATTGGCCCTAGTATGTATATGCATCAATGTGAGTTAGGGACCTTAAATTATAAGCTGCTTGAGGGCAGGGACTGATGTGAATGTACAATGTATATGTAAAGCACTGCGTAAATTGACGGCACTCTATAAGTACCTGCAATAATAATAAGGGCAAATAGAGAGGGTGAATCTCCCAATGGGGGCGCAGACTGGTATGTTAATTCCTCTCCACTCTAACCAAAACCAGAAAAAAATGTTTTGCTGTTAGTTATACTTTGATGCTGTAGGCATTACCACATCAAACATCATATCTGGATATGCTGAGCAGGCCTTGATCTTAGAATACAAATTTGAAAAAAAAACATGCTGTGCCTTTTAAACATCTTTTTGGATTTTTTTGTATGTAGCTAAAAAAGCACAGTGACGTTAATATCATTGCTATTGTTCATATACATAATAACTGCTTTAAAAGAGGCAGAAAAAAAGCAGTCTCACTGGGCTTATCTAGACATAGCATCTACTAATGTCATTAAGGTCAGACAGCAAACACTCCAACACTGTTTGATGTTCAGCCCTTGGGGGTTCAATAAAGACAACATCACCTGTTCTAAATTGGAAAGTTTCCCTTTTTCCTCTTCTTTGTGATTTCCTTGAATCAGTTTATAAGCTTTAATGAAACCTGTCATGATAGAAACATGGGAGCCGGCATTGTTGATTGTGGTTGTCATCCTGATCCTGGCTTCACTACTGGGTAAATTACTGGTCTAGATCATCTAACATATACTATACATCTCTGCAACTCTTCAGTGGAAGCTCCTGCATTTCTATCCTAAGAGCCCATTCACACAGGGGCGGCACGACTTTGGGGGCGACTCGGCAAGGCGACCTGAAGACGACTTTAGAGGCGGCTTTCAAAATGACTTCTATATAGAAGTCAATGCAAGTCGCCCTCAAAGTCGTACAAGAACCTTGCGTCACTCCTATTAGAACGGTTCTATTGAACAAAGTGGGACGCGACTTGTCAGGCGACTGTCGCCCCTGACGAGCCGCCCCTGTGTGAATGGGATCTAACAGGTTAATTTATTGAGCAATGGCAACATAATATTACCCCAATGCTGTGACATTGGTGAAAATACTGGCTGTCAGAGGGAAACTGAAGAACTGTTTGCTACATGTATTTATTTCAAAAGTCAGTCCCCCCAAAAGTTAAATTTTAATTATAGGTAGACTACAGCTCAACCCCAAAGGCCACTGATAGGGGTACATACCCAATCCCTATGGGTCAGCAGGAGGGCCTGGGCCCACTTTGAGGCTAGGTCTCTTTTCCCTGCTTCTACAGGACTGGTCTACTTGAAGTAATAAAATGATAGGTTCTCATAGGTCTATATGTCATCGGAGTATAGGGGAGGTGGCCTGAGGGCAGATACCACTGTGCTTACTGTATGTGAAGTCACCTATAGATCAGATGGACAGTAATGTTAATGTTGTCCATAAGACATGCATACATCTTTGATGCCGCTAGACAAAATGCTGATACTGGCAAAAAAAAGTAATCGATGGGGCTTTAATCTTAGTTGTGTTTTAAAGGGGTTGTAAAGGTTTGTTTTTTATTTTCTAAATACCGGTAGGTTCCTTTAAGCTAGTGCATTGTTGGTTCACCTCCTTTTTCCTTCGATTTTCCTTTTTAAATGTTTTTTTTTTCATTGTCTGAATTTCTCACTTCCTGTTTCTCCTTAGTAAGCTTGTCCCCATCATCCATGGGGGTTAGTCAGCCAGAACGGCTTACTGAGGAGGAACAGGAAGTGAGAAATTCAGACAAAGAAAACAAAGAAAAAAACATTTAGAAGGGAAATGGAAGGAAAAGGTTAGTGAACCAATAATGCACTAGCTTAAAGGAACCTATTTAGAAAAAAAAAAAAAAAAAACCTTTACAACCCCATTAATGGTTGTTTTCCTGTGTTGGGTCACTTTCTCCTTAGAATGCAATGTGTTCAGCAGTGTAACAAGCCATGGCCAGGTCCCCTCTACACTACTGCATCCAGCTGTGTCTAGCAGTGGTAACTATGGCCTTTCTTATCTATTGGTATTTCTGTGCAATAAGTCTGACCTACTCTACCATGTGCAGCATAGATGACCTAACCTGATGTTTTATGTATGTATTCCTTTGTACATACCTTTTTATTATAAGTATGTTCATTTTTTTCCAATAATCCATAATGGGCTTGGTCAAATGTATTAGTTTTTTTGTAACATTATTATTTGTATGAAATCTTAAGGCTCCATGCACACTGAAGCTGATAAAAGCTATAAATAAATGCCAGTAGCTTTGCAGGGAGCCTTTTAACGTTTTTTAGCATTTTTGCAATAGCTTTAATCAGCGATTTTCAGTGTAGCTTTTTTTTCCCAATGGATTCAAAAATGCAAAAAAAACGCTGGCACCGGCGTTTTTGAGCGTTTTTAAGCATTTTTTTGCGTTTTTGAGCGTTTTGCGTTTTTCAGCATTTTTTTTCCGCCAAAAAACAGCACTTTGAAGGCAAATTTCGGGCGTTCAGAAAAAAGCCAATAAACTCCAAAGCTCATTAACACTAAAAAACGCCCAGGTGTGCATGGAGTTCAGTTTATGGGCTTTAAAAAAAAAAGCCAAAACGCCAATAAACTGCAGTTTATCAGCTTCAGTGTGCATGGAGCCTAAAATATTTAAACCATTATTTTATTATTATTTTTTTTTTACTAACGATATCATTGATGTTTTCAAAGCATTCTGTGTATATGTTTTTCAAATATTTGACTAGACTAACAGCAGCTCAAAGTCAACTATGATGAAAGCAGACCTTTATCAGAGAGTTTTTTATTTTTTATTTTTTATTCCTTTTCAAGTCATTTATCAAGTGTGTGTGTGTAATCAGATTTTTCCTGCTCCTTGGGCCTAATTCATAGAGGGATTTTTATATGAGCTTCAGAAGACTGATACTTTTGTTGCACCTCTCCTTACTGATAGTAAATATTAAAACGATGCATATGAAATAACTTTATAATTACCTTATTAAAAACGTACTAAATAAAACTCCTTTGGAAATTGTAATCTTTAGCACTAAACACAGATAATAGCAATACGATATACAGTATATTCCCTTGAAATAATTGAAAATTCTTAATGATGTAAACAATGTTATGATTATGACGTGTTATGATGAATTTACTTTAAGAGGCAAAAGTTTCCCTTGGCCCATCAGAAGAGCCTTGAGGCACATATACCTCTGACTGAAAACCAGCAATCTCAAATATAGATATCATTAAATATTTTTTTTTTCTGTGACATGCTCATTTGTGTTTCAACTGACAATTCAGCACACCACATAACATGAAGAATGCACAGGCTTGCTATTCATTTTATTGGGGCATAAGTCACAGATACACTGTGATAAACATACTTCAGGGATTGAGAAAGGTGGAGGAGTGAGGTTTATCTGAGATCACCAGGAATGATGCCCACAGGAATTAAATCCGCACATTTCAGTAATAAGCCTTAACACCTTCACCACTACATTGCAACACCTCTACTCTCATTCACTCAGGAGAACCTTGACTTGTTAAATGTATCTTTTGGTTCTTTTTTTTTTCTCCCTTGATCAAACATCCCCAGTGACAGTGCTACAGAAAAGGAATTGGCTGTGTGACTTTGGTTCTGATTGTATCAGTAAAAAGGAAAAATCATTTTATGTCAACATTGCAGAGGGGTAGGAAGGTATAAAAGACCCCCTATTTAATCCAGGTAAGTGTTCAGTAAATATCCGGAAATATATTGAAAAAATACCGTAATCTCTCTCTGTACATCAACATTTTTCCTGTACAACATTTCGAGGAAAGGACAGCACTGTTGAGCAATCAGGCTTTAGCATATTGTACAGTGCTCTCAACAGGGCCGTCTTTAATATTGATTGGACCCTGGGCAAAAAAAATCTTGCCCCCCCCCCCCATGCATTCTCGCTCTCCGTCTCCTCTAAGGCCCCGTACACACGACTGAGGAACTCGACGTGCCAAACACATCGAGTTCCTCGTCGAGTTCAGTGTGGAAGCCGCCGAGGAACTCGGCGGGCCGACTTTTCCCATTGACTAACGAGAAAATAGAGAACATGTTCTCTTTTCGGCCCGACGAGTTGCTCGTCGGCTTCCTCGCCGGAAAAAAAAGTGTACACACGGCCGAGTTTCTTGCCAGAATCCAGCTCCGACCGAGTTTCTGGCTGAATTCTGCCGAGAAACTCGGTCGTGTGTACGGGGCCTTAGACATACAAAAAATATCAGCTAGACTTAAATTTAGTTTACAGTAACAGATCAGGCAGCGATTGTGATTGGTTGCCAGAGGTTACAGCATATCATTACCACTTACTGACTGGTTGCTAGAGGTTACAGCACACATTACAGCTCACTGATTAGTTGCTAGAGGTTACAGCACATGATTTCTGCTTGTTGATTGGTTGCTAGAGATTACTGTACAGTAATATTGCTCACTAATTGGTTGCTAGAGGTTACAGCACATCATCTCCTCACTGCAGAGGGGCATGATATACAGTACATATGAATGCCGCCTTTATTTACATATCAACGCCACCGGCATTCGCTATTTACATATGAATGCTCCATTATTTGCATATGAATGACAGTTAGCCCAGGTTCACGCTGGGCTGCGGGAGTGAAGCCGTGTGAGTTCAGCTGAACTCGCACGATTTCACTCCCGCTGGCAGTCCCGATTTCAGCCACGACTATAGAGACATCTGTGCAGATGTCAATGTAAATTGCGGGCCAAAAACGCAAAAAGTAGTACAGAAACTACTTTTTGAAATCGGTGCAGCGCTGCGCCGATTAAGACGGTGCCATTGCCGGCAATTTGCGGCAAATGCCGCCGTTTTGTCAAAACGCACCAGTGAGAACCAGGCCTTATTTACATGTAAACACAGGGTCTGGTGAGTCATCTGTACACAACAATAGGGCAGAGCTGGGCAGCATTAGTAGCAGCACTTTACACTGATATATCGGGGCACAGGACTAAAACTTCAAGGGACAAGGGAATTTAAACTAAGATATTTGGCAAGTATGAGGCAGCTGGTTTGCACCCCACAACAATGACAGGGCCCTATGAATTTAGCTATTTGCTTATACAAGGGGTGTACAAACTTTCTAAGTAAAGGGCCAGTTACTGCCCTTCAGACTTAGGGGGGGGGGGTGACAGACTGTAACCATGTAACCAGTGGCATTAGAAAACCCCTTGGCCCCAGTGGGATTAAACACTTTTTCAAGGCACTGTATGTCTGTAGGAGGATTGGTGCCTCATCATTGGTGTCAGTAGTTGTAATAGTTTTTTAAGGGGCTGGATAAAGGCAAACAAAGGGCCACATCGGGCTCACAGACCAGAAGGAAAAAATTCATATTATACTGTATTTATGGACATATTTATAAA